>NC_143016.1:14830730-15130730 GCF_055824585.1 Amblyomma mixtum
ATTTTGGCTCTCGGTCTCGGCGTGACGTCACCACACTGCCGACAACGGGAGCTAAAAGCATTTCATGCTTAATACGCGAGCAAATTTACAGTTTCCTTGTTTCCAGCTCCAGTTATTCGCGGAAGTGAGGACTTGGTTGCCCAAGCCACCGGGAAGAAGTCCGTGCGAAATGTGTTCTTATTTGTGAATCGTGCCTAAAATAATGACTACTGTTTCATTTTTTTTCTCAAGCACAGTATAGCTGGTCTGTACAGCCTCCAGCTTGCGAACCACTCGGGTTTTCTTCGTAAAATGACCGTCCCTGCCTCTCTTCTGTTCCCTTGCTTTTTGGAAAACTTCTATGATGAACAATACTTGTTAAGTTGAAGTTAATTCCGTCCCTGATACGGCTGCGTCTTTGCTTTTTCTTTTTCCAAATAACGGATGCTCGAACGAGAGAATGTGCTCAGAATCGACATGCGCTTAAATTTGAGAACGTTATGGCTCTTTTCCCTCTCTACAGCGGTCGTCAGCAGACGGCCTGCTGTATGCGCTTTTAATTACACTGTACTCCCACTCTCCTTGGTCATTTACATTGGAAACAACACGAAGGAATGGAAAAGCACCTTAAAGCTGTCTGTCCGATTGGCTCTGATAAAGACAAAACGCATTAAAGAGACGAACACAGAGGAGAAACTTGAACACTTGCTGACAAAAAAAAAAAAAATAGACAGCGTATAAGAGACGAAGGAACACAGGACGAAAGCTGGACTTACAATTGTCAGTTGACAGTTGTAAGTCCATCCTTAGCCATTTCCTTTTTGGTCTCTTCACCCCCCCCTCCCCCCCTCCTTTTTTTATTCCGGCGCTGGTGTTCAAGTTCGACCAACTAGCCCAGAGCTCCCCTTTTCTACAGCGCCTTCCTTAGTCCTCTGCGTTCGTCTCTTTATAGTACTTCACCGCTTTTTAAACAATGAAGCATGCATCTAAACCTCGTACAAATTCTGCGTGACCAGTTTTCCCCTCGCGGGTTGTCTAGATCCGGAAATCGCGATGCCTTAAACAGCCCACAGCGACCGTGCTCACCTGGTAGTCCTCCAGCTGTTCGTCCGTAAAAGTGACGACTTTGTTGCCCATGCCACCGGCAGGAAGTGCTTGCGAAACCTGGCGTTCTTATTCGTCACAGTTCCGGCGCTGTGTCCCCAGCGGAGGCTCGCCTCGGCGTGCTCGTTCGCGCAGAGAAGCGCTGCATTCTGAAATGAGCCGCGGCCTCACCGGTCCCGGCTCGACATCGGCCGCGCCCATCCCCTCGAGGCGTGGTCGTCGCTGTAGCAGGTGTTCTCCTTCTTTTCCCGCCTCCCTTTCGAGTACGAGACAAACGCCTGCCTCAGTGGCTGCTGTCCTCTTCCTTCCTTCCCTCTCGCTCAAGGTCACTTATCCCTGCCGTCGCTATTTACTGACTCTGAATGAGCTAGTGCGTCGTAAGTGTGGAAGTTAAATGCATCCAAAGAGGGGCTTTATTGAGTACACAAAAGGACGTTTCCTTAAAATTGCCGCTTCGTTGGGTCCGATGCCTTCACATCGACGTACCTGAGGCGTTGAAACTGGCAAATGCAGGCTAGTTCACATAGAGCAATGCTCTTAACGCTCAATTATTCAGGTAAAAGATGAAAGTCTCTTTGCGATCAGAAAAACTAGTGCACTGAAAAACCTTGAAGCAAGAGAGGACATTCCTTCTGTAGCCGATGCAGCCAATGTCAGCTGACTGGATAGCGTGGCAACGCAGGAAATCTTGCTCATAAATATATAAGCCATCATGTTCCATGTACCTTAATATCCTTTTCAATGATTTGGCTGTGAACACAGTCTAATCGCCTCTAGTTCTGAGGAGCCAATCACTGGCTTCTGTTTTTGGAGAACTGCGAAATTTGCACTGACGCAACATAAACTGCGAAACTTGACAAAATATGTAAGCGGGAACCAATAGGAGTGCTCTTGGACCTCGACGGCGACGCTGAAGCACAAAAGCAGCAGTAACTTCTGGAACACCGGCGAGACCCAGAAGCACTCATAAGAGGGTTTCTGGGCCTGTTCTTGTGTTCCGCGTTGTGGTTTCTATGGCAACGAACAAAGGACTCGCCCGGGCTTCCCTGCACAGTCGCTGTTCAAAGACATAGCAGTGATGTGCGCCAATCTTTCGGCCATCTCTGCAGCAACGGTCGATCAGTATATAGACTGTTGGACAGAGTGTATAGTGTGTACAGTAAGCACAACTCCCTTTTCTTCGCAGATACTCTGTTTCCGTTTTACTGAAGAGAAAATAACGGCTACAGGACTAAGAACGTGAACATCTTTCGTTGCGCTTTTCTTTTGTTCTTTTTCACGTCGTAAAAAGAAAATACACCGACCTTGACATAACCTAACACCACGCACTGACGTAAATTCCAGATAGTCCAAGGTCAGCACTCTAGGATGGACGTTCCTTCGAGATCGACCAGGGTAACGACAACCGCGCTGTGTGCAGTTGTGACGCTGGCGTGACGCCATCGTTGTTTGTGTGCCAGAAGGTAAGTTGAGCGCCGTAACGCGCGTCGGCTTCAAAGGTAATCGATGTGGAACAGCTAGGAGGCGTGTCCACTTGAAACCTCTAGGACTGGGACTTACCGTTGTGCCTCCCCATGATCAATTATTTGATCACGCAGCTTATGTGCGGCTCGAATGACTCGTGGGCGGAACGTCGCAATAAGGGAAACCGTTCGCGTTAGTGGCGGACTGGATCATCTGGATTCTTGCTTGCAGGGCCCTTGTCCTGGAAGCCGTCGATATGGGCTATACGTTTTGCTCTATTAACCATTTTTCCTGGTTTTTTTGCGCAAGGAGTATTGGATCGGGGGGAAGTGCGTGACACTTCAGTTTCCGAGCAGCAAACGCAAAGTCTGTATTTGTTAATGCATGAAATTTTAAGTTTCTGTTGTACTCAGGCAGTAAACCGATTTACAAAGGGTGAGAAGATATGCTCCTTGTCCCTCAGTGAGGTGTGACATAGACGGAATTCCAAAGTACGCTGTAGGAACGTTAACTGTGTTCGTCTGAATTAGGTGAACTAATATGAACAGGGCTCATGCAAATTGAACTTAGTAACTTTGAGCTTAGTTTTCTTGATCTTTATGCGCAGCTTCGAGTAGATCGAATAAACAGGTGAACTCAGCAGGACCCGAGGCCCTTGAATCAACAACGAAGCTTCTGTGAAAGCTATACAGCTTTCCTTTGTATCCAAATGGCTGCGCTTGGGTGAATGCTAATCAGTAATTACTCCTTTGTACAAAACTGTCACCACAGCATCTCAAGGTTCGGCGGCGCAGCAGGCCGGTGATGCGCAATAGAACTGCGCAGGGCTTGTGATAAACGGGAGGTGCACAAAACACTGTTTTCTTTTTTCGGTGCGTGTCAGAGGTGGCAAAGGGGCTTTGTCAGTTGGAAAACCGCCCACTGCCGATGGTCGCAGCGTGGGCCAGACTGCATGCGTTTCCTCCCTGGACAGGGCCTGCTAGGTGACGACGACCCATCTGGAAGCATATCAGGGTACCCACTGGCTACCATCCACTTTTTTTTTCCCCCAAGCACGTTGACGTACCGCACTAAACGATGCCCGTAACGAGCACGAGGTCGGTACGCCTCGTTCCGCGATAAGGGCTGTTCCACGTTTCACTATGAAAAGACATTCTTTGTGTGGCCGGGTAGAGCGCAGTGCTTTGATTCGCTCGGAATAAACCGGTGTCATACATTATTTTGTATATGGTGTCTCTCGTATGGACAGTACTGACACCCCAGAGGCGTGAGGCACACAAACACGTACTTACACATATATGCACGCTAACATACACACACGTACGCACATGTTCACTCACACACGCTCGCTGAAATACGGACTTACACAATGCAGGCAAACACAGACACACGTTCAATCGAACATGCACTTACACGAATGCACGCAAACACACAGGCAGGTACTTCACTCGCACATGCACTCATGCACACGCTCACTTAAGCACTGTGACTCAAACACGCGCGTACAAATATGCACACGAACCCACAAACGCGTTCACTCACACATGCTCCCTCACGCAAACTCAAACACGAACTTACACATATGCACATGAACGCACACACGTTCACACAAGCATGCACTTACACGCACTCGCACACACACCCGCACTCTCGCACGCACAGAAGGGAGTGGCCGTCAGGACCCCGCCGGTGAATGATGCACGGCCCGGCTCGCGGTCGGCGGCTCGTTTGTGCGGGCCGCATCGATCGGCGAGGCAGAGAAATCTGGCGAAAGAGGGGCGCGGTCGACCCTGCACCACTGCGCGGCCGCCGACGGGATTAGCAGCGCCAGCAGCACGTGGGCGTCGCTCCTCAGACCGCTCTCTCCACGGGGACGCTATTCATAGCTTCAAGTTGTGGTGACGCGAGCAGGCGCACGCCTGACTTTGAATACGTGATCGGCATTTGCCTGGCCTTAGATGTATTCACGTACTGACGGATTGCCCTTGTACTACTCGTTGAAAGGAGACCACGAGACGGGAGTTACAAGTGACCCGACTTTGCAGAATTCCGCAAAAGGGATCCGAAAGAAGAATACTGGCGCTTCTGTTACTCTTTACGGAGGAGGATCTGTCAGTCACGTTCTCGCAATGACGTAGTCGCAACCCGAGGGAATAGGGGCTGATGCTAATAGAGGCATAAACGCGACAAACATCCGACAACCAGATATACTAAACATTCCCACACTCCTACCAAGGCTTACTAAACACCCCCTGTGGCATCAGTATTCTGCACCATCCCAGCTGCCGCTGAAATTCACATCACCACAAGGGTAAACGGCCGATAACTTTTTGTTCATTCCGTAATGCATGTACGCCGACGGAAGTGCCTATGACACAGTGACACCATTTGCCATCAGCAAGATGAAAATGAAGCCTGCCGCAAATTCCCGAAATGAAAGAAGCATGACAGACTTACTTAGGA
Source organism: Amblyomma mixtum (assembly GCF_055824585.1). Lineage (NCBI taxonomy): Eukaryota > Metazoa > Arthropoda > Arachnida > Ixodida > Ixodidae > Amblyomma > Amblyomma mixtum. The sequence continues at coordinate 14,835,741 of NC_143016.1, forward strand.
CATATTTAAAGAAAAAGTGCACAACATTGCTTTTTGTTCGTTTCATTCCTGCATTCGTATTTTTGTTTTCAGAAACACAGCATGCTGGAACAAAACGGCCAATGGTACCAGAACACCTAACTTTTCTTTGTTAAGTGAGCAGCATTTTTTTTTATTTTGTTGCATTGCATACCATCATTGTATTTACGAGCTGAGATATTTTCACCCTCCACATCATCTGTAGGACGCGCGCGCGTCCTCGCTCGCCTGCTGTCTCTTCCCACTTTGTTTAAGTTCAAGTTTATTTTCCTTTCTTACAAAGGAGGAGCCGGGACTAAAAGCTGTGGTAACAGCTTGACTGAAGGTCTGAAGGCTTGACTGAAGGTTTACTCACAGTCTTCTTTCATCATGACAGATTTTTTTTTTGCACAAAAAAACGACACATAGACGACAGGACGAGCTGTCTTTTTTGCGCAGAAAACCTATACAAAAAGACTCACTGTCTTTCACTCACTCACTCACTCACTCACTCACTCACTCACTCACTCACTCACTCACTCACTCACTCACTCACTCACTCACTCACTCACTCACTCACTCACTCACTCACTCACTCACTCACTCACTCACTCACTCACTCACTCACTCTCTCACTCTCTCACTCACTCACTCACTCACTCACTCACTCACTCACTCACTCACTCACTCACTCACTCACTGTCCCTCTCCTCCTAGGTCACCCACCCACTTGTTTACTTCTCCGGCAGTTCTTTTAAGGCAACGGTTTGTACAAGTGCAAAAACCTCATTTGTGGGCCAGCGCCATTTCCGTGCCTGCGTTGTCCCCGTCGCCCTTGCAACACATGCCTTCAGATTGATTAATCGATCCACATGCGCGCGCGTTCGAGCTCACTTATACGGTCACTCGCTCGTCCCTCACAGAACATGTTTTCTCAAAGTGCGTAAACATCGCTCGTGAGCGCACTCCTTCTCGTTTTTATTTTCTTCACCGGCGCGCTGCGACAGTAGACACTTTTGAATGATTAATCGATTCGCCATGCGCGCGCAATCGCTTCGAAACGGCCGTATCGCAACCATTTCGTTGCTGGCTGCTTCCGTCGGGTACGGAAGTCGGCTGCAGCTGTTGGTGCGCCGCTGCCTCGATGGGGCAAAGAATATTCCTATGGTGGCGCGCTACTTGAGTGCTTAGCTCTCACACAAGGAGGAGGCCTGACGCTTGCTAGTCTCGAAAGATTGCTGGAGAATGTTCGAGAGCTGGAGACGCAGTAGAAACACGTTATTCTTTACCCAGTAAAGTTTAAATAACATTTTAATCACTGTCGCTATCATCAGCATCTTATCCAATAGGGTACATTCGGTACAAAACAAAAGACTATCCTATTGATCCCCATTTGGTCATGCATGCCTTGTGCCAGCTTCGACCACCCTACACTGGTGTCCCAGTGAATTTCATAATCTCATCGCTCCACATGACTCTTTGCTATCTCTGGCTACCTTTTCCTTCCCTTAGCATACACTCTTCGCCCTAACAGACCGCGGTTCTCCGCGGTGGTCTGTGATCTATTACATTATCAGAATGGCTCGACCCTATCCTAAATATGTCGTTTCCAGGAGTACCCTCGATTCCAACCCTGAAAAGTGGGCGCGCACCAAATCCTTGCGGGGCATGTGAGGAGGTTGTAAAGGTAGTAGTATTATGAAATTCAATCACACAGCTGCAAACGCCGTCGTGTTAAATTGCTATGTGGAAGAAACATGGTACAGGAGGTGTCTAGGAAGCAGCTTCAGATGTTGCTTTAGTGTTGCTATGTGGGATTTAACGTCCGAAGAGGCACATGGACTTTGGGGGACGCCGTAGTACGGGACTCTGGATTAATTTTATAGCGCCCGGCGACGCTATAAAGCGCCGGCGCTGAGATCGGCGTTACAGCGCGCGCTAGAAGAAAATAAAGATGGACAGCGCGTGCTCCGGGCGCACGCCATAGAAGCCTGCCACGCTGGTCGTCTCTCTCTGGTGCTCCGCTGCGACCCCGCAAATCCTCAACAGTGGTGACCCGGCGAACCGCCCCTTCTTCATCAGCGGCGTTCCAGGATGGCGTACTGGCAGGACCCAAGTTTCGACCCGCCGCTCCCAGCGTTCCGGCCTGCAGGCGTCGGCGGGTGGTTCGCCCTACTGGAGGCTGCGATGTACTTGAACGGCATCACCATCCAGCCGTTTAAACACGCAGTCCTTTGCGACATCGTTTGCGACAATTTAGACTACCTGGTGTTCTGCAACATGCACTGACATCGCACAGCACACGGACGCGTTTGTATATCGCCTCCATCTTAATGAGGTGCAACGACCTGGATTCGATCCTGCGACCTTAGGATGAACATAGGCTTAACAAACTAACAATGTTTCTTAAGGGTTATCTGCCGCCCGACGGTTTTGTTAAGTTTAAGTACACGTTGAAAAAAGCAGTGTACGTTGTTGAAAGATATTTTCGGTTACCCTTTAAAGAAAAAAGAGGAGTAATAACAGATGATATAGCAGCGAATAACAGGACGAATCTCGCAGTATTTCACGTATTTTGCGTCCAGGTATTAGGAAGCCGGCTCTGCTCAGTGTCGCGATTTGACTCTCGAAATACCTACGACCTCCGCGTGAAAATCCGCCAACTGTGATCTTTTTACGTTCGTACTTTTTCCAGCGCTGACGCAGAAGTATATTTGGACGCCCGTTCGAGCGTGGTGGAATTGATATTAAAAAAAAAAAATGTCAGGTCTTTCTAACATAAATCAACGGAGAGAAAGGAGCACAAGCAAGGAACACTCGGTCATCCGTCTTCTCAGCATTTTTATTCCGGCATCTGAATCGCATACACGTACATGCTGTACAGCACTTCTTATGCACATGTCCGGAGAAGGCTGGGCACTCCGTGGTCTACGCCCTTAGTTGTTTTCCTTCTGGGTGCAAAAGTACGGTCGATATCGATCCCTGCTTTCCAAACAGCACACGCAATCGGCTCAATATTAAAAATGTATTGACAAAGGCCACTCCTAGAATGGGCCAGAGTGAAACCATTTATTTGCAATATTGGGCCTGTTACCTGTGCTGCTTGGGTTAATTTATAGTACCTATCTTATTCTTTGATTTCTGACCTATGTAAAAACCAATACGTGCTCTTCATTGTCACTATGTGCTTTGTCAGCGCAGTCGGTCTCTATAGTCTCTTCGAAAGGTTACTAGCAGACTACTTAGATACGGGAAATTCTCTTCGGGGTTGGTGTCTCGCTCTGTCAGAGATATCACTTGATCTAAAACACAACCTCTAGGGATCTGAAAGAATCGCTTGCCTTTGGGGCACACTGACTCGCGATCAAGGCACTAGTTGAAAAGGGGCCCACCTTATCGGTGCGTACACATACTTAGTAATAGCCCACCGAACACCTCCCATGCGATAACTGAGAACGAGAGCCGGAGCTCGACATACGGGTGCCGGGGTGCTTCTGGAGTTCATTTCATTAAACCATTCGTTTCGGGACTGTGACGCACGTACGGAGCTATAGGATACCGTGACACTGCGAAGAAAAGTTTCAGGTGCATGGACCAGTAGGATAGGGACACTGATAACAAACAGTTTAGTGCGAGGACAAGCCGAGGACGAGGCTCACGACGTGCCAAGCCTTCTCCCACCATACACGGTACTCCGTGTTTGCTATATTGATAAACATCTCTGCAATACGGTCAACACGCGTGTACATGGTCTCTCCGTTGCGCGCCGCACATTGCTGTACCTCACGCAACGTTAACAAGCAGTAACCAAGCGAATCGGTTATCTCCCAGCTTGCTTTCTACAGCATTTTTTTTTCCTTCCTGAAAGCGCACCGACCTATCGTATACTATGTACAAGGCTCGTTCATTTGTATATTGTTTGACGCACACATATTTTTTTTGTATACACTTGTCTTTTTTCCTTTTTTTTTATTCATCGCGAAGTACGCAGATCAAATCGCTCGTGAGGCGCGAGGCATATTTGTTTTTGCCACGTACACGAAGTATACATTACAAGAAAGTTATCTTGTGTTCCACTGCCATCGGGGATCACAAAATGAAAAAAAAAATTTGGCGCACGCAGTCGCACTTAAGACTAAAGGAGATGGTAGCGACTTTTCTTAGCACATATATATCACTAAACTGTTTAGGATCGAGAAATTTCCCCTTTTACACGCGATTCAGGGAATTAACGAGAGACTGCGTCGACTTGCGTACTTCGCGACACGGGCTATGCAACAACACGGCGATATCTCACTATGGCAGCTAGCTACTTCAGCACATGGCTAGAAAAAGTCACGGACGACGCGAAGGCGATATCGAAATGAAAACGTACTACTATCGTGTACCTTTTGATTTCGTTTCAGTGTCTAGTAGATAGATGGTATGGTACACTACGCATGTGTATTATACAGGAGACAGTGAAAGGAAACGCATTCTTCTTACCGTGTCCTTTCTCGTTACCGTCGATTATTCGCGTTTTGTCTCCGCTTTTTGTCTTGTCTGACGAAGGTTCTTTTTTTTTCTCCATAAACAAACACACCTTAGCAATGTGCTTCGTATTAAGCATACTGTACAAGACGCTGCGTTGGTTAACTATAGAAGGTAAACATTTAGCAATGTTAAGATGATACCTTGAGGAAGGGAAAGTAAACTTATCGCTCTTCCAGCACCATAACAATCTTTATACTTTCACCTTTATACCTCCTCAACAATCAACAGTCGAAGCACTCTTGTGAACAGTTTGAACTAGGTTAGTGGCTACTAAGAAAATAATAACGCGGTAACACCGCTCATCCTTGTCAGGCCCTGTGTCGTTGCATTTTTACCGCGACAGCATAACGTGTGCGGCTATGTTAAGTGATTACATAGTAAAACATTATTTTAACGACTTAGATGAGCAGAAACATAAAGACAACCATAACGTCGACGCTACATAGATGATACACTAAGTAGAAATGGCGTATGTGTATGACGTAAGAAGGAGAGTAGCCAGTGAACAACAAGGGAAAAAAGCATTAGCCGACGCTAGCATCGGAGTGTTCATTAACACATTGGAACAGGTATCAGCCACCGACCACCACTAGCCATAGAGCGATCTCGTATTATCGTCTTTTCTTTCCGATCGCGACTTTTTAACTCCTTCCATGATAAGTGCGCTGCAGGCTTTCAGCGGCATTCCGCTTTACACAAGAAGTGCATAAGTAACAAGTTTGAAAGTAATTATTAAAAAAAAACTCCGCTGCTGGATTTTCACTGGCTCTCGCTGGCAGAGCAGGTGTCGGCCCAGTGACGTCACACGCGTGAACCGGATAACAACTGTGGCGGCAAACAAACAACCAGATGGGTACACACACCTTTCCGTGGAAGCTCACATTGCAAATAGTTGCAACTTCGGTGTCCTTTGTACGTGATTTGGATGGAAAGTAACAATGCAAAAAACTTTGGCTACAATCGCACTGATGACTGGACATCTCGCAGACAGTGCAGTTCTGCTTCATACGCACGTAAAGGCGCATCAGCTTGAAGTTAGAAAGGCTACTAGAAGACTCAACGCGGAGCTCAGGACAATTGGTGCTTGTTTGTACCTCGACGGTTCGGTTTTTCTTACGAAACCGCAGTTTATTTACTTCTCTTGGGCGAGTATCAAATAGCGAGTTTGGTGTTTAGGATAAATGTTGATTTCTTTCCTTTTTTTTCTGACTCGCCGAGAGGCATTCAGCCTCATCTAATTGTCTTTCGAGGAACAGGCAAGCGTCCATGACATAAAAGGTCTAGTGACAATATGCTCGGGTTGTATACACGACTGCCGGGCTTCTGGTTAGAAGCGAAAGCCACTCGTAAGATTACAGCCTCAACCGACCCATCTGTGCACTGACGCTGTTGAGCCGAGCTAAGACGAAGTGCCGATTAGAAACCTTCACCGCAACAGAATGGTGTAGGTGGTGGCTTAACAGCTGTACCCGTACATCAAGCTTAGAAACGTAGGGAAAGTCTTCATGTGTCGGCACCACCTCGATGTACCATTCGTGGCTACTGCAGACGTTTACAGGTTGCACAAAAGACAGGGGCTGGTCATACGCAGGGAGACACTCAGCGAACACGGTACGTATGTACAGACTATAGACCATAGTACCATAGTACCATTTTCATAGTACCATTGTACACGCGCGTATGAGGCACCAAGTATACTCAAGGCTCGGCGACAGCTACGGGCACTACAAAGAGAATGTCGTGCAACCACATATAAATTTGTTTTGAGTTTGTCTAGCGGCATGCTCTGGCATGTAGAGCGAGTGGTCTGGCTTGACAGTGGGCCTGTTTTCTCGTCGCAGGATAGCTGATCCTTACAGCGCAGTGTAGTATCATTACCGCCGTGACAGGGGGCAATTTGGATTATCCAGCATAAAGCGCCTTCTTTCTACAGAACTCGTCCTTCAGCGGGCGCCCACAGTTACAGATGTCGTGTATTATCACCAGTTTCCTGCTTGAAAAAGGAGTGAGTAGTTAAAAAGAAAGGATTCTTACACACATTTTCCCCGCCATCCTAGACAGTGCTGCAAACACCATTGTTTCTTAGGGCAGGCTCTGTTCTATTGCACCAGTACTCCAGCGCCTTCCGTCGGTGCTAATCCGCTGCTCAATGCACTGACTAGAGAGAAAAGCTACGACAAAGAAAAGCTGTTCGCGAATGCGTTTTTTGCTTTGCCTAGACGCGCACGTCTGTTTGGTGCTGTTCTGCAGAGCGAGTGAGCGAGTTTGGCGTCGTGGTCAGCTCGCATCGACGCGTGGCACTAAATATGTTCAATGATATGTTCACTGATGCATGCACTCTTCCTGAGCGTATTCCGAACCTAGTATGGCGTCGCGGCGTCGTTACCGAAGCTGAAAGAATTACTGTGATGATTTTTACCCTCGCAATTGAATTTTACCGGTCAGTGTTTACTGACGATTCATCGATTCATGGCATTGGTTGGTTTGTAATGAACCAGCCGTTCCTGGTGGGAAATTTGAGGTCGAGCCTTAATCTTTCTTCAAAAAGTTTATGCCGGCTTGGCTGGATGCGCAACATAATTTACAAAATACGCATCGCCAAAGCTTGTAAACTCCTTGAGTGCAACTTAAAAGTGCGTACCCCTGCTGGTAATACGCCTGTGCGAAGCAAATTGGAGTAGTGAAAACGAAGAGAAAGCAACAAAGCACCGTAACAGACGCCAACTGGCATTTTAAACAGTTTGTCTTCTTTTCCCTATCGCTGGACATGGTATCGCTGGACATTCCAAGAGGCGCAAAGCGCAAGGCGCGTGGTATCGATGAGGAAACGAAGGGTGCCGTGCACTCACATCACAAGGAAGGAATTCCTCTATTGGTATGAAGCTGCAAGAAAAAAAAAAACAGAATATTTTCGCTCACAAATATTATTTAGCGACCTACAGTATTTCTCAGTTCTTTTCCATCAATTGGAAGCAAGAGATTATTATTTTTTAGTGTCTACTTGGAACGACATGAAAGTGGTCTAAATGGCCAGAATGATGCTCCATGTGTGCGCGACGGAAGCTCCGTCTCATTTTATACGACCAGACCATACACGTAGCAGCGGCGATTGTTGAAGGCTGTGCGGCACACATTTTAGTTGACGCTGATTGACACATGCTTAATGAACCTTCTGAGCGTTGCGGTGAACTGCTAGCCGAAGCTTACAAGCACCTGTGGCTATAAGACTTTCTATGATGACAGGGCTACGTGGTGCCCTCACTACAGAGTGCACGAAGGCACTAGCACGCGGCTTCAATAACAATGCACGAAAACGGCATCTCGGCTGCGACGATTGTGGTTCCGACACTTTCCGCCCTGGCAACGTCGTTGCATACTTTCTGTCCTCAAACAGCGGCGACAGCCGCGTGACTTTTTATTTCAAGAGCGAGAAAAAAAAAACCAGCCAGTTGCACAGAGCTTCATGGACCGCCTGAAGAGTGGTCGGTCTTTCTCAGACCTACAAGTCGTAAAAAATAATGAGGCAGTTGATGATAGGACAGCTATCTGAATGCAAATTTCAAGGTCAAGAGAAGATGTGTCGCTGACTACATGGGTCCTAATGGGGTCACTGGTCACGAGCGAAAATGAAAGCAAAGCACTATGTGAAAAAAAAAAAAAATTCTCCTAAATAAAACTCACATCGAACTGAAGCAGTGTAGCGTCTGTGTGATGCGCGAAACAATGGGCCTCAATTCGTTTGTTTCCACTATGCTTGCGCGCGAACTTACTTACAGGGCGACCTCTCAATCTCAAAGTAACGACTTGCATAACAGTGCATAGGCGGTATGCTCCGGTGGCGCGACTTCGCACCCAAGCGGAAACAACTCCTCCTGCAGCCGAATGGCGAGCAGTTCGCGAGACGGACACTTTATACGCAGAGCGGGAATTCTCAACTGAATTCTCACTCAATTCAGTTCGAAATTCTGGACAGTGCAAACCCTGCATGCGGAAGTTTTACGTTTCGACAAGACATAGATCGTAGGACTCGCTTTTGATGAGAGAGATAGATAACAATGACTGTTCTCAGAAGAAGAAGCTCTCTAGTGAAAATTTGTAAGGTGTCCTCCTAATATTGCGAACGCTATACTTGGACATGAAACTGAAAGGTCAACAATACCGTTCATGCCCAAATCGATACACTTCTATTTTCTCTTCGCGAATAACAACTTGAGGCTAGCTGCATGCGACAACCGGGCATTTAATGTATTCCGGGAAGATCTGTTGAGACCAGCCCTGTGGTCGGGGCATTCTGTGCGCGTGTAAAGCGCACAGCGGATGATAGTATACATCGGAGTCCCGTTCGACAAGGGGAGGCGCGGAGATTCGCTCCAAGGACAACTTCGAACCGGTAACTAACATCGGTTCCTCGATGGACACACAGAAACTATGGATGTGGTATCGGGAATCGGGTTGGCATCGAGACACGGTTCACGAGGAGCATCTCACTCAAAGCAAGCAACGAACACGCGCTGTAGCAGAAGTCTCAAGGTGACAAGTCTCGTTGATGTTTATGCCCAAATGGTGAGGAGGTGTGTGAGAGGGAACAAAGAGGAGAAGAGGAGAGGAAGAGGGTGGAGAGGTAGTAGCTTTGCGAAGCGGGCAACGAAGCATGGTTGTGAAATGGTGATCACTTGTAAGAGCGAGGCGATTCGGCGATGACGTTTTGCGAATGAGGGAGACAGCGAGGAAAGGGAGCATGACCGCGATCAGTCCTTTGCACCGTACGTAGTCTGAACGTCGGAGTTTTAACCTCTATTTCATAGAAGCCCGCGCCTTGCGTGGGAAGAAAGAGAGAGAGAGAGAAAAAAAAGAAACCCGTGGCTTTCTTTCTCGCCGGACTGGAGACAGAAGGAAAAAAAAGGAAGATTTGACTCGCGCCCATCATTTTCTGGTTCGCAATTAGCCGGACGAGCGGATGCACGTGTTTGAAATTTTTTTCTTAACGAAATACGATTTCGCTAAACTTGGCTATGCTTGCTTAAAAAACAAGAGAAAATTCGTCACACAGTACTCCTCTCAGCGCATCGGCATCAACCATTAATATAGGGCAGACGATTCGATAGAAATCAAGCCTTATCTGCATTTCAGTTGCCCCTGCTTTTTGCTCTGATAGCCAGTGCGGCTTTTTTTTTCTTTTGTGCTGGACCACTGTGAGATCTCTCCATTTCATCTGATAGGTTTCCTGCCATATCCATCAATGAACATTTGATCAATCAATTAAACCATATGACTCGCGCCTCACAACAGATAAGGCTTCTAAAAAGAGAATAGGCTTGTGCGTGTTGGTAATTCATGCTTAAAAAGAAACTACAGCGGTTGGTTGGTTTATGGGGTTTAACGTCCCAAAGCAACTCAGGCTATGAGAGACGCCGTAGTGAAGGGCTCCGGAAATTTCGACCACCTGGGGTTCTTTAACGTGCACTGACATCGCACAGTACACGGGCCTCTAGAATTTCTCCTCCAAAGAAATTCAACCGCCGCGGCCGGGATCGAAACTATAGCCCGCAGATGAAGACGAGATGAGAGCCAATACACGGACAAGCGCTAGTCAGTGCCTTGTGTCTCATCTCGTATTGATTTGCGTGCAGTTTTTTTTCTGAAGCCTCTAACACACGTGAAAAAAAAAAAACGTAATAAAAAAATTGGCTTGATGATAGCTCACACTGCAAGTGAGTCTGCGGTCTAACACGTATAATCTAATCTGCACCCCCCCCCCCCCCCCCCAATAAAAAAAAAAACGAAATTTCGCGAAGCTTTTCTCTGCATTTTGTTACCAGCCCTCAATTTTAGGTGTGTTAATTAAAGCTATAATCTGGGTGAGTTGGTTCATAGCTTGAAAGGGGTACGTACTTGCGCGAAAGACAGGACGAAAACAAAGAAACACAAACGACATGTACAATGCGCATTGCGCATTGTCCATGTCGTTTGTGTTTCTTTGTTTTCGTCCCGTCTTTCGCGCAAGTACGTACCCCTTTTAAATTTAGGTGTGGTTTGAGGCAGTTATTCTCAACTTATTTTCAGTTTATTTTCGTAGAAACGCAGCATTTTAACTGGTAGCATGTCTTCCCCAGCCATCCGGAGAATTTTACCTACATTCGACTAAGAGAAATCGTTTGACGAAACAAAGAAAATGTTGTCATATTCTTTAACACGTGTGAATGGAAGCACATGGAAGTTGCCGATTAAAGAATTTCACCTGACTTTACCACAAGTCTAGTAATTAAGGAATAATTGTAATATCACGTACTCATGTCGTTAATCGGGAGACGACGGCGGGAGGCACAGATGATCAATTTGCCTAAGTCGATGTAACTTTTTCGTTGCCATGCAGGACGTGATAATCATGTGTCTCGTGTGTTTATTAAGCGTGTACATGGAATAATGAGCCTGCTTTGTAGACATTTGCAAATTCAACTAGGTTTTTCTGTAGCACAATCTGAGCATGCCATGTTCACGTTGAATAGACCACATATTCAATCTCACAAAGATCGAAGTCGAAGAACGGAGAAGCACTCAGATAGAAAAGGAACCGAAGAAACAATTCAGAAAATAACGAGGAGTTGCCGTTGTATTTTTTCGCGGCATTTGACCTAACTTCTTTGGAATGACGCCCTTAATTTTGAAATCAGCCGCGATGTACTCTGCAGAAACCATTTGTTTCTCTTTCTCTTTGGCTTGCTTCAGTGTATGTGCTTGAACGTTCACTCAACTCAAACTGTACACAGCTCAAACAAAGCTGCCATGTCATATGAATCTCAGCAAGCACTTAGCCTTAAATCACTGACACAGAGCTCTTTCCAAAGCTTTCAGCGCTTTAAATGGAGGATTTTGCCTACTCACTTAAAAAGGAGAGAGCAGTTCATATCGAGAGCTTTTAGACTGCGCACGCCAAGCCTACTTGCAAGAGATGTTTCTGACATTATTATTGACTTGTTCTTTGAACTGAGTTTCCTTCATTTCTTTTCATGTCAGCGGTGATGTCCTCTTCAAATGCTAAGCTTATTTTTCCTCAGAAGATACACCGAAGTCGCTTGCTTTTGGGTCCAAGACGAAGTTTAAGGTGGCCAAGGTCCGCCGCGTCAAGTGGGAGCACTATCGTGGGAGACTTGGCGGTGTAGGGGGCCGGACTCTTGTACAGGAAAGCTCAGCGCCCAACTGCAAATATCGAAGAGGCCCCTTTCGCAAACCGAGACGACGTCACGTCTTACACAGCACTGCCGAACAGAACACACACGACATGAGAACGTCAATGGAAGCGAGCTGTTGGAAGACCCGGCCTGATGAGGATTGGCCATGCTTCCACCTGGCGCGAACACGGTGACAAGAGGAGCGGGGTATGGAGCTTCGTTCTACACGCCACGCAGTTTGCTTGTTCACGGTCTCCCGCTTTAGTCGCGCGAGTTTGCCTCATCGACTAAGCGTGGCCGAGGAAACTTCAGAGGTACGAGCGTTGCGCTGCCTCACCAACGTGAGACGATTGGTTACTGGAGTTGAGTAGGGGGCAACCGAGGAGTCTCCGGTTTGCTATACTTGGCGATAAGGACAGACGAAAACGGCGTAGAAGGTCCACCCGCGCTATAGGTGCGTGTTATACACTTGGCGGTATTGTCGTCCCTCTTGGAAAGAGTCCACTCGCTTATGGAACACACTTTTTACAGCGACCTTAGTATTCACGCATTGAAGGAAGCCTACAGCAAGACCACCGAAACAATGGCAGCGCTCTCAGCTATGTTTGTTTTGCCGTTTCAGCGGTGCCTCTTTGCTTCAACACTCAGACAACACGTCACCATTAGGAGAGCTGCTCAATTGGGGCAAAAATCTCGTTGTGTCGCGAAAATTCGAGGAGTTATTGTCTTGGAGAAATTTTCATCGCTCTAGAGAGTGACCTGCCTGCCTTGCGTTTCAAGGTGCAATGCTCATTATAAGGCAGACAGATCGACGTTTGCTGCGCACTCACATAAACAGGCCGTTACGATTGATCTCTCACTGAACAAACACGGTCGTCGACGGCTCCTAACCCGTACACTCTTTTTTTTCTTTGGAGATGGCATCCCCTGTGTACTCTCACCGGCACATTCTTTTGCGCACAGCGTGTGCAGTGCAAGCACTCAGTCAATAAGCCCGTGCACGTCGGGCGGCGACGGGCGACGCTGGCTTGTCCCTCACAATGCGGCACGTACAGAGTGATGCGCGACACACTGTTCGTTCGGCGCCTCTTCCGTCCCAGCGGCGGTTGCGGCGAACGAGCCGTCCCTTGTCCTCTCCTCCCGTCCGAAGCGAGGGGGGCGGAAAGAGAGAGGGGGGCTACACAGGCAGCAGCAAGGGAAGTCTTCACCGGCGCATCAGGTAGTTGATGATGTCGATGCAGCGCACCACCTCGTACTCGAGGATGAGGCTGCAGGCGATGAAGACGAAGTAGAGGAAGAACATGACCATCGCCAGGCCGACGTTCATGCGCCAGCGGAAGAGCGCGATGGTGATGATCACGAAGAGCAGCATCATAAAGAGGATGAAGATGGAGCAGGCCATGCCGCTGCTGCTCACCGTCACCGGCCCGTAGATCATGCACGACAGAAGCCACGGCAGCGGGAGCCTGCAACGCGTCATAATGGGATTTAGCATAATAAGCACGGGCAAGCACGTGAAAATCACTGATCAGTCATTGTCTCATCGACGATGATTATGTGCAGGTATCTTTTCACTTGCTGCGCGCAGTTGTAAATCCAACGTGAATACCACCGGCGCTCGACGCACTCTAGAGACAACAGAGCCATTTGCCGCAACCGCTTAGCTCCAACTACGATGCTATTTGGACCGCCTCGCGCATGCGTAGTTTGTTACTGGTGTCGGCGACAGAACATTAACTGTATACTTAAAAAGTAGGTAGACACTGAACAGGTAGATAGCATGGAAATGAAAGACAAAGAGGTTGCGCAAAAGATTCTGGTTGGTTGCCCTGCGCTGTAGGAAAGGGGAGAATGAATGTAAAGGGAGAGAGATCAAGAGGTGGTCGAAACACGAAGGACCGATCATGCGCAGCTGTGAAAACCTTTCGCCTAAGGGCGACACCGTCAAGAAGCTAACTGGCGCATGGCAGGACGTTGGCGCTGACGGCTCGACATGATGGTAGCGGGACTTTCTCAGTGCACCGCCAAGTGTAACCGGAGGTTAACTCCCGTGAACTAGGTGTGCGGCAAGAATGACAGACCTACCATGTACTATAGCAGGCAGTTGAGTGCGTCGGAACTGTGCGAGATACTGGCTTCACAGTCTAGCAGGGTGGGTTGTAGAAATGAACTGCACCGGAAGGAATGACCCCGGAAAAAAAAAAAAAAAGCCCTGGTGGGAACGGCCTCTAGGGAAAAAACGGCCTCTAGATAAAATACGAGCAGACGGCTTTGTATAAGGAAGTTACAAGAGAGTTAAAACCGGATGGTATGTGTCCTACGTTTTGCAGCAAACCTTCAATTGTTGTGGTCCTGGAAATGTATTATGCAAGTAAGTCTTGGAGACAGCGTTGCATAAAATACCGACTCGGTACTGGGGCATCTCCACGGTTATCGTTGCTTCTTCAGAACGTAAGACGTCGTTGGCTCTCTACACTGTTGAGTGACTATGACAGTCCGCGCTTCCGAGCCTCCTGACACATCCATATTTAAACTGGCCAAGTGGGAAAATTCGCATCGTTGGAGGATAGATGGTATGCGATCGCGGAAGTTACCATGCCGTTATCTCGCTTCACTCGCCTATAGCTTCTCGCCTATAGTTGATGGCTGGTGCACTGAAACCAGTGCACTGCGTTCAGTCCCACATACCAATACATTTTGTTTCACGATGCGCTTGACTGTATTGTGATCATGTGACTTTTCATGACACCAGTTTTCAGACATCCACTTTGTAATTTCATAAGCAGCGTTTTCTTTGTAACCCGTTTTATACAGGGCTGCAACTCCAGCAATCAGGACCAGACTGAAATCTTTGTGGCAGTCCAACCGTCGGAACTACGGGTTCTGATGGCTGGAATAATCAGAGCCGATGGTTCCAACAAAACCATGGGTTATGTGAGCGTTGGAAGTTTTGGGACTTTTTTTGTTCGGAAACTGGCCATTAATTCCGTCGACATTTATTTCTGGGATTTTTTTTTGTGGTGTGCATTATTTCCGGAACCTGACAGGGCATTTGCCCGTTCAGCCAGTAACGTCAACATACCCGATCACACTACGGGTGTGTGGTCGCTCTCGGTCACCGGCGTATTCTTAAAAAAAATAATAATAATAATAATTGACATTTTTAACGCGATTTGTGTCAAGAGCTAACCAGAATGTTTCGTCCTCAGATGACTGCCTGTTATGCGTCACCTCGCTGCGAGAGTGCTCCCATTGGGCACTTGTGTCGGCCAAGGAAACTTGAGTTGTATATCTGAGCGTCATCTTTATTCTTTGCGCCAGATGTCGCTATAGCTATGCATTCTTTTGAATCTTCTCATGTATCTGTATCTAAAGTGAGAGTTTAATTCTATTTCTTATATATGTTAAGAAACAAAAGTTGTCAGGTCTACCTTCTACATGAGCATCAGGCCACATCGCAGTCTTTAGTCTGCTTGCCGATGTCCTGTGCTGAACAAGTAGGCGTCCAGAAAAACTTTACTGCGCTCCAAGCAAAAAAAAGAAATTAAAAAAAAATCCAGCAAACTGCGTCCGCAGCACGGTTTCGCTCTTAGTTTCCAACTCTCTTCCCAGCATCATCTTCTCTTGTCTGCTGTCGTTAGGTTAGGTTAGGTTAGGTTAGGTTAGGTTAGGTTAGGTTAGGTTAGGTTAGGTTAGGTTAGGTTAGGTTAGGTTAGGTTAGGTTAGGTTAGGTTAGGTTAGGTTAGGTTAGGTTAGGTTAGGTTGATCATCATTTCTATGTTTTTTTTAAATTTTCGGCCAGCATGTCGAGTGTCATTTTGAAGATGTGCGAGCTATTCCAAATAGTCACTCATCCGCCACATCATAGTTTATTTGTTAAAGTGCGAAGCACTTATGCTCTCCCGCCTAGGGCTGGACTGATAGCGATGACCGTAAGCTTCAGTGATACGTGCCGAGCACCAGCATACTCTACGCAGGGTCATTACGTTACGCAACGGGGAAGCCTCAGTTGCCCAAGCCGATGCAGTCCACGTTCTCGAACGTGAGGGCGCCAACAACGTCCTACGCAGCAGGCGCGCATTGGGAACGAGTGCTAGGTTTCTGAGTAGCTTGCCCTGGCAGGCAGAGCTTACTGCGCATGATCGCGCGAACCGACGCTGTCCATGGATGTTGCGATGGAGACAGATATTATGACACGTTCGGCTGTGCAGCATTGTTTCCATTTACCCGATGTCGGCTGCGCTGCGCTACTAGTTAGGAATATGCTGCATTAGTTCAGAACTTATTGTCATCCAGAGGAGGATAAATATGGCGCAGGTTCAGGTCAGGCAAGTTGTCGTCCCAGCTGGGAAGGCTGGCTTCCGCAACGTCGCCGCTCTGCCACCACCGAACCGCCTTTTTTTTCGGTCATGGCAGCCTGTTTGCTTTCGACAAAGACGGCACGGGCACTGGCCGTGCCCATAATAGAAGAGCTGTGCAAAGACTTCGCGCTATTTTTTCCACGCCGAACCGCTCCATCGGTCTAGACAAGTCTGCTCACGTCTGCACCTTCAACAGGAGAAAATTGCCGGATCAGAGAGAACCTGTACGCTGCCCTACGGTGGCACACATCACTGCGCAAGTGGTCCTCTCACTGAATGGATCCTTATTTGTGAGCACTTTTTACTTTTTTTTTCTGCAACTTTCCTTCACTTGTGGAAAACATTTCGTTGCCGGAATACTCAAACAGGTCGTTCACGGTGAGCTTGTCGCAGGCCGAATATTAACCAGGACTAGTTGCCGTGATATCTTCACCGCTGTCACGCAGCGAGGTGGCACAGATGCAGAGCTGCATGGTTGGCTTTCTTTTATTCGTTTTTTTATTTTGTTTTCCTCTTCTCTGCGTATTCAGAACAGCATTATGGGTCGGTCATTGCCTTCACAGGCATGCTGCGAGATGGTAAATGCATACAAAGTTATGCTGCTTGTTGGGTCCTCGCTGGTCGCTTTGACTGGGTCATTGAACCCATAAAACAGTCGGCGAATCGTAAGCTAGACTGTGCCAAGCTAGAAAAAAAAAAAACAAGAAGAAAGTCGCGGAATGTTTACAAAAAACGTAAGAAGAGTATTAACTGCTTCAAAAAGCGCTGAAAAACGGGAAGCAGAACAACAGAGAAAAAGGAAGATGAATAGGCCGCCTTTTAGCGATGGTTTGGCGCAAGTACTGAAGAATCAGTTAGCCGCAGGAAAAGCCTGCCTATAACAAAGGTGGACAGTACATCATGGCCACAGTAATAGCCGCAGGTCATCCTCACAACCGTGATGTGCCGCATATATGCGCAAGCAGAGAGGTACCCACCCTACGGCCACGTCGAAGATATTACTTCCGACCGAACTGGACACGGCCATGTCGCCGAATCCCTTGCGGGCCACGAGGACGCTAGTGATGAGGTCCGGGATGCTCGTGCCTGCCGCCAGGAAGGTCAGGCCCATCACCTGCCGCCAGAGTGCGCATGAGTCAGGGACCAACACCCCTTATGTATTTCGGTGTTCCCACACCAAAAAAAGAAAAAGAGAGAGAGAGCATGTAAGTGCGTCCAGAGAGCTATTTCCTCACAAGTATTTTCATTCGGCTGTTGCGGCCAGTGCACTATCCTCTGATTTGATGCCGTTGTTTTTTTGTAAGTTGCGATATTTTCTAGGCTAACCAAGGAGAGTGCATGAGCTCTCACCAACGAGGTTTTGTTTTCGCGGAAGTGCTTCTTTATCGGCGCTCTAGCATTCGCACGTAAATGGTGGCTGGCTAGTACTGGCAGTTAGAACATCTTACGATGCCTCTTACCAACCCTCTCCCCCTTTTTTTTAGAATTTTGTGACTGCTTTATTTTTTTTTCATAGCGTACTTCCATTTGTTTTGTTTGTTTGTCTTTCTGATTTAGATGCGTCAGTCCTCCAGTAAAGGTTGGTTTTCCATTAACATACAATTGTTGCAGAAAAGCAAGCTTGCCGTAAGAAGGCTTCAACAAGGGGGTTTTAGAGCGCTAGAAGGGCCCCGGAAAAATGCTTAACCGCCTAAGGGAGGTCACGCGTAAATGCTGATGTTGTCGTCTAAACAAAAAAACAAAAAACTGAGCAGGACAACACATCTTTTCACCTGTTTGTGTTCTGTTCGAAACATCGTAACACGTTTGACGTCCCATATTTGTTCTGTCTCATTTTTCCTCCCACTTAACTGCTCTTTGAGGACGCATTGTGGAAGTGTTAAGCAAATCCAGCAAAGATTTGTGGGATCTGCTGATGAGGGTGTTAAATTTTGACAAGTCTGAATTTTAAATTATCAAATGCACAATGACAATATAAGTGATGCCTTATAAGTTATAATTCTTATGCCAGCATACTTGACGGGCACAAAAAGAAGCAGAGAAAAGCTTTCATTTTGCACTCACAAATAACTTTAAAATAGAGCTGTAGAAAGCGTAGCCTGTCAGCGTGCCGTCTGCAAGACAAGTCTCAGACTTGTCTCCATGCTTTATTGCAAGCCTAAACAACAATGCTGCAGTACCTGACTGCGAAGTCGTTCTGCTTTTGGCGAAAAAAAAGTACACGCATTCAAAATTATACGAAAGCAGATAGTAAACATTGTTACGCCGTGATGAGGGCAGGCTGGTAGAAGAGCATGAAGGAGGGTAGACAAAATAAAAAGTGTATAGAAAAAACAACAGTGCCTTTCATTGTAGTTTTTGGTTAATTTTCTATGGCTCCTTGCCGAAGACAGTGGCCCACGCAAGGTAACCGAACACATTTAGCTCGTTGAAACTCCTCGAGGCTGGAACACAGGGAAGCCGAAGCTTCCGACAGAAGCTTCCAGCGAAGCTGGCAGCTTCGGCTTCCCTAGCCACTTCTCTCTTACACGAAGCTGCTGTCAACGGGAGCATTCATGCATCTGCTGTGCCGTCCGTTATGTATTAACCACCAACGTCTTAGACCAGCGTAACGAACGATGTGTGCGCACGACTACAGTCGCATGCAACTCAAGAACGAAGCGATTTTTCCCCATCAAAGGACCCCCTTTCCAGTCAATGGCGTCGGCCGATCCTCGTGAAGCTGCTAGAGTGACAATGCAGGAAGTGGCAGATGAAAGTGGATTGTCCCCTGCCTGCATTGTCGGGCTGCTCCCTCCATTGTCACGCTAGCAGACTCATGAGAATCACTGACGCCGTTGGTTGGAAGGGAGTCCTTTGATGGGGAAAAGTCGCTTCGTTATTGAGTTGTATCCTACTATAGTAGGCTTAATTTACGCCATAGAACAAACGAAGAGAAAAATGAAAGCCAGAAGAGGGTGCAATGGAGGAGGTACAATGGGGGAGGTGCATTGGAGTAGGAGCATACCTCGGTGGGGATGCCGAGCGTGTGACCGACCACGGTGGCCCACCAGACCATGAGATAAGAGAAGATGGCGATCCACGCGATGCTGCCCAGGAAAGAGCCGGCCACGAACTTCACCTTTTCCTGCACGAACAACGGAATCTATAGAGGGTACCACCTCGCCGGAGGCATTGGGCACAAAGTCACTGTTCCCTGCCATCCTCCTCCTCCAAACCCTAACGCCGGAAGCGATTCCGCGCCAGCCACTTTAAGCGGCCAGGCACGCACTCCGGCCGATGCATCAGCTGAAATCCCGCAAGGCGCCACTGCCGACCACGAAAGGCTTCCTCTCCGTTAGTTCTTCTTTGTTTGCTTCGGACTTGCAATGCAGCGGTGAAGTTTCCAAAGTGAGGGAAAGGAAAATAAGGAAAGGCAGAAGGCAAGTCGCGAGAACGGTTTTATTCATGGCTCTGTCACTTATTCCGATAGGCTGCCGCCGCTGCACGAGGCTTTCCACGCCTGACGCGTTGCACTCTTTTTTGTTCATAGTTTGGGTTTCCTTCTTCGACGCGGCGCTGAAAGGAATATATTTCCCGAATATAATAGGGCGCGTGGGGACGTCGGAAAAGAAAAAATAAATAGTCAAAGTGAATGCGAAACTTTCTGTGCTCTCTGAAGGCGTTTTCGCGCGTTGTCGGAGCCAAAAAAAATATATAAAAGAACTAAAGTTTTGTCCTCCAGGATGCCGGTGCCGTTGGCCTGCCTTAGTCCCCACACGAAACGAACGCGCGTGCCGTTAAATTATGCATTCGTTTTGTGGCGCACTGCTGGTGGCGTCGTGCTGAGCGCTCTCTCTCTCGAGCTTCCGAAGCTTCCTTTTACGTTGTCCCGTTTATCGCCGTTGTTATATTTTGTTACTGAGAGAAGCATCCCTCAGCGCGCGCGCGCTCCGTTGCAGGTCAAGCATGACCGACGGTGGGCATGCATTACGCAGATTGTTCGTCGCCCCAAGGATTACGCTGTTGTCGTCGAGCAGCGTCTTTATAAGGTTTGCAAGCGCTTACATTACTTGCGTTCTTCACGATTATTATAT
Organism: Amblyomma mixtum; assembly: GCF_055824585.1. NCBI lineage: Eukaryota > Metazoa > Arthropoda > Arachnida > Ixodida > Ixodidae > Amblyomma > Amblyomma mixtum. The sequence continues at coordinate 14,855,877 of NC_143016.1, forward strand.
ATAAGCGAATGTAAACGTCCGTTTACATTTATGTCCACTTTTCGGGGCTATTATTACTGCCAGAAAAACAGCACGTGTCGACGAGTGGATTTAAACGTCTATTTACGATTACGTCCACTTCTTTGTGGCTATTCTTAGCGCAAGAAGAACCGCACGTGTCGACGAGTGGAGATGCTTGATGGAAAAAGACTTGTTCGAGGAACGTTAGGTAGAATTCACTGTTGACACCGCTGGCGTACTTAGCCGAGTAGCTTGATAGGATAGTGCGAAGAGACCAGCGCAGACACTTCTGTTATGTGACATGACCGACTTCTAAGAGCTAGGTTGAGAGTGTTGTTCTCGTGCTTTTATGTTCCTCGACTAAATATCTATTAAAGATATCGCGAAGGGAATGGTGCGTGTTTAGGCGAGGACAAGCAGAAGCTTCACACGAATCTGCATTTAAGTTTCTCGAGCTTTAAAGAAGAAAAAAAAAAGTGCAATTTATTCGTGTTTCGCGTTTGTTCTTTTTGACACGTGTTTTAACGACCTTGCGAACACTCGCTTATTATATCAAATGTTGGCTTTTTTATTGAACGTTCTTGTTGGCTGACTACGCATGGTTGATTGATTTTTATGCTCCAAAGCAATACTGACTGCGATTAGACTGAGATTTTTTTTTTTAACCCGAACCAAATCTCAGTACATGGGCTCTGTCTGCGTCAACTAATCGTACACATTTTTCCCAGATTGTGAACCAACTAGCCCACGAAATAGTCTTACTTGACCCTGCGCTCTGTGTGCCCATACTGAGCAGCCAGATTCATTACAGCACTGCTCAAGAGTACTATCAAGAATACTATAAACATCCAATTAATAAAATTACTGGTAACTAAACGTATACGCTATTGGGTTTTGCCATTAGTAATCTCGACGAACATGCTACGCATACATTTACACAGAGGATATTTCAGTGCTTGGGGTTCAATGTAGCAGAACAATGGTGCAAATTCTAAAATGGTTCATGACAAACAATCGCATGTTCGTAATACGCGGAACCACGCTTTCTGCGGGAGGAATAAAATAATTGCGCCGGTGGTCTGTTGACTGAGTTGGTTATTTGTAACGATTCGGAGTCTGTACCTATACACATAGAAGCCTCCGCAAAAAAAAAAAAAAGATTTCAAAGTTTTTCGCGAGGAAACGAGAGCGTTTTTCGACGTTTCTGCCTTCGAGAATAACGCTCTCCGCGTTTAAGTAACACCCTCCGCCTCATCGATTGTCGGAGAAGACGTAGAATTTCTCAAACTTAACTGGAGAGAAAAGTGGCGCCACCGACCGCTATGCGAATTGCGCGTCATCCCCTGCGGTAATTTCGGGAAGATGTGGTTTTGGTTTGGTTTGGTTTAGTTTGGTTTAGTTTATGGGGTTTAACGTCCCAAAGCGACTCCGGCTATGAGAGGCGCCGTAGTGAGAGGCTCCAGAAATTTCGACCACCTGGGGTCCTTTAACGTCCACTGACATCTCTCTGTGCACGGGCCTCTGGAATTTCGCCTCCATCGAAATTCGACCACCGCGTCCGGGATCGAATCCGCGTCTTTCGGGCCAGACCGAGCGACCTAACCACTGAGCCACAGCGGCGGCGGAAGATGTGGTTTTGGGCCGAAAACGTCGATTCTGCGTCGGAATTGGTAGCCGTGCTGCAATACTCTCCTCTGCGCGCAGATTAAGTTAAGCTAATAGTGCGTTTTTCATTTCAATAAATTTAACGCAAGTGAATGTTCGGTGAAAAGCTCGTAGGAGAATTTTCGCTGCATTTCTTGGAGGTTTGCAGCGATAAAAGTCGCATTGTTACGACCAAATACATGCTGTCTACCCAACAATAGCCAAGCCAAATACGGAGCCTCCAATCTCCGCCATTTGTGCTCCTCTCCACGGTGGATGGACTACTGCAGCGTCTCTTTTCCCACTAGGTAACCTTGAGAAACTCTGTGGGAGAAGACCCTGCAGTCTCCGACAACACGAGGCGCATGCGGCACCTACCGGCCGGCGCACGTCGGGCATGGTGAGCCAGAGCGGGAAGATGATCGGCGCCAGGACCACGTAGTTGAACCGCTCGCGCCACGTGTCTGGCCAGGCGACGCTCAGCGGCTCGTTGGTCTCCTCGATGGTGTCCGGGGGCAGCTCCTTGGGGGCCTGCTGCGAGACACAGGCTCGGCTATGTTTGAAAATGGACTTCACTATACAACGAGCGATTCTCGATACAACCGAAAGGGCGAAAGCTGCATGCGAACGCACTAGTCCAGTGGTAAATTAGGTACCCAGATTGTAGTTGTAGTAAAATAGAACTCCATATGTTTGTAATCCGACAGGAACAAAGTTTAAGCGGACTGAAAAAAAAAACAAGGCTTTGATTATGGTGCAACCGAATATTGAAAATTTCCGCATCAAGCAGCGGTCCTTACCACACAGAAAACATTAATCTCAAACATCCGGAACGTTCGCTAGTGCAGTCATTTTCCATACTTCTTGTGAGTTCCAGTAGTAGAAGGTGACTATCCTCGCTCGCGGTCAGTCGTGGTGTGGTGCACTGGTCTGACGGTGGCGATGAGTCTTTCATTTTCCCTTACTTGTCTGGCACGCTTACGATTTAAGCGCTCTCGATGTCCAGTTTTGTGTGCTTCATGATTCTCGTTGGTCGCGAAAGCGTTAGCCAGAAGCTTAGGATAGATCAATGTACCCAGACTTGAGTTTCTGAAAAGAAAAATACTCGTACAACGTTTGTGAATGAGCGACTCGGTTGACGTTCACTAGCAATTCGAAAACGTACTTCTTCGCCCCTCTAAAAAAGCTCTGTTTCTCTGTCTCCAGCAGCCAGCGCGAGGCTTCTGAGATCACTGCTCTTCGCAGTAGTCCTCTCTATGCTTTCACCAAAAACCCGTAGCGTACGCTAGCTGTGTACTTCAGTTGTTGGCCACAATAGCCTATCGCGAGTGGACCCCGCGCTGCTGCTGCGAATAGCACGTTCTCAGCCGATGAGTTCGCCGGCCATATTCAGTGCCCGTCGCTGGATGCCATTAGTGCCAAACATGGTGCCGTGCGCCAGGCCCGTGGCTCGGAATATTGTAAGAGTACCTGTTTATGTTATATTTTATTTTTTTTTCTTGTTTAAACTTCATCATTGGTTTGAAAGATACCACGCCCACACTAACGCATAAGTCTGCTAGTTGGGCCGACGGCTCGCGATAAAAAGGGAATAAAACCGCAATGAAGATAACAACCCTGGTTTGCTCGCGGGTAATCGCCGCACTACGCTGTGCAGTGCGCATGCGTGCGCGTCAGCGCTGCATAGATGCGTGCGTGCGGTGCGTGCAGCGGCAACTCACCACGGCCTGCGCGGCTGTGGCGCTGTTGTAGCCGGAGTCGGGCAGCGCGGAGACGATGGCGTCACCGGCCGGCGGTAGGCTCGCCGACTCAATGGACTCCTGAATCGGGGCGGGCCGCTGGTGCAGGATGGCCACGCCGCCGCCCCCGCTGGCCGCCATCTTCTCACTCAGGTTGGACGTTATGGACGAGTCGCTCTGCGCACGCGACGCCCCGAGCACGAGCTCAGCCCCTCGTACACACTGTGCTGCCGCGCTACCGGCAAGCACGCCGAGCATTTTTCGACAAACCGGTGGTTCATAGTTTCTGCTTTCCTTTTTCACCTCGGTCTTCGTTCAATCATTTGTACGCTGTAGCCATGAGGCGCACACTTTGGTTGTTAGCGTAGTTGATTCCATCTGTGTATTAAGGAGAATCTATGTTCGTGCAGCCTTTAGCAAAAATTCCCGGCCTACAGAGCTCACCTTTGAGCCGTGTAGTGGGATACTTATGGCACCACCCGCGACGCTGCAGAGTTTCGCAGTGGTGACGATGAGAGGTCTGATCACCTCACAGAGATTTGGAGCAGCACCGTTGCCACAAGTTTCCGGGTGTACGCCGAACCGCGTGGCCTAAAACTTTTGACAAAGCCTGTACTGCTTCTTACTTGTGTAATAGTTGGTTTTTTTGTCGTCGAATGTTTGCACCCACTCCTACTCGGGGTAATCAGATTATTTGCAGTTTATGGGAATACATGAACCAAAATAAACTTGATAGTTCTGATTCTTCAAAAACACGTTTTTTTTTTCTTGTAAGAAGCTAATAGCACGAGAGACAAAGGAATCGGTGTGGCAATGTACACTCTACTGAATCACTATGCAGTGGTATGAAAGCTGTTCTCGAACGTATACAGTTTCGGGAGCATTGTGGCTGAAGATGCGCCGTGACGCTCAGCGCACCCAAGGTGCGAACAGGGCCCACCTGGAGATTGGAGACGGAGTCTACGCGAACGAGCGCGTCGCTGTTGCTGAGGCTGGTGAGGCGTGTCTCGGCGGAGCCGCTGCTGCCGTCCTGGGTTCCCCCCCGAGGGCAGCCCCCGAGGGGGGCCGGGGGGGGACCACCGTTTGCCACGCCGCCTCCCGAGGACTGGGGCGCGCCGCCACCGCTGCCGCCCTCGCCGGGCTTGGTCGCATCCAGCAGCACGCGCAGGGACGCGATAGTGTGCAGCTGGGACGCCTTCTCGTCCAGCTTGGCTGCACGACAGCAATCGCTTTTGAGGAAATGAAAGGGGAAGTAACTGTCTCACTTCTCTGTAGGGATGGAGGTGGGAGTGAAAGAAGAAAGAGAAAAAGAGGTGCCGTAGCGGAGGGTTCCGTATTAATTTAGACCACCTGGGAATCTTTAACAAGCAATGGAAACGCCCAGCACACGGCTGCTTGTTGCGTTTCGCCTGCGGCACCTCTTTTTCTCTTCCTTCTTTCACTCCAACCTTCCTCACGGTAGGTGGGTGTGAAAGAAGGAAGAGAAAAAGAAGTGCCGCAGTGGAAGGCTCCGGAATAACTTCGACCACCTGAGAATGTTTGACAATCAGTGACAATGCACAGCCCACGGCCGCCTTTTGCGTTTCGCGTCCATAGAAACGTGGCTGCTACGGTTGGATTCGAACCCGGGTACTCCAGCTCAGCTGCCGAGCGCTCTAACCACTAAGTCATGGTGGTGGGTACCGCGGTGTTTTGCATTTCGATGGGTCTTAATGGTTATGCGTGGGGAGAGGAAAAGAGGAACTCCAACTGACCGTTGGCTTCCCCCTCGTGCTCGTGCAGGGGGTCGATGGAGTGGATGAGGAGTTGCAGCAGTCCGTGCCGGAACTTGCTGCCCGAGTGGAGGATGGGGGCGCTCATTCTCCTCCTCGCCATCTGAAAGGGGTGAGAGCACCGGTACCACCGCCGCACCAGCGTGACAAGTCAGTTGCCCTGTCTTTTTATGGAAGGCGTACAAAAATAAAAGTAATGAAAAAAAGAAACATGCACCCGGAACAGTGTTCCTCACTGGACGGTAGTTCTTAAAACGTTTCAATTGCATAGCAAAGTACGTTTCCTGTATACTTCCTGATAATCCGAGACAAAAACAGGACAAGCACGAGAAAGGAAACACGGACAGCAAGAGTTCATTCCCAACTAGTTTATTCCCCAGGAAAAAACAAAAAAACATGCAGCAGGCACATGCACAGAGCATCTGTGCTTTGTCTCACAGTTCGCCAGCACTGAAGCAGAAAGTACAGACGCGAGCAGGCTTGTCGAAATCTCTGAAGCGGTGTGCCAAGAACAATTCAAGCGAAATACCAGTGGAGCTATTCTGATATGGGCATGAAGCTAGCGCCTTTGTCTCCTGTATGTCCGCGTGGCCTCGCTTGAGCGCAGTATGCTTCCTGCTCTCCGGAAAGCACCTACTCGAACGCTCTAGATAAATCGACTCACGCCTGTACACACAGCTACCAGCCTATGCGTGACCTGTTCTTGTGTCGCACAACGTCATCGCGCATAAAGCCCAATAGGCTCGACTGACGTGATATATAAGACTACCACTTCCGCGCAACCTGTGGAACATAGAAACACGTGGTCTAAGAGCGTTATTAATCGCCAGTATATTTTCTTTTGTTGTCTGAGGATGCTGAGTACACCTTGTGTAGCTTCCACTTCGGTGCCTACAGACTGTGAGACGGAGCATAAAACTGAATATGTCAAAGAAGTACAGCACAGACACGGGCATGAAGAAACAGGTTTCTTGTTATGAAGTTCACATGTACAGGAAATGTTCCACCCGCGTATATAAAGAATGCTTTGCTTTGTTCCCATGCAGCAGTCTAAGAAGACACAGCACAACCCCCCCCCCCCCCCCCCCCCCCCTCCCCGAAAAAAAAAAAACTGATTGCCCTCTGGTCTCCACCTTGCGGCGAAGGCGGACTTGGGCATCCGCGAATTCCAACTGAAGGCTCTAACCCGGGCTGTGACGCAGAGTATACTTCCCGCTCAGCCATGAATTCGGCTAATAATTCGTGGGATGCTGCGGCTGTTTGTTCTCATATGCTTGAATTCAGTAGCTTTCATAGTAATTCTCTCAGAACATAAAGACAGCAGTCGTAGCGTCATGCGTACAGTTATGATTGCGTTAATGATTTCGGGGACCACCTAGCCCTTCTCACTCGCTGTACTCGGAAGGTAAGCGGCTGTAACTTTGACGGTCGTCTATATTAGTCCCAGTGTAAAAGTAAGATTTTGGATGAGGCGGAAGGTACCGCAGTTACGTTCCCAGCTTGGGAACCAATGACGTTGACAAAATATGCCAGGTGTCCCAGCTAAATGTAACCAAGCTTTTAAAAAACACGGGATGTCCTAGCCGTCTGAAACCAACTGAGGGTTGTTTAGAGTCGTGTGGCCTAGTTTGCAGTGTTTCTTCGCTCTTCAAGGTTGATTAATTAGTTAAGCTTAATTAGTTAACTTTTTAATTATTGGCTTGAGGAACAAAGTGTCAATAGAAAAGTTGCAGATCGCTTTGAAAAACAGCTGACTGAAACATTTGCAGCAAGGTACTGTTTACCTAAAGTAGTTTTTTTACCCTCCTTTAACCATAACTCGCACAATAAGAAAAAAATGGCTGAGGCTTAGCTTAGGTTAAGCCTAGTCAGATGCGAAGCATATTGTCGCCGAGTTGCATATCGAGCACGCCGCTTGGCTAGACGTTCTTCACGCTCTTCATCAGTCTCTGTAGCACGCCGCAACTTTTGCTTCTCATTCCAACGAGCAGCCCTGTCTCCAGGAGGCATCTCTATCCCGTGTACGCCTAGCAGAGGCAGGCGCACCCCCTTGTATACCGCCGCTCCAGCATCACGTGTTCACTACAGCGCACCTAGCGGCAGAAGCAGGAAACACATTGGTCGCGACGCCTCGCGCGACGGCGCGAGCTGGGGCCCCGTTTCTCCTATGTCGTTACGTCACGCATCACGTGGTCCTCCTTGGTCGCGACGCCTCGCGCGACGGCGCGAGCTGGGCCCCCGTTTCTCATCTGCTGTGACGTCACGCACCACGTGGTCATCCTTGGTCACGACGCCTCGCGCGACGGCGCGAGTTGGGCCCCGTTTTTCATCTGCTGTGACGTCACGCATCACATGGTATGACATGGAGGTCACGAAAGGTCAATGGTAACGACACCGCCGCGCTCGAGGAGCTGGGTTGGGCTATTTTAGTATGCTTCGCATAAAAGCTTCCACGTTACAACAGTGCTACTTCAACGCCCCATACGAGCCTTAGAGAAAAAAAATCCGATTTTTTCTGAACTGCCCTTCCCGATGAGACTTTGCGTGCACATTGGGGAAGAGATGTGAGCCAGCAGCTGGCCACGTGATTACTTTCGTTTAAAGCCAATAAATAAAGCTACCTAAATCGTACCTTGATGGAAACAGAGCTACTAACGGTTTTTCGAGGCGATCTGAAAGTGTTCCTTTGACGCCTTGTTCCTAAACTCAATAATAAAAAGTTACGTAATTAAGCTTAAATAATTAATTAACTTTGAACAACAAAAATATAAAGACTAGGCCGCGTGACTATGAGCAACCCTCAGTTTGTTTCACAAGACTAGGACACTTCGTCTTATTTAAAGGACTGGTTGTATTTAGCTGGGACACCTGGTATATTGCATCTGGCCTTGCCAGAATTTTGCTGTAGTAACAGCCCCCGCCCCCCCTCCTTCATTGTCTAGGGTATCGGGTTCATTCACTCCACTGTTAAGTGACCAACACGAATAAAAACTGTACTATGCCTCAATCTTTTCGTTTTCTCCGTTAGCGTGTGACGTGTATGAACATGCGCACGCAATGGCGGGTGGCAACTGGGGTCACTCTGCGGACGTTGTTAGCAATTCTTAGTCGGCGCAGGGACGAAAATGAAGTGTTCGCATTTTGCAAATCCGGTCGGGCCGTCCTTCTTGAAGAAATTGCTGTCGCGACTGGTTAGGAAACTCCAGACTTCACGACAAACTAGTAATACGCCGAGCGGAAGGCCAGAGAAGAAACTGCATAGACGCCTCCTCAGCCGCACAGAGCCATGTTTTCTTTTTTTTTTGTTTTCTTGTTTTTTCAAGAACGCGCCAGCGCGTTAGGCAAGAGGGGTGCCTGCAAATGACAGGCCATCCGTCAGACTTGTGACGCAATAAGATCTTGACGCGTATGTGCGTGTTAGTGCAGCGGACAATTCGTCTCTGAGGTTCGAACCACATTGAATGTCCAAGCGAAGCAGCGGTTACTTGGTGCATATGAAAGGCCTCATTTCGTGGCAGACCAGAATATTGAATCATGATTCAGGAGGAAAACGGCGCAAAAAAACGGCGCAGAATATTGAAGTTTGCGCGTTTCAGTTTTGTGAAGATGTGGTTAGAGCGCTGTACGCTGCAGGTAGAGCTCAACGTCCAAGCCCGTTCATGCGCACCGCGGGGCAATTTACAAGTTTGAAAGACTGCACAGGTTGCCCAGCGTTTTGCGTTTTATCCTTGTTTGTGACACCTGCGAACAGATATGGTCGTATTAACCCCGGACACTTCACGCTAATTCTGAAGGCCGTTACGAACATCATAGATTTACTCTCGAAAACAGCAAACAATGCAAATAATTTTGGAATGAATATCGGTTATCTCAGCAGCACACAGATGTGCATCCGCCACGCAGGCAGATACACCGCAACGGCCGCTTATATTGCGGCTCGCATCCCATCCTTTACATGGTATAAAAAATAAAAAAACATGGTAGTGATGCCGTTAAAAGAATACAAAGGTAGGCTTCCCAACGAACTCTTTATATCATTCCAGGTATGAAAGAGCGAAGTCAAAAATTAGCCGTAGCCAAAGACAACCTGAAACCTGAATAATCCAGGGAAGAATGGAGGAGAGGGGGGGGGGGGGGGGGGGCAATTTTCGGCACGAATGAGTTTCAACGAGAATATTGCACAATATTGTACATCTGCATGGGTGCGAACGTGTTTACATCAGTTCGAAAGTTCCCCAATCTTAATTAAAACCTTGTTGAAGAAACGAATAATAGACTATCTGCGTTCATTTGTCACCTATAAGGAATACCACTTCCTACCCACTCTTGCTAAATGGTCTGTTGTCCAAAGCTGTCCCAAACAGTTTGTGTATCAGAAAACGACAACTCTTTAAAGCAAAGACTGAAATTTTTTTATTCTATGGGCCAATTTTTTATGACATTTTATGTAACAATAAAGAATATTAAAGTGAGCCGCGCAGACTTTTTGCAATTACGAATGATCTGCAAGCTTTGCCATGCTTAACGACTACAAAACATGAAGATCCTAGTAGCCAGAACCACTGGGTCAAAGGACCTGTTAGCGAAACCCTACGCGACCTCGTTTTTTGATACCCAGATCACGTCTTGGATAGCCAGCCAGTCGGGCGCTGCCGAGTTAATCGATTGTTAATCGACCGATTCTGCGGAACCGATTACAGCGGGGCTTCTGAATAAGCGGATTTTTCACCTTGCATCGGCGTTTCGCCACTGTTTTATCCGATTTCCCGGTGTCCAGCCTCAGGTCACGCTTAGTTAACACGCTGGAAGCTGCTCGAAGCGGCGCCCATCATACGCCGGGCGGGCCCCGAGTACGTGAGCGAACTGCTGAGGGCGAGTCCGGGTCAGAACTGGGATAAAAGGCGTAATTACTTCCGCCGTACAGGAAAAAATGAACTGCACCGAAGTCTCGGTACATGAAAATAAAGCAGTACCGGCGAACATGTTTGCCACAACTTTTATTTCTGGTTATAGCATTTGCGGGTTTGAAATCCTGAAGACACTTCACAGTCGCAACACTAAAACTCATTGTCATCATCATCAGCTTGACTACGCCTACTGGAAGAGGAATGCCCTTCCCATATTTCTTCAACTAACCCTGTCCTTTGCGAGCTGCTGCCATCCTATCCCCGCAGACTTCTTAATCTCATCCGCCCAACTAACTTTCTGACGCACCCTACTACTCTACCCTTCCCTTGGAGTCCAGTCCGTTGCCCTTAACGACCATCGGTTATCTTGCCTTCGCATTGCATACCCTGCCCAAGCCCTTTTCTTCCTCTTGATTTCGACTACGATGTCATTAACCCGCGTTTGTTCCCTCTCTTACTCTGCTCTTGTCTCTTAACGTTACACCTATCATTTTTCTTTCCATAGCTCACTTCGCTCTCCTTAACTTAAGCTCGACCCTCTTTGTTAGCCTCCACGTTTCTGCCCCGTAGGTGAGTACCGTTAAGATACAGCTGTTGCACACTTTCTTCTTAAGGGATGTTGGTAAACTGTCATACATGATCTGAGAGAACCTGCCAAATGCGCTCCACCCTATTTTTATTCTTCTCGGGGCGTAGGACAAACGTTCGTGCTTCTTTGAGACACACTCCGTATAGCTAATACGCTGATCGTGAAGCGTTTATTAGTACTTCCTGACCGTTTAATCCCTATACGCAAAAAAAAAAAGAGAACAACGTTTACGCCTTTTGCATATTTCAACGCCTCCGCCACACGAAAATCTGGGTCCTCGCGGGCTTGGCTTTTTCGCTCTCGATTCCGAGCACTTCGTTGAGCAGCGCTGTCGCGTGGTTCTAGTCTTCCCAACCGACCAACAACGCGCAGGGTGCGCGTCATTCGCTACGTCACCGCCACGCCTACCTGCCATTGGTCGCACGCGGCGCAACGCAAACGGGCCCGTGCTGGCCGCCTCGCGCAAATCTCTCCCTTCCTTGTAATGCAGAAAGCGGTTACGCATCGCCGAGGAAAGTGTCGCAGCATTGCTTTATTGATTCGTTTGGTTTGGTTTGGTTTGGTTTATTGGGGTTTAACGTCCCGAAGCAACTCAGGCTATGAGGGACGCCGTAGTGAAGGTCTCCGGAAATTTCGACCACCTGGGGTTCTTTAACGTGCACTGACATCGCACAGCACACGGGCCTCTGGAATTTCGTCTTCATCGAAATTCAGCCGCCGCGGCCGGGATCGAACCCGCGTCTTTCGGGTCAGCAGCCGAGCGCTGACCCGAAAGACGCGGGTTCGATCCCGGCCGCGGCGGCTGAATTTCAATGAAGACTGATTCAGAGGGTGGAAAATCGTTTAGTTAGATTAGAAAAATGATAGCCAACTCATTAAGAGTGATAAAGGGCCATTTCCTATGATTGCGGATGTAGGAAAGGAGAACCAAGATAAAAGGAGGTAGTTGTGAAAAATCGGAACTATTAAAAACCGGTGAAAAAATTCGTTGCAGTACAGTAGCAGGATTGGATAAAGTTCCAGTCAGACTGTTTAATGTACTGGGGCCACGATGTAAGAAAGCTTTGTTAAAAGCGCACGAAAAACTCATATCAGATAGGAAATTTCTTGGCAGTTGGCGACACCGTAGAAGGATTTTATTTTATAAACGAAAAGAAGATAATGGTAGTATTGACTCCTACATGCCAGTTATGATAAGCTCGGTAGCTGGCAGTTAGGCAATGCATGAAATGAAATGGGGAATGTTAGCATTGTCAGGAAATAATAAGATATTCAGGATTTGAGACAAGGTTGTCTATTATCGCTGCTAATATTTCTGATTTGCATCATACAAATAGAAAGAAGGTTGCAAGGACGTCTTAAGATAAGGTAAAATCTCTCTTACAATCCAGGAGCAACGGCTGTGGACCAACGACTCCGGGCTTTAAAGTACGCAGACGATACTCAACTCATAGCATTAGTCACAGTGAATATTTTGGAAACGAAGGTGATGCTCTAAACTTCAAATTCAACAAAAAAAAATCAGGCTTGATGATATTCAGATATAACACTGAAGAGCCGCTCACAATACAGGAGTATGAAATATCCAGTATAGGCGAGTGCAAATATTTCAGGGTGCGAATAAAAGAGAGAGAAATGTACTGGGTAGAAAAGCGCGAACAGTCTATTCGGGCGAAAGGAAAGGGAAACTCCGTGGTAATGAAGCACAGGACACAGTAGTGATACAATAGGTGTGAAAAAATTCGACAAGACATTTAAGGCTGCTTACGTGTGGGAACGCGAAAGCATTACTGTTTCTGGGTGCACTGACACACCACCCACAAGCGCGCGCACCCGTATGACACCACGATTGCACCACAGTTTTGATAAGAAGTCTGGGAAGGCGTACAACTGAAGGTGCATATGTCGCTGGTTCGAATCCCTGTCGCAAGGTAACCTCCAACTTGAGTAGCACATGTAATCTACATGCAGCGAGAAACCGCATTACATCGCCCGGAACGCTGTACTACAAATGATTACGTCACAGTTTGGGTAAGAATGTCGGGAAAACTGGCGCCACATGGGAATCGGCTAGTGGCGAGCATATATAGACGAACGACATGTACAGGATTGTGTCGTAATGGGGCTAGTAAAGGTTTCGCCTTAAAAGAAAGCAATAGCCTGGTAACGGTGGTATTCTACTTGTTCACATAATATCGTGGATATCATTATCGTCATCCTCATCGTTTATTGTGCTCTCTAGAGCGCCAAAGGAATTGCAGATTGCAGATGATGCATAATAATTGATACATCAACAGAATAACAGAGACAGAAGGAAAAATTAGTTTGCTCGGATATCGTGGCCAGAACTACGATGAAACTGGATTAGAAAAAAAGTGCAGAGTTTGAACCGGCACAAAGACTAATTCGCGTTCTGTGTGTGGAGCTCGCATCTTTCTCCTGGGTTAAATGACCCTGTATGTAACAAATATATGCCCCATTATAGGGGCCATGTAACAATAATTTATTTTCCTTCATTACACGGCCCGCAGCATAAGCACGTGTTTATTGCCACTTTCATGACACGGTGATGTCAATATCATATAGTAGCTGTATCAAAAGAAACTTCCATAGAAAGAAAAAACGCTTTTTCATTGAACACAGACCATCATACATGTAACACACAACGAAAGAGTTAACCCCCCAATAAAGAAATAGGGGTTCGCATCATTATGTTCGCAATTGTTTTTTTTTCTCATTTTCTCGCTCACACCCTACTGAATGTGCAGGTTTGCTGCACCTCGTTCTCTCTCTCTCTCTTCTTTTCTTCCCTATTCACCCTTTCTTTCACGACGCTGCTCAGTTCCCCCGTATCGAGACAGTTACCGCGCCTTCCTTTTTCCTCACAAGGTGTCACCGCAACCATATAATTAGAGACGCCATTTTACGAGGCATGAAATTACTGCTTATTTCGCTGCTACGACTAATTTCATTTTATGCTGAATAGTCAATACTGCACGTGCCGAAAAAACACGGTCAAGGACAATGACTATCGCTCCTCTATTTAAGTGTACTTTTCCTTCCTTTCCTATTATCACCGGTTTTTAATGCGAAATTACTGCTTCACGAAGTCTAATCGGATCATCGACTTTGTGTGAAGCTTGACTTTGAAGGTGACCTCTGCCCACACAGAAATAAGATATATATAAATGAATATTGCCTCAAACCCGTGGCGGCGCGAACAGCTCAGCTCTGGTGGTGAAAGCACTATGCTATCGCCGCAGCCGATCACTCCTCGTGTTAAACTGGAGCGCACACTCACGCTATGCAATGGACATCGTCGACTACATCAACTTCCATCTGCGGCGCAAACATATCAGATCAGCTTAACCTCGATCAGAGCTTAACCTGAGTCTAATATCCTCGCCAGACGTGCCAACAACCCAGCCAAGCAAAAACATGAACCAACCAGGCTAAACGCATGCTTTCGCGAGCCTACTTGGTTTAACTGCGCTAATACCCTTCCACTTTTTTCCTTCCTTTCCTGTTACCCCAGTTTCTTTTTTGCTTTACGAGGAAAGAGAACGGAGGTAAAATACACAAATGAAATAATCGTATACGCATCGCGCCATGACGGGGAAAGCCTCAACAACAGTGATTCTCTAACGTCGATCAGTCACCAAAACAGGCAACTGGTTTTGTTTCCGACACAGGTCGGCAGCGGTTAAGTCCGCAAGCCGTGATGCGGTCATTCTGCCGTTTTTTTATTTTATCTATTATTTTTGCTTCCTGCTCTACTGTCCGAGTGCACGGCGATGACCGCATCTGGCGTGGCGTGGCTCGCGTCGCACCCACCGTCCTCAGACGCGGCTACCAGGAAAGTCACTCAGCGCGGGCGTGTTTGCTCACCGACGACGTTGTTTATGCTGATGCGTATCGACCATTGTGCCCAGCGAGCCGGCCGCGATTCCAGCGGTGAGGGGCGACGTGGCGTCGCGCACGATGCGACGCCAATATTTTGGTGATGCCCGGGGTTTGTTTATGGAGCGCCCATACACCCCATCGCGTGCCCTCGATACGCTGGTATATACAGGGTGTTTCACCTAAGACTTTGCACAACTTTTAAAAATAGGCTTTTTGAGATACAACAGTGATTTTCTCGCCATATTGTCAGTGGTGTAGAACATCAAAACACAGCTAAGACGTGCTAACTAGTAGACCGGTTAACTAATACCGAATAGTTAACTTTTAAACTATCAGCGTTAGCCTCCTTTAGTATTGAAAGGCGTGTAGCTCACCGTGAGTAATATCTATATCAATTTTAAGAATTTCGAAAACGTGATTACCCTTGGCGCTGTGGCCCAACAAATTTTGTCTATTTCAACGAGAAGTTTCTTTGCCTGCAAGCTTCTCGAAAGCGCATTTATTTTGCCGGGATGTAGGCTGAATTTGTTGGGCCACAGCGCCGAGGGTAACTGCGTTTTCGAAATTCTAATAACTGATATGGATATTATTTACTGTGGGCTACACGCTTCTCAATCATTAAGGAGCCTACCAGTAATAATTAAAAAGTTAGCGATTCAATATTAGCCAACCAGCTTGCTATTTATCCCGCCTTAGTTGTGTTTTGTACTTCACCTCTGATAATGCTGTGCTTAAAAAATCGCTCTTATAACTCAAAAAGCTTATATTTAAAAATTGTGTAAAATCTTAGATGAAACACCGCGTATAAAGTGCGACAGTATAAACGACCGTGGTGGAACGGAGAAGCTGTTTGCCTCCGCGTTTCATTCATACAATGCAAAATTTCTTTTAAAAAGTAACTAAATTACATTACTAATCACTTTCCTAGTAATCTCGCAAAAGTAATTAAATTACATTACAAATTACTGGCTTCAAAAGTGACGACATTAAATTACAATTACTTCCCAAAAGAAATGAAGATTACATTTAAATTACTTCTTAGTTTCGTTGCATAAAAAGTTGCGTATTTATACTAGCAGTTATTACCACAGTTATTATAACATTATTTATTATCGCAGTTATTTGTTATCACAGTTCTTAGTCACAGTTATTCTGAAATTTTCGATTACTTTGTTTGCACAAACACTGAGCTTCAAAGTGGGCGTCTGAAATTTCCCCGTCTTTGTAGAAAGATAACCCTAATGCAGTGAACAGCCGCTTTGCTGACGTAGATGAGGTCAACTTAATCGCAAAATCCGTATAATTGCTCGCATCGTTCTTCAATCAGAAGTTGACCGTTGAACGCTTAATATCGTCGCACCGTCTTGATTTTGAATAACTGGTCGCACGCATAAACAGCCGGAGTGCATCGACTGCGTGTTCCCGGAAATGCGCTGGGGCCCAGACAGGCTGCCAATTCTGTGCAGTTCACACGTTTTGGAGGCACTTTGGCGTAAATAAATTGATGCCGCGGTGATGCTGTCACCTATGTTGCCCTTGAGCTAAAGGTAGGGCTTTACGTCCGGCCACGGAAGCTAGTTTAAATGGCAACTAAGTTTGTTAGATGTCGGCGCGGTGACATGGCAGTATACAGGGTGTTTCACCTAAGACTTTTTGTTTAGAAGAGTGCTTGTTTCGGCATAGCATCAAGCAATGCAGAAAGTTGGGCGAGTTGGTAATAAATGTTGAACTTAGCAAAGCGCAATAAAAAGACAGGGACAAGAGAAGAAGCACGCAGGGCAAGCGTTTGTCCTGCGTGCTTCTTCTTCTTCTTGTCCCTGTCTTTTTATTGCGCTTTGCTAAGTTCAACAGGCATAGCATCGTCAGCGGTGTAGCACACCAGAATACAGCTAAGATGTACTAACTAGCAGGCTGGTTGCCTAATCTTCAATAATTGTTTAACTATTAATGTTAGGCTCATTAATTGCTGAGAGGCGTACAGCCCACCGTAAGTAACATCCATATCAGTTTCTGGAATTTCGGAAAATGCAGCTACGCTCGGCGCTGTGGCCCAAGAAATTTTGGCTACTTCGACGAGTTACGTGCACTGGAGAGGTTTCTTCGCCTGCAAGCTTCTCGAAAGAGCATGCATTTTGGCGGAATTTAGCCAGAATTTTTCGGGCCACAGCACCGAGGGTAACGGTGTTTTCGAAATTCTAGAAACTGATGTGGATGTTACTGTTAGCCAAGGCCGTGCTAAGGCGGTGCTGATGCCCGCGCGCACATCACCTCTCGTCCGTGCGCGCCGCTTCGCCGGAGTGCTGGCTATTGCTGGCCGCACGTTTTTCCTGTTCTGTAGACGCCCAACCTCGCAAACGCGAGGCCAGAGCAAGGCCGATACAAGGAGAAGTATGGACTCATTACTCGGCGAAAGTAATTTCGCTAGTAATTAATTACTTCTGCCGTGAAATTACTGCTCCAAAGTAATTCATTACGTTACTAAACTACCAGCCTGCTTTATTCGCAACTTGGGGAAAAACAGCGTACTCCTAAGACAAGGACGAAGGAAGACAAGACGATCGTCTTGCCTTTCTTCGTCCTTGTCTCAGGAGTGCGCTGTGTTTTTCCCCAAGGTGAGCTACCAACTCCACCGCCTTTTCCCGGCCCCTGCAAAAGGGCTGAGTAAGACGGAGGAGCGAACTTTAAGGCGCCTGCAGACAGGTACTCTACTCTGTCCTGCAATCTTAAAGCATTACGATCCTAACACGGATGGGCGATGCCCACACTGTGGGGAGACCTGTGATATCTTCCACATGGTGTGGGCATGTACTCAAAATCCCCACCTCCCCCCTTCCCCTACCCCTTCCAGAGAGGCATGGGAGACTGCCCTTCTCAACTGCTCCTCGCTTGAGTCCCAAAGGGCTCTGGTGAAACGGGCTAGAGACGGGGCATTGTCATGCGGTGTCCCGGACTAGGGACGCCGACCATGTAGCGGGGCCACTCTGTGGCTCCCAAACTCTATTTCAGTAATTAAAAGTTTTCACCCCCACCACCTACCAACTAGCCCGCTCTTCCATCCTTGCAAGTTATTCGCAACCTTTTACGAATATTTTTTTTTTTTCATAAAAGCGTACAGGAATAGGCAGTTTGCACTTTCTGCGCTCTTGGGATAAACATTGATATTACTGCAATCAGATTATCTGAAAACTTAAACCTAACGTACTTTCAGAAAGATGTGCTGCGACGTCTTTACTACATCAAAGGAGGTCTCACTCTAGTGAGATAACCATGAAAATAGTATTAAAACTTATTTGAGAAGTATTCCCCAAAACACCATAATCATACCCAGCCTAATGGAGAAAAACACGTTTCAAACAGTGCCACTGAAATGACTGGCCGCCACGGCACTAGCTCGCTCATTAAAAAGTTTGAGTCTCCCATGTCGTCAGATTTCTCATCTATTTATGTACTTTTGTAAAACATAAAATAAAAGATTAGGAACGCGCTACAGGGTGCGGGTTGTACAGCGGGAACTGTGAGGACTCCCTTTGACCTGCTTCTTTAGCTGCCTTAGAACCTCTCTTGAGACTCCTTTCATCCAGTAGCGCTTACCCAGATTAGTATGATAAGAACTCTACAGTTCTTGTTTTCTTGTGAGCGCTAAGGCTGACGCGACGCTCCAGATGATGGGTGTGATTTGCTGTGATTGCACATGACATCAGAGTTTTGCATATTGAGAAGGAGAAGCCACGGTACAGTAGAGGACGCATCAATATGCCACGGCACCGCCTGAGACTTCGTACTATTCTGTCCCAGCTGCTTCTCGTGCGTTCATTAGCTCGGTCCTTCGTTGCCATGTGAGTTACGAACTCTGAAGGCAGATAAGCTACAACTTCCAGGCGGCCGGAAACCGTAACGATGTCGCCTAGATGAGAAAAACACGCAGAGTTTTTGTCCACCAGTGGTAGAGCAATAATACAATTGCTAGTACCGCAAACAGACGCCGCCCAGAATATTCGTGCTAGAAAATAACGGACGAAACAGCGCTTGACGGAAGATGCGGAAAGCTAAGCGTTGCAGAACAAAAATACAAAAATTCAACACCTTACGTGTTGGCAATGCGACTAGATAAGAATATATTGATGCCTTTACCAGAAGTAATGTCATTTCCGTGTCTGGTGACGTCACTGCTCTTCAGCAAATTCAAATTGTCATCTCTGGTGGCCTCACTTCTCTCCACTTAATGAAAATTTTCCGGTTTGGTGACGCCACTTTCCTCTAGCCAACGGGCAAATTTTGTGACCAATGAAGCATTTTTCTTTTTCTTCTTTTAATGGAAAAAGGAAGCACACGCGCGCACATCTGGGCGAGACTGGGCAGAAAGTAGAAAAAAAGAAAAAAGAAAACGGTTATGGGAGCTCTTCCTTGCTTGATTCAGTCCCATCTCGCCCTCCGTTCTCTTGCGCATGCACACAGTACACACGCACCTTCTAAGAGAGAGCGCGTAACGATCGAAATCTGATCTGTCTCGAATGTTAGGTTCGTCCTTACTTGTCGAGAAATGACGGCGCTTCATGGCTGGCGAACGAAAGAAAAGTAAGACGACGTCGCTCCTTCGTGCCGCAACACGGCGAGAGCAAAGCGCAAAAACAACAAAAAAAGTCATCCAGCAGAAGAAACGAGAGAAAGCAGCGTTTTGAGAAGAAACTGTAGAAGACTACAAGGGAGAAATGTGTACGCCCCACTCCCTTCGACTATACATCTTTTCCGCACTTCTACGATGCAAGGAATCGATTGATGGACAGATGAAGGCACGAGAATAAGAACAGGCGCCGAAGAAAGAGGTTGCGACAAAAAGAAATGAATGTTGCGGAAAGAAAAAGAGATTTACTGCGCAACAAAAACGAAAAAAAAAAGACAGAGCAGACATTTGGCCTCTCTCAAATGAGGTGCACTGTCATGAAAGCTGCAGAGCTGGCACTGGCCCGTCAGAGTCCGCCTTAATAAGCGTTTCACCTGTAATCGGTACCTGTGATTGACAGGTACCTTTACTATCACCACTACAGCTAACTAAAACAAGTCGGGTATAGTCAAGGAAGCAGCTTTTCTTGGTTGACTTTGTGAATTCGTCAATTCGGCCCTGAATGGCTGAGGCCAGCTTTAGAGCTTCTCCAATGCTGCACGCTTTCACCGAGACAAGAGTGCCGTTGGGTTACCAGGGACAGGGAACCGGAGACAGCACCGAGGCAGGCAAAGTGGCCTCCGTCGCCACCGCCGCCGCCCACCGTCGATGGCGCTGCCTTCGCAGCACGTGTGAATTGCGCACGGCCTGCGTCAGCTGTCCACGGCAGCTGCCGGTTCATAACGGATCTCGTCGGCACGGGCCCGACATGTCTCCCGATGCTGCGACGACGTCACCCAACATGCACGCGTGCCGACATGCACAAGCGCGGTGCAGTACTAAGAATATTTGCATGGTCCCGGATTACAAAAGAGAACAGGAAGAAATGAAGATGGACAAAGAAAACACGCGCACTCTCTCACAGACGCACACCCACCCGAACGGTGCTTAGCAAAGGGCTGTCTGCAGGAAAGCCGTCCAGGCAGTGGGCGCGAGGTGCCCACGCATCGAATGTCGCTCATAGAAGAGAGGGTGGACGTGTAGGACGGTCCCGTTGGCCCAACAAAAGACGGAAAATTCCTGGCGCTCTACCACGCAGCGTTGAGAACGTGGAATTCTGAGAGATGGACAACACCACCAAGAGAAAGAAAAAGAGAAGAATATGAGTGCTTCTTAATTAGCAATGCGATGCAGATGCGAAATTTACTTTCGTGCTTGGAAGTTTTGGCAATTTGCTTCCGTTTGCTACTTTTATTACTATACGTACGAACTCATACCGTAATATGCCGCGGGGGTAGCTCAGTGGCTATGGTGATTTGCTGCTGCTCCGAAAGACGCGACTTCGATCCCGGCCGCGGCGGTCGCATATCGATGGAGGCGAAATCTTACAGAGACCTGCGTACTATGCGATGTCAGTGCACGTTAAAAAACCAAAGGTGGTCGAAATTATCCGGAGCCCTCCACTACGGCGTCCATCATAGTTTGAGTAGCTTTGGTACTTTAAACCCAATAAACCAACGATACGGTGCTAATGTCAAACTATGCGATGCCATGTTTCTGCGTACTCATTCTGAAAAGTGGTTTTGAGGAAAAGTAACTGTCTCGCATCTCGGTAGAAACCTCAATCGCATCCTGAAAAATTAGCTGTGGTTTGACCAATGGCCATCCCGAGTAGCATTGCGGAAGCAACGGCGCGGCAATCGCAGCGGCGGCGGCACCTCTGAGTCACCTGTGTAGCGGAGGAGTCGGCGGCGGCTCCGCGCTGCTCTGACGTCACTTGCTCCTCACGCATGCGCAGTTTGGGCACTCCGGGGCTTCGCGAGTTGGCTCACACCTAGCGTAGTGTTGCCTCGGCAACAAAATTTCGCCGCCATCGAAATGCAAAAGGCGGCCATGTGCTGTGCGATGTCAGTGCAAGTTCTGACACGCCCATGAGGCGGCGAACGACGTGCGAGAGGAAACTGGAAAAATTGTGCGGAGGCAAGCTTTTTTTTTTTTTAAGTAATGGATGTGAAAACAGAAACAGCCCCTCCTGTGGTGTTCCTTCGGGGAAAGAAGGCAGCGAAAGGTCAATAAAACATTATTGGCGTCATGCCGTCGGTCCCGGAATGACAGTGAATTCCCTGAACGCGGATTTCGAAAGCGTTTTACGAGACGTCAAGTGATACAGCCGTTGGACTGGCGGCTCCTTTCACTACTGCTTCCAAATTTTACATTGCGATTAATCAATATCCGCGCCCTTTGCCCCCCCCCCCCTCCCCCTTTTTTTTATTTCGCTTTATGAAAGGAAGTTTCGCAAGCATTGAGAAAGCTTTTGAGCGCAGTGAAAGGAGGGGGTCCTTCCTTTCTTGTTGTGCGTTGCCCGAACCACGCGTCGTCGCATCGGGCCTGCCCTTGCGTGTCTTGCTCGAAGATGCCGGATGTCAGCATCGAACATACGAGCCTAAGGGCTGCTTCTCTTTTTTTTTTTTTGCCGAAATAAAGAAGAAAAGAAACAGGTTCTCGATTACATGGCGTCAAGGACTTTCATTTCTTGTAGCTGTCAGAGACCTCACATTTCAAGTGGCGGAGAAAAAATAAGACAGATGGACTGTGAGAGAGCTACGGCAGATATGGTCACTGCGATTCCGTTAATGTGTCTATCACAAACTGGAGTGCCGTTAAGGCTTTCTTTCAAGGGATCCGCGCTAGGTGGTGTATCATATTCGTAGCGCAAAGTATATTGTCGTCCTTGGATGTTAATTTTATTGTTTCGATGATGGCCGTATGTGCGAGGTCTTTCGCTATCGCCTTCCAACATCGCATTTTAAGAGAGCCGTCACTTATCAGGAGTACGAGTATTTTGACATAATAATGAATAATAAGCCAATTATAACCGCGACGGAATGATAGCGAGCACGACATTTAGTGGCTGCTGCTCTCTGGCACTGATATGGCTCTTGGGTGCACCAGTATTTCAAGATGTCTTGCCCAATGCAGCTGACGTCACCTCCGAAGCAATTACCACACGTGTGCTTATTCGCTCAGCAGAAGTATCCTGCCTTGGCAAGATGTCACTTTTATTTAAATGCTAGAGCGCTGCTTGTAGTAGCTTTCCGCTTTTCGTGGCTTCATTGTGCCTCGTTTGCGCAGCACTGCAAGTTAGGACGGGTCATGAACATCCGTTAGTAATGGCAATTTCTGACTGAGACTGATATCCTATTCAAATACATACAAAATTTCAGTTTCTTGACGTTAGCGCGCCACTCGGTGTCCCGCTATCATTCGTATTCTCGCGTTATTCTATGGAGGCCACGGCCATTGGCCATCGTATAACGCTTGCAAAAACAACTCGATAAACGCCAGCGGCATCAAACATCTTCACTAGGACTTGGACGAAAGGGGGTACTTCAACAACTTGCCTACCTCGACCACTTCTATCACAGAGTATATAGCGCAAGGCAATTCGAGGGAGTTCATGCAAGCAAATTCACCGGTAAGCTGCTCGTTCAGCTTTTCTCCCATGGTGCCCGCGTGAAAGCAGGCGTCTGACGCGCAGGCAGACCTATTCAGAGAAGCCACCTCGTCCGCGCACCAAGAAGTCGTCGTTCCAAGAAAGCTCGGCAGGCCGCGCCGCTCGCAACTCCCCAAAATCGAAAAGTCGGCGTCTGACAAATGGCAGTGCGCTGCGCGTTTAAATTACCTACGCTTTGGCGGCGATGGCGGCAGCAACCTCCCGGCTGCTTGGCGGCGCTGGAAACGCTTCGTTGGTTCCCTGTAGCTTTCCTCCTGCCTTTTTATCCCTCCGTTGTTCCCCATTTCGCGGCCTCCGTTGGGAACGCGCCAGAATTGATCTGAGCAGGCGTAATTTAAACTGTCAGGCCTTCAGGATAAAAACAAAAAGAAGAATGCCTCGTGCGCCTGACGCTTCTTATTATATCCCCCTTCCCATTTTAATCCTCCTTCCGTCATTCATTTTATTTTCTTCCTCGTGAACCTTATATTCTCTGTCGGGCGCTTTTTAGCATTTTCGTCTCGCGCGAAGTCTCGAGGAGTGCAGTAGGTGCTTCGCGTGGCTAGGAGCAAACCGTCAATTATTTTGAACGCTTTTCCTTTGGCAGACGATAAACACAACAAGAGATAATAATGCAGCTGCCAAACAAATTGTATACATCGCACTTATGCGTCTCTCGTTTGTGTTCCCGTTCATTCTTTCGTCATGGCCTGCTGAATCTTCTTAGCGCTTGTTGTTCTGTTTGTTTGTTTTTCTTGTTTTTTTTTCGAACTTTTCCTAAGATTTCTTTTTTTTTTTTTTTCCTTATTTGGCACGGAGTAACGCTCAACTACACGTGCCATTGTAATCCGCGCTTCTCATACTGGCCACAGGTGGCGATACTAACAACATTGACGCATGCGGCCCGCCCCGTTTCTCTCCTATAGGCGTCCATATAGCTCGAGCCGAAGTAGTTTAAAAGACACGGGACGACATTCCAGCCTTTCCGAGAATGGCAGAGCTTAGCGTGGCCGGCGTTGGAGGAAAGATGCCACTCTAATGGACGAAACTCAGTGCTCTGCTAGGTTCTACGGCGTGGTTGAGGCTGAACCTTCTATGCCCCATGGCCCTAAATTCTGCATTCAGTCTACGGCGTCGATGACCACATCTCTGTGCTGCACACAAATAGTTTCGCGGAGGGGAAGACCCTCATGCCAGCTCAAACCACTACTTGGAAAAAAAAAAAATATGCAGTAGCCATACTTACCAAAAAGAAAAGAATAAAAGTGGACCAACGCTCTAGAGGTTTAAACTGACACGAATGGGGCCCGAAATTCGTTCTTGTGAAGCAACTAACCCTTCAAATCACAGCCTAGATGAGAGATGTGCGTCGGTGCAAGGGGAACGGGAGGTTACACGCCTGCATAACTGTGCACCGTCACGTTTGCACGGAATGCAACGAGGCATTAGTAAAGAGCAGCAGCAAATAAATGGATGAAAATAAAACGCCACGGCTATTAACAACTGCCTGCGAATGTCCCCTCTCACGTAGTCTGCAGCCGCGGAAGAGCGATGGCAGGCCCCGGAGCCTGTAGATAGAGAAGCAAGAGGAATCCGGGCGGCAACACCTGCTCGCGACAGCGAATGCATCATCCGGCCAGCGGCTCGGTTTAGCTCTCTCTCAGCGCGGCACTTGCTGAGGCCTGATTGGTGAGCCGCCGTTTGCTTACGCGATCGCTACCGCTGCGTAAAATAGCGAGGCCACACGTCTCGCGCCGTCCACTCCTTTGTATCCTTTTGTTTTACGCCTGGCTTTGAAGATCCAGCCGCTCGCCGCATCCACGCCATTGTTAATTAATGCTAGTATCACTGCTTATCCGCACTTATTAAGGGCGTTCGTGATACACGTTTACAGGTTTAAACGAAAAAGAAAAAAGCATACAAAAAGCACCAGTTATATTTTGCACGCAGGTGATGCTTTCACGTGGCGCGAGTCGTACATGTAATTTTATCTGCCCGTTTCGTGATTGTGTATGGTTCAATATGAAGTTTCGTAGAGACTATAACTTCGAAGCGCGTCTGTAGTGGCAACATCTACAGTCCGATCGGCGATGCTCGTGTGGCTTGTCTAATTTTATCGTTTTACGCGAACAACGATGTTATTACACAGAGCTTGCCCTTCTTCACGAAAAGGAATATATATTAGAACATTTTGAAAACAAAATGTTAGTACTAGGCATATTTGTGGATTTCACGAAGGCGTGCGACAGGATTAGTCACAGTATTCTTTTGGAAAAGCTTGAACTATACGGGATACGAGGACAAGCTTTGCATCTCTTGAAATCTTATTTATCATCTCGAAAACAATATGTTCAGATTAGAAACTTCAAATCATCACAACGCTCAGTTAATACCGGTGTCCCTCAGGGCAGCATCCTTGGCCCTCTGCTGTTCAATCTCTACATTAATGACATTGTAACTATTGACACTTCCGCCCGCTTTATCATTTATGCCGATGACACTACTATCCTTATACCTGGTGATACCTGTGACGATCTAAACATGCATGCTAATCGCATATTAAAGAATCTAGAGGAATGGTCAGACTCAAATTTTCTTTCAATAAATATGTCAAAATCCAAAGCTGTAATTTTCCGTCCGAAGAATAAAACTTGTAGTGCAGAACTAGCTCTCTCTTATAAATCACAAGAAATTGAAATAGTAAAATCATTCAAATCACTTGGTGTTTATTTTCACGAAAATATGCTGTGGGATCACCATGTCAGTCATGTCATGTTGAAGACATCTAAGGTTGTAGGTTTTCTATCACGCCACAGACATATTTTACCACAGACAGTCAAACTTCTCTTATATAATTCCCTGTTCTGTTCTCACCTAAACTACTGCACATTAGTGTGGGCAACAACAACACATACTAACTTACACAAGATATTAGTACTTCAGAAAAAAGTCCTTCGTATAGTTTATGACTTGCCCGTTAGACACACAACTCAGGATTTGGTAACTAACCTCAACATTATCACCATATTAAACCTCTATGCTTACAGACTGCTGCGCGTGTATACAGTTGAGCAAAAGCGCCATGTTGACACCATTTCATCTATGGCTCGATTGCATCAGTCCGATTCACCATATCCGCATCGTCACAAACCACAATGGGTTTTACCATTCACAAGAACTAGCTACGGTCGTCAAAGACTTAATTACCAACTACCGTATTTACAAAACCAGTTAATTGAAGCAGGCGTAAACCTCCGTGAAATCACCATCTCCTCTCTGCGTAGCATGATTGTTCATTTGGTTAAGTGTTAATACATCAACTCCTGTTTTATGAATTGCTCTCCACCCTTTTTGTTATTTGATGACTGGTCGTCTACTGTGCTGATACCCCTTTTTCGTTGCTGATACCCCCTTTTGATTTCTGTGTATTCTGTTCGGTTACAGACATTGCTTATATTGATGTTTTTGTTCATCTATGACTTGATGTTCAATTTAGTTCTTCGTTTTATGTTCTTAATGACTTGATGTTCAATTTAGTTCCTCGTTTTCTGTCACTGCCGTCTGAACAGGAGAGAACTCCGTCAAGCGGATAGCCGCTTTTTTTCTCCCCTCCTCCATCAAATTGTATTTGATTTGGTGGAAATAAAGCATTATTATTATTATTATTATTATTATTATTATTATTATTATTATTATTATTATTATTATTATTATTATTATTATTATTATTATTATTATTATTATTATTATTATTATTATTATTATTATTATTATTATTTCCGGGCGTGGCGTCGCTTTAGGCAGTCACAACTAACGAAGAGGAATAAAAACAATATAATTAAAAAAAAATGAAATCGCTATATTATACCATGTCTTAAGTCTCTTAACCGGGATATTCAACGCCAAATTTAATTTGAGTTGAGCTGTGCATGAGCAAGCACTAAGCCCGGTCCAGAAACCATCGAGGTTTAACGCCTATCGTTCAGAACAGTAATCAGCACGGTGGCTCAAAAAGTCAAGTTCTCTCGCGTGGGAAGACCTTTGCACATATTTCCGAAATTTTTACGCTCTTTGGCTCCAAATGTTGACTTCATTGTTGACTGGAATGCCCTCCCCGCCGATATTGCCGCCATCACGTGCCCATCTTCATTCTTATCAGCTGTAACCACTTGTATTGTACTGCAGTGACATGTACTTATTGTTGTTGAATATATTAACCCACCTCTTATGTAATACCCCCTGAAGGGGGTCTTTAAGGTGAATAAAGTGAAGTGAAAAAGTGAAATGCAGCCACAAAAAAAAAAAAAAACTCTATGGACCAGTTCCCACCGCTAACATGAAAAGAACTTCGCTGTAAAAGACAGGATCGAAACAAATGGGGTGGAAAAAAATTGAAAGGAAACAAATGACACTCCACTTATTTTTTCTGCTTCGCACCAAATAGAATGACTAAAAACGACAATTAGCTATTCTTTAAAAAATTGGTTGCTGATCATATGGCGAGAACTTGAACATTCGGCGTCACTACTACTGGTACCAGCGGGCTACGTGCAGAAGCTGTACGCTAACAGTATTCAGCTTTTTTTTTTTCTTGAGTGCAGGTAAAGAACAGAAGCACATAAGCACGAAAAAACACAACACTGGGCACGAGCGTCACTTGGGGAACGAAAGATTTTCAGCAGATCGAGCAGATACATGTCTCCGACTGCTGCTGTTCATATTGCCATGTTTGAGGATGTTGCGAAGCATAAATTGGTGGATGAATACTGTGCGCGTCTTCATGAGAGCTGCCGTCGGCACGCATTGTATCCGCACGCTTTAGCGTAAGCAATGTTTTTGTTATAACAGCTCGATCTTTTCTTACTCGGGCAAGAAACTACGTCGAGGAAGAACAGCACATTTGTCCCGGACCATTGCACAACACAAAGCGGTCTCTGTACCTTTCGTCATCACTCTTGAAACACTTCTGAGACGCTCCAAAGACCATGTTTCCTCAAGCTTCACAAACGAACTTTTGTTTTTTCAAAGTTGAGCGGCGGCGACAGTTTTTTTTTTTTTTTTTTGACGCAGCGAAATCCTACCTCGAAGAATAAACGCATTACGGACAAGGACCCGCAGCCGCCTTTTTTTTTTTTTTTTTAAAAAGGAAGCAAAAATGAATGAATTCATAGAAAATGGTGGTTTCTTCTATGAATAATAAAGAAAAAAACGCTTTCTTATGGAATAAATTTATGGATGTGCAGAAGAGCTAAGTTCGTTACACCGTCAGAGACTCGCACTGGAAGGGACGCAAAGAAATGGCAGACAGCACGGGAGGACTATCGGACTAATCGGATCAGCTGTGCTCCGATGGAACAATGAGTTCGTAATGCTCTGAGACGCGAGATAATTTGCTGCGCACACAGAGTGGTGAGTCTGGGGCACATGTAATGCAAATAACTTGATGAAGACACTGATTATCCCGAAGGAAAAACAGGCTTAGGGAGACTTTGTACAAATAATTTACACGGTGCTTGAACAGTCGCAAATTCTGACATTCGAGTCGAGACGCATAAAGAGTTTGACGCGTACCCTTGTATTCCTATAGCATGACCGTTATGCACATTGGAGCGTGGTTTCTTGTCGGCGTTGATAGCATTAAGCACAATTTCTTCTATCCTATCATACGAGGCGCCAGTGTACTACAATACAAATGTATTGTATAGGCAGTGTATAGGCATACAAATGTCTCCGTATCTCAGGCGGCTGTTTTTCAAAACCCATACATAGCAAAGAACCGCTTACACTGGCCGGATAGCTGCGCTGTTTAATAGGCAACGGTTCATTAAAATCAAGCATCATGAAGGTCTAAGTTTGAGGATAGCGTTATGAAAAATCGAGCGATCTCAACGAAATGAGACTGTGACATGCCTCTGGAATGCAGATAAGCTTGCAACAGGGCGTTGGATATCGTACGAGAGTGGTTGTCTGCTTGTTAGATGCAGTCGCTGCGGCGAAGCATCCATTTCTTTTAACATTTTCAGTTTTGGTCACCACCTGTTAGGTGGCACCATTTAGGCAAGACAATAGGATTCAGGAGCACTTTTAAAGAAAGATGGAAAAACAGAAGAAATGAAATCAAGAAAGAAACACAAGGATTGAAGAAGGAAAATAAACCAGGGCAGAGACAAACACAAAGAAAGGAAAAGGAAAGGTACTGAGATAATTCATATTTACTTTTGGGGGGAAAAGGGAAAAAAAAGTGGTTTTGCGAGCATCGCGCGTGCCAATAACAGCAGCATTGATTGACAACCCCATATGCGACATTCGTTAGCAGCTCCATTCAAAAGCTGCTCTCCTGCATGTGTTTTATTCTAGCAGCGTGTATTAGTCCTCTTGCATATGCTTCTCTGCCCAATGCATAGAAAACTGAGAAGAGAAGAAATACATGAAACAAGCTCAAGATGTCAAATATGTTTCTTTAGTGACGGGTGCACAAGTTATTTGGAAGCACGGTACGACGGGTAAGCTTGTCACGGCATGCTGCGGCGCACGCAAAGCTGTTCGGAGCGGTGACGTCATCAAAGGGCTGGTAATAAAAGCCAACAAGTATGCGCATGCTCTGATAGCCCGAACCGGGCGCCGTGCAGTGTGCACAATTCTCCGTCAAACCGCGGTTATTTTGTGACAAAATGCGGTTTACTAGCAAACATCTCACACCGTCCAAATCTGGCTCGTTTCATTCTTAAACGGAAGGCGTAAGTAAGGAGGGGCAAGTTTGCAGGCTGTTAGTGGGGGAGGGGACAGGGGCTGTCGGGTCGTGACCTACCGGTGGGGGGGACGGGGGCTGATACACACTGTCGTCGTCCTCGGCGCCGTTGTCTGGCTCTAGCGCACTGTCCGGCGCCGGCGGCTCAAAGGGCCCTTCCTCGGGGGCCACGGCGGGCGGCGGCACCGCCTGGCCGGCCTCGACCGCCGCCGCCGCTGGGCCTTCCAGCACCACCGACTGCATCCGACGCAGGGCGCGAAGCTCCGACGCCGCCGACTGCTTCCTCTTCACCGCCTTGTTTTGCGTTCGTTGTATCGAATAACGCGTATTCGTTATATCGAGTGTGTATGATTTTGAGCGCAGTAGGTTCCGATTGGTCCGTATGGGTGAAGTTCCGGTTCCGCAGGAGTGAATGAAGTTTCAGTTGTGAGTGTATAGTTCGGAAAGTTTGATTTGAGGAAAGAAAAGAGGGGAAAGGGAGGGAGGGAGGGAGGGAAAGAGGGGGATCGCGCACTTTAGAACAGAGACACACACTTGTATGAATGCACGTGAACAGCCGCA
Source organism: Amblyomma mixtum (assembly GCF_055824585.1). Taxonomy (NCBI): domain Eukaryota; kingdom Metazoa; phylum Arthropoda; class Arachnida; order Ixodida; family Ixodidae; genus Amblyomma; species Amblyomma mixtum. Next base: position 14,885,833 of record NC_143016.1, read on the forward strand.
AGCAGCTCAGAGAGATTATCGAGATTTTTGGCCTATGCCTTCGAGAGATTCAAGTGAGTTTGAAAGTAGGGTAGTACTTTAAACCTACTGCGCAAAGTAATCAAATAGAAAGAATAAGAGATAGAACTGGGATGGCGCGCTACTGCACTGCCTGAGAGAGCTAGCTGCCCTAACTGAATATCTCCTGGTGTAAACGTCTCACTAAAGGCCATGGATGAAGTACTTAGATTCGGTGTAATGCAGCTGTTAAGACGTGCTTCTTATCGGTGCTTATACAAAAAAGCTCTTCCCGCGCACTAAACAGAGATAAAGCAAGTTCAGTGATACAGTATTGCACGTGCTTCTCAGGCTACAGACGCGAAACTGTTTCTGTAAGCGCATTTAGCGCCGTTTCCATTATTTATCCTTATAAATACGGCCCTCAAATAGTACAGCACTCATCTAAGGACAGCCTGTTTATGTCTCTGAGCCCGTTTTATTATTATTTTTTAGTGAAAGCAATAAAAGAGCAACATCATTGCATGTGGCATCCCAAGCACTGCACCATTATTGGCAGCTAATGTGGCGAACATTGCCAATAAGTTACGTTGCGTTTTCTCGTGTTTATTTTTTACGTTAATCAGGAAAGTATACCGGTTGTGTTAGTGTATAATAGCACTTCCTGCGCCTATCAAGCTGTCTGATTACTTGCCGTTCAGTTGCTGTTGTTGGTTCACGCCCTGGCCGCACACTTGGCGTCCGAAAGTAGACTTATGAAGTCTTCCTTACCAACCGAACGCAAATTTTCCAGTGAAAGCAAAGCGAACTTGTTTCCTTAAGCTCATCCACGGCTCACTGCTCGCTAAACTAATAAAACAAGCAACCTGGAATACATAATATCAAATCAACATCGAGCGGTCACTAGAAACAAAGGTTCAATAAAGAGAGCACAGTTATGTATTTAAACGTAACATGAAAAAGGTACGCTCAGAAGTAAAAAAGAGGCTGCGCAAATCAAAAAGTTCATTAAACGCGGATGCGACGACATTTTAGGAATAAAAAAAGCAAAGTAACTGGCAAGAACCACACGTGTTCGAAACATATTGACTGATATCTTATGGATATCATGTGTTTTCGTGCTCTAAGCAACTTATACTAGTAACCAAAGTGAGAGTCAATGGCAAAAAGAAAAAAAATCAAAATTTGTACTACGAAATAAAACTGAGCAGTTGTAGCAGCTGCCTGGTAATCAACTCTTGTAACTACACAGTTTTCGAGCAGAGACTCCGTATGAGTAATGAATGTGCTAAGGAAAGGGGGTCAACAAACACCACATAGCAGCCACGTTCATGCAGGGCAGCGTCTGGCTAGTTGCTATCACTTCATTTCTACACTTTTGGGCAGCTGAGGGATCTATGGCCAACACGATATGAGTGTGAAAATGGTTTCCAGAGTATCTACTGCACACAACTGTTGCGAAGAAACTTTTCGTTCTTTTTTTTTTCAGGAGAGTAATTGCAGTTTGGAACCAAGATGGCGGAAGGACTAAGCGAGCGCATTAGAGGAAGGGGTAAAGAGAGGGCAGTCCAGTGACTGTACGAAAACAACTTAAAAAGCAGCAAGCAGTACTGTTCATTCTGATCCTTAAGTGACGTACTTGTGACATTTAGCGACGTCTTTTTCGAGACAAACCCGCCTGTATTTTACGAAAGGGTTGAACAGCGCTTAGAAAGTCAGCGGCGGGGTCAATTAAGTATGAAATATTCGATGGAGGCTCTCATGCGCATATAATGTGTTTTCATCGTTGCCAATCGTGCCTTGGAGCTTCTGAGACGACGATGTTTGTCATAGTGGGAGCGACTTGACCTTATAATTTGTCTGCATATGGATAGAGCGCGAGTGCAAATACCTTCGACATCGCGAAGAGTTTTTTTTTTCACATTCCTGGTCACATTACGAGAAAAGCCGGCGGCGTGTGTGTGCGCGCGCGCGTGTGTGTGTGTGTGTGTGTGCGTGTGCGTGTGTGTGTACTCGCATATGGTACAGAAAATCCCAGCGATTGCAAGAAAAATACGCCAAAAATTAAGTGACGTCATCAAGTGGCCGTATGGCGCGGGAAAGTCGAGCACCGCCACTTCAGTCAATCCTATACATGTCGTTCGTCTATATATACTCGCGACTAGCCGACCTCTATGTGGCGCAGTCTTCCCGACATTCGTACCAAACTATGACGGAAGCGTTTGCCGTACAGCGTTCAGGGTGGGGTGATATCGTATGATTTCTCTTATGAAATAGTTGCATATAGCATCCAGCATATGTGCTAGTTAAGTTTGAGGCTAGCTTGCGACAAGGACTCAAACCGACAATATATGCTCATTAAGGCGGAAGCTTGGGCAAGTTGGTACATTATATACAGGGTGTTTCACCTAAGACTTTCTGCAATTTTTAAAAATAAGCTATTTGAATTAGATGCGTGCTTTTTCTGGCATTTGAATTAGATGCGTGCTTTTTCTGGCATAGCATTGTCAGTGGTGTAGTACATCATAATGCAGCTAAGACGTGCTAACTAGCAGGCTTGTTAACCAATATTTAATAGTTAACTTTTAAACTATTACCGTTGGGCTCCTTAATTATTGAGAGGCATGTAGCCCACCGTAAGTAATGTCCATATCCGTTTTTAGAATTTCGAGAACGTGATTATCCTCGGCGCTGTGGCCCAACAAATTTCGCCTACATCACGTCAAAATACATGCGTTTTGAGAAGCTTGCAGGCAAAGCAACCTCTGCAGTGAACGTAACTCGTCGAGATAGCCAAAATTTGTTGGGCCACAGCGCCGAGGATAATCGCGTTCTCGAAATTCTAAAAACAGATATGGACATTACTTACGGTGGGCTACATGCCACTCAATAATTAAGGAGCCCAACGGTAATAGTTTAAATGTTAACTATTAAATATTGGTTAACAAGCCTGCTAGTTAGCACGTCTTAGCTGCATTATGATGTACTACACCACTGACAATGCTATGCCAGAAAAAGCACGCATCTAATTCAAGTAGCTTATTTTTTTAAAATTGCAGAAAGTCTTAGGTGAAACACCCTGTATCAGTAAAACAGCGCTAGACACGGTACGAAGGAAGCGCCTTGTGTTGTGTTGTTCTTCCTTCGTCCCGTGTCTAGCGCTGTTTTACTTATATATATATGCTCCTTCAGCTGTAACCCTGCCCAGACTTTCGAGTCAAAATTATGATGCAACCCTTCGTCATACAGCGTTCATTCTGGCGTCATACATCGAAAAAAAAAATCTCCTGAAATAAACTCACTTCGAAAACTGCAACGAAGCGTCTAAGTCATGCGTCCGCGACATGCTTTCGCGTTTCCACACGTATCCAGTCTTAAGTGTCTGTACCAAATTTTTCTCTCCTTTCAAGTTTCCTTGATTTTTTGCATCGAAAATTGAGAAGCAAACTATTTGAAAGAAGTTGAGTGATTCAGCAATTCGCCCCGTGTGTAGCTACCTGACCTCAGCCCTTGTTTTTACAACGCTTACTTTAACTTACTTACTTTAACTTACTTTAATCGAAATTGAGGGAATTGCGCGCTGGGGTGATAAAAACTCGTCCCTAACTAAACTTCCACCGCGTACCTCCCGTAAAATCAAAAACAAATTTCTCCTCGGAAAAGTGCTTCTTTTTTTGTCACAATTGAATTCAAAATGAGCACCCAAGCACTCCCTAGCGCTCCCTAATAAGAATTTTTATGTGATCACTACAGCAAACTCGCGAAGAAAGGAAGTCCTCTTTTTCGTTCAGTTGTACATTCCTCAACGCCTACGCCGCGACAGATGTGAGAATTAAATGCCGCTAGCGTTTTAAAAGATTAATAAAGTCAAAATTTTCGCAATTTGAGGTCTGCTTCTTACGCCTGCACCACAAGACTCACCGTTCAAGTCGTAGAGAGTTTAGCAAGAAAGTGAGGGTTATATAAAGCGTGCTCTTTCTATATGTCTGTTTCGGAGGGAATATGTCGTCCTTACTGATGCCCTTAACGATACGAACTGTTCACAACATTCGGAAGCGTTTCCAAACGCTATGCACGGGTCAACCAGAGTAACGTCTTCACTGGCCAATGAAATTTCAGTTTTCCTCTACAACGATATCAGTTATGCTTTCTACATTATGTAAGGAAGGATCATCATCACCATCAGCCTCAATACGCCCACTGCAGGGCAAAGGCCTCTCCCATGTCCCTCCAATTAACCCTGTCCTCTGCCTGTCAAGGTCACCGTATCTCCGCAAACTTCTTAATGTCATCCACCCACCTAACTTTCTGGCGCCCCCTGCTACGCTTGCCTTCTCTTGGAATCCACTCCGTTACCCTTAAGGACCAGCGGTTATTTTTCCTGCACATTACATGCCCTGCCCAAGCCCATTTCTTCCTCTTGATTTCGGCTAGGATGTCGTTTACCAGCGTTAATGGCACAATATTATGTCTGAAGATAAATAGACTTGTGAGCGTCCGCATATCGACTTCACCGTTATCCTCGCACGCACAATAAAAAGTTCGCTAGAGACACTTAAGATTGCTTGCGTGTGGGAGCGCGAAAGTGTCGATGGTTCACTGTTTTCATTGCACGCGCGCACACACACACACAACCGGCCGCAATAAAATCTAGTGAAGAAATGGCTCGCTCTACTGTGTGTGCCGTTTCCGGTGGCGCGATCTATGACCCCAGCCAACCACACACACACGAGCGTATGACGCCACCCGGACGCTGTACGACGCAAAAGGATCTATAAACGATGGTACGACGCACGGTTGCGCCACAATTTCGATATGAGAGTCTGGGAAGGCATAAAGTTGAAGGTGCTTATGTGGTCGGTTCGAACCTCTGTCGCAAGCTAGCCTTGAACTTGAGTAGCACATGTAAGCTATATGCAACGAGAAATCGTATGACACCACCCGAAACGCTTCACGAAAAACAGTTGCGTCACAATTTTGGTACGAATGTCGGAAAAGCTGGTGCCACATGGAGGTCGATCAGTGGCGATTATATATAGAAGGATGACATGAATATGGTTGCCTGAAATGGCTGTGCTCGGCTTGCTCTGCGCGTCGCACGGCCGCTTGATGACGTCATCATATTAAGGCGAAAGCCAACGTTACTAGAACAAACTCGAAAGCCTTTAATGCCTCATACTGTCGTTAGCAGACGCGTCGGCAGCCGTGTCGACAGACGCGTCGGCAGGAGTGTCAACAGACGCGTCGGCTGCCGTGTCGACAGACGCGTCGGCAGCCGTGTCGGCAGATTCGTCCGCCTTTCGGCGTCACTGCTTAAAAGGCTCAAGGTTCCAACATGAATAAAGGCGCATCTAGTGAATGCATGGGCTTCATAAATAAAATAAAAAAGTAAAGTCAAGAAATGGAAAATAAAAATAAAAATAAGAAAATAAACAAGAACAAAATAAAAATAAGATGTGAAAATAAAATAAAGAACACTAAAATTAAGAAAAGGAGCAAAAAATAAATAAATAAATAATAAAATAAAATAAAAATAAATAAAGAACAAAATATGAAAAATAAAAAAGTAAATAAAAACAAACAATGGCCAGGAAACGCTTTCGCCTTGCAGCACTTTAGAGAGCCAAAGTGCCCCCTGAATTATTTTATTTATTTATTTATTTACAGAATACTGCAGGCCCTTCTGGGCCCTAGCAGGAGGGGCAATACAGTGCAAAATGAATATACAAAAATAAAACACTGAAAGAAAATTCGAAACACAAAGCAAATAAGTTAGATGGCGTCAATTTCCTATTTCTTCAATGGAGTCAATGTCACATGGTGCTGTTAAAGGTAAAGCATTCCATTCAGTTACGGTGCGGGGGAAGAAGGAGTATTTAAATAGGTTAGTTCTAGCGGTGAATGGAGTTAGTGAATCAGAGTGGCGATGTCTTGTTGGTCGTGGAGCGGAAAATGGCTTGACGTAGGGATCCGGGCACATTGACAACTTGTTATGTTTGAGAAGGAAGAGAAATTTTAATCTGAGAATTTTACGTCTTACCTGCAATGTTTGAATTCGGTTTGCTCGCATTATGGCAGTAGGTGAGTCGGTTGAACGGTATTTCGAAAAGATGAATCGAATGGCCTTGCGCTGGATCATTTCAAGCGCTTGAATGTTAGTTTTAGTAAATGGGTCCCACACAATGCAAGCGTATTCTAACTTGGGTCTGATTAATGATGAATAGGCTAAAAATTTCAAGTCCGCAGGAGCATTCTTCAGTTTGTGCTTGAGGACACAAAGTTTACGAGACCCTGATGCACATACGTTACTTATGTGTTTGTTCCAGCTTAGATTATTAGTTATCGTCACGCCAAGATATTTATATTCAGTTACCTCCGAAAGTGGAAATGATGGAAGAGCGTAAGGGTATAAAAGGCTGTTTTTTTTCTTGGTTAATCTCATAAATACGGTTTTCTGAGCGTTAAGTTTCATGTCCCACTGGTTGCACCAATCCAGAATATTGTTTAGGTTTAAATTGAGTAATAGTCGGTCTTCACGACAGTACATGCGTCTCTGGTTGAACGGGATAGGAAGCGTACAAGAACAGGTGTAACCTTCTTAAAACTCTCCCCGACCTCACTGTCACTACTAGCACTCGCGTTGTTAGTGCTCTCCTTGATAGACCGTGAGGGCAATCGATGAACAGCCTCAACATCTGCCTCGGAAAGCAGCGGAAGTTCGAGATCAGTGGCCAAGACATTAAGCTTTTCCAGTAGGTTTTCATTTTCATGATGGGGCAGCCCAAGTATTTCTAAATTTTGGCGTCTGCTGTACTGCTCTAGTTCGTTAACTTGTTGCCTTAATTCCTGGTTTTCTTGTTCTGCTACCAGAACCTCGAGTTTTTCCACTCGCTTTCCGAGGGCAGATATATCTGCATCCTGTTGCTTCATTTTCGACAAAACTTCGTCGTATTTTGTGGACATTTCCTGCATAAACTGCTCAATACCATCCACAGTGGCCTTTATCTCTCCTAGTGCGTCGATTTTCGATTTGATCTCAAGTACTTCTGTGAGCACGAGACGAACATCTGTAATTTCACTTCCAAGATTCATTTCCGGTTCCTCGCTTGTTTTCTTGCCACTATGGTTGCTTCGAGCCTTAGCTGTTTTGCATGTTGGGCATTTCCATGCTTTTTTTGCAGTTTCTGCCTTTTTCTTGTATGTGGCTTCACTTACCCCAGAACATGTGCCAAGATGATACACATAACAACACTCTGAGCATGTCAGAAACGCTTCATCCTCAGAAAACTGCTCGTTGCATGCAAGACAAGTGTCAGCCATTTTTCACTTGTCACGACAGACCGAGCAGTCAGCAGCAGCGGCTACCAGAAAAAAAATAGCTAAAGTTGCATTTCAAGGGGAAAAGGAGGAAAAAAAAAAAACCAACCTGTAAATTAAGGTGATGTTTTTAGGGCACGGATAGTAGGTTTTTTTATTCTGTTGTCTCTCATAGTACTTCTCCAACTGTAGATAAATGTTTAAGATGAAATTACTGCAGTTCACTGTTAAACAATCCTTTCTGTATTTCCATTTCGTTTTTATGTCTATTTTACTCGCTGAATGTCTTGTGCTCTCGAATGGGAGCAAGAAGGGCGTGGACTCTTTGTCAGGCATCCTTTTGCCTTTTAGTCTGCGCCCTAGGCAACTGTACCATTGAGTTGTCTAAATAAACACTTTGACTTTGAAAAACAAAACACAGTCATCCGCAAACAGCCGGATTTGAACGGGATGAGTAACTACTTTTACAATGTCATTCACATATATTAAAAATAACAGGGGACCGAGGACACTTCCTTGGGGAACACCAGAAGAGACAGGCAGGCTGTGTGAATAATGGTCGTCAATACTAACAAACTGCTTTCGGTTAGATAAGTAAGCTGAAACCCAGTTAACTATAAAGTTAGGAAGACCAACTTGTTTAAGCTTGTCAATTAATTTAGAATGGGAGACGAGGTCAAATGCTTTACTAAAATCAATGAAAATAATATCAGCCTGGCCGGTTTTATCAAGTACAGATGCGAAACTGTGACAACCGATGTTAGTTGAGTTACAGTAGAAAAGCCCTTCCTAAACCCGTGTTGAACGTTAGAAAGGATATTGTTATCGTCAAGAAAACCGATGATGAACTTGGCTATTATGTGTCCTAGTAATTTGCAACAGGTTGAAGTGAGAGAGATCGAGTGAGAGTGAGAGAGATCCTTGACATCGCTGGGAGTTTCTGTACCATCTGCGATTACACACACACACAGCGCCGCCACCTGTTCTCGTAACTGGACTATAAATGTTTTTGCATCATATGACTTGATCTGCTGGCGGTCTCGGTTTCCACGCTAAACGGAACAAGTTAAAAGAACAACTTGCCGCTCATTGTCAACCTGGGACAGCATGGGTAAGTTAGTGTTCCAATTGCTTACTTGCATCCACATGAGTGCCGCCATACGGCTACATCATCCCGCTTGGAATACTGCAGTTCCCGCTTCGAGTTGTTGAACTTTGCTAATTGCTAGCCATCCTGGATAGCCTATTTGGTACAGCGACTTCCTCCGGTAGCCTGGTGGTCCCGGGCGCGAGTCACGGGCAAGGACGGATTCTAAAGCTATATGAATTTCGTTTGCAGATTATGACTGTACTCATGTGGACGCTAATGAGAGGCCCCGCAGCGGTGCCTCAGTGGTTACGGCTCTCGGCTGCCGACCCGAAAGACGCAAGTTCAATCCTGGCCGCGGCAGCCGGATTTCGATGCAGGCGAAATTCTAGAGGCCCGTGTTCTGTGCGATGTCAGTGCACGTTAAGGAACCACGGGTGGTCGAAATTTCTGGAGCCCTTCACTATGGCGTCTCTCATAGCCTGAGCCGCTTTGTGACGTTAAACCCCAATAAACCAACCAAACCAACCAGCTAATGAGTGATTATTCTCTAACTGAATATCTGAAAGATTTACGCACGAAATTTCAATAAGCAAAACGTTCACTGATGGTAAAATTGATTCCCTGTGTGCGCGATACGCATATCCGCGTTCTTTTATATTCCGTACCATCACAGTCCGCAACTCTTTCTTGCTGGCCGAGGAAAATGTATAGGGCACAGCGTGTCCAAATTAACGGAAGGGGGCTCTATTTACTATACATGAAGCAGGGATCAATGAGGGAGCTTCGGGTAACCTCGCTGGCGTTAGTGCAGTTTCATAATTGTGCGAAAACCGAGCGAAAAGTGAGTGTTTCATGTATGAGCGCTAACCAACCATAATATTAAGCGAATTGACGTACTGATCACGACGGCCATCGAGAATAACGGCTGCCGAACAAGAGCTGCGCTTCATGGGAAGTAGCGGGGCCAGTTGGTTCATTTTTCAACTTAAAACAGTGCGCAGGGACAGGACACAGTCGAGAAACACACAGACACAGCACTGTGTCTGTGTGCTGTGTCTGTGTGTTTCTCGACTGTGTCCTGTCCCTGCGCACTGTTTTAAGTTGAAAAGAGCTGCGCTGTAATTACTGTTTTTTTTAATGCGCTACGTTTTGACGAGGACAAACAGAAAGGACGAGTTCCTAGCACGAATCACAACTATGAGCTGAAATTTTTTTGCACCCACATTTTTTTCTTCTTTTTGCGTTAGTTGAGACTCATATCGCAGAAGCGTAAGCGCACGTCGAAAACAAAAACTGTTGTTGGTTGTCGCTTCGTATTGTGAGCTTGTCGCTTCTTTGTGTCCATGTTGTGCTTTTCGCTAAACCTCGGTGTTAGACTCGCTTTCGCAACTTTGTTGAACATAAACCCCGCCTACCTCGCGTCTCCATGAGCGTGGCAAGCCTCGATCATACAACGTCTGTATCCTGGTCAGTAGGGTGTCAGTTCCCTAACTAGAGTCGACTCAATAGCCTGATCAGGCGGTAAGCTTGTGTACGGCTGCCCGGGAAACCTGCCGATCGGCGCTATATTGACGGGCACCGAATGGCACGCCCCGTATCCATCGATTCCTGCCCCGTAATTAGATGAGCTGTCTTTCTCGTTTCTTCGGAAGAATAAGAAACCGACGAAAGCTAAAAGACTTCCGGAGCGGAAGCGCTTGAGAAGGAGGCCCGAGGAGCAAGCGAGAAGGATGGAGCTACCGTGCGGCGTAAAACGAGATACGGTCAAGAATGCGCCAATGAAGGAAAAACAACTAAGCGAAAACGCCGGCTGCATGGATCCTGAGCTGCCGAGTCGGCGGCGCCAAGAATTACGTTTTGGACGCCAGCCCAAATGGCAGGTTACAAACTTCACGCTCTTGCGCCTGAAGTCCTCTCATCTTTGGCCCTTTCCGTCTTCGTTCTTTATTTATTTTCTTAACCACAACTTCGCTTCTTGCATGCGTATCGCTTTCGATTTTCTTAAAGAGTTCCGCTTTATTTTCTGCTCCGCTCTTTCCCTAACATCTCGTTAAAGTTTCTTCATTCATCCGCACTTTTTTTGCCCGGGTGCCTTTTCCCCGAGAACAACACAAAAAGGAGGAGTTCTGGAAAGGAACATATATACCCCTATATATTAAAGTACGAGTGCACTTTGCGCATGCGCGTTGATTGCGTTTTTCCCGCCACTTTCCTGCACGAAATGATGCCTTGGCACCGAGCTTTGCCTCCCTGCATTCACGCACAGACCTGTCTGTTCTTCGCTATCGCTGAACGCTTCACGCCCCCTGTCTTCTCGGAAAATAGAACCGACGGCGACCTGCGTTCACGAGTGTCGGCATTCATCTCGCTCCTTTAATACTCAGAAGCGCTCAACAACGTCCGCTTAGTTCAATCTCCCGATGCTTATTAAACTTGACATTTGCCTGCTTCGCATAATGCCTCCCCTTTCTGCTGCCTACGAAGCAGCAGAAGAGCACACGTTTTTTTTCCAACGTATTCGCGGGACATGAATTGGAGGCAGGGAGGCTGGGAGAGGAGCTGTAGGCGTGGATAGGTTTCAAGGATGCAATGTACGGCTATGAGATGGGCGGCCCTTCATGGTCCTTTTCATTGTTGTCATCGCAGGAAGCTCGCGTCGTTTCCATAGACAGCTGTAATTTACATAATTGCCTATTGGTGCGATGGGAATTTCAGCGTGGAAGTAACAGCTCGGCTGTGAGATGTGGCAGAATGGCAAAAGAAGAAATAAAGGTATATATGAAGACAGCTAACAGCCCCTAGCAGAATAATTCCGCTCCGTGAGCGGGGTGACAAGAGCACTAAACCCAAATGGGCTCCTTTATTCTACTACTTTATTATTCTCAAAAAGAGTGATGTCTTTTCTTTGGTTCAAAGAGACTGATGCCAAGCTTTTGTTGCATCGGGTTATGGACAGAACTCATGAACTCTTTTTTTTTTTGTGTGTGTGTGTGGACCTTTGATTTCGACATGGCTTCATGACTTGTGAAAATGGAACCGTTAATGTAAACTTGTTTTTCACGCAGTCGCGTCAGAAAAAGGCGATGGAACTGTCACCCTAGCGCCCTAGGCAAAAAACCCCACTTTTAGTGTGGTGTACTGTCTTTCTTATGCTGCAGAGTTGTTATTATTCATCAAATGAGCCATAAATAAATATTCAGACCGTTCTTATCAACAAAAGAGGAGCGTTTTGCTGGCTGCATATTGTTGCGCGAAGGGAAAGAATGGAAGGCAGTAAAACAGACAGAAAACAGAAAAACCAAAAAAGCTTAGCTTGAAATCACAGAAGCGCTGGCCGCCGCAGCGCCTCTATGACGCCACAGCTGTTATTTAGATTGACGGAAGTGGTCTGTGAAATGACCCATGTATTTCTACCCAGCCACGTTCTCCTTCGCTCTTTACTGCAAGGAAAGCTGTTATAGCTTTGGTTTAGCCATATGGCACTGCATTCTGTTCTGAAAAAAAAAGGAATAGCCGCAAGGCTTTAATTACTTTGCGCATAACGTAATTTCAAATATTTCATTTATTTTAATTTATTTCAAGAAAATTAAATTATATTTTTGCATTGGAGGCGCTAACTCCCCCCTCCCCCTATAGGCGGTTTATTGTATGTTGCATTCTATGGCCAACCATATCAGGGGAGAGAGCGCGGAGTGGAGAGGAAGAGAAGAGACCCTATGCCCGTTTAGAGAGGAGAAGGAAGATTTTAAGTGTGAGAGGGAAGAGAGAGAGAGATACGGTGAGTGGTTACGGATGGCCAGATCAGATGTCATTGATTGCAATGAGACCGGCTTGGCTTTCTGTTACGGCTGACTATGTTGACTCCATGGCCAAACACAGGGCTAATTGTCTAAGCCAAAAGCTACAACAGATTTCGCTGTTGAATGCCCTAAGCCGGTAAGGTTAACTCTACAAATGTTTTCTTTTTGGTTATTATATTTGAGTATTCCGAGTATATGAACTGTTTTCTCATGGACACCTGCAGAACTGCCCAATTAGCGCGTGGTCGCGCGCATGAAAGTCTGCGTGGTTATATAGACCCTCCTGTTTACCTCCTATTCATTCCGTGCCTTGCTGAAATAAACATTTTTTATGCTGTCTTTTTCAGCCCTAAAGGTCTTCTACAACATGTCGAACACTGGAAATAGTCATTTATTCCTTTACATGGCACATTTTGAGGCACTGCGTTCGGGTAGTTGCCCAAATTACGGGAGTTGGTGTTCTTCATCACCTGGATCAAAGGTTAACACCTATATTGGGGTATACTACAAAGGACAGAGATACCGAAAGACGCCAGTGTTATACCGTAATAATTATGCTAGTATGGAATGTACACAGGCTTCCAAAATCATATTTTTTGAAAAGCGATGGAGGTGGATGATTACGCTGGTCAAATTCGAAAAATGAAAATCTTTAGAAACTCGCGATAAAAGCGATGGAGGTGGATGATTACGCTGGTCAAATTCGAAAAATGAAAATCTTTAGAAACTCGCGATAGTTATATTTTTTGAAAAGCGATGGAGGTGGATGATTACGCTGGTCAAATTCGAAAAATGAAAATCTTTAGAAACTCGCGATAAAAGCGATGGAGGTGGATGATTACGCTGGTCAAATTCGAAAAATGAAAATCTGGTAAGGTATAGAGAAAGAAGTTTTTGTGCGAATAATTTTGCATTCCCACGGGTTGCGGTTTCCATTAGACACCTTGTTAGACCAACAGACATATACCAACAGACTTAATGTCAGTATAGCTATCTGTTCTGGGAAAAATTCCTGACTTCTGGCCAGAGTCATTTCCCTCAACAGAGAGGATGGTGTAGAGGGGAGGGGGGTCTTAATGAAAGGACTCATTATGACCTCGACGTCGCTGTCATTTAAATCACATAAAGTCCTTCACAGAGTCATTTTAGTACAATTCCGCAGAGTAATGTTTAACCGCAATGCATGGTTGAATATTTTTTCCCGTGTAATTCGCAAGAGTTCATGCTGCTAGCAAAAAAGGGTTTTCTTTATTTTGTCTACAATCCAGAAACTATTGCACTCTGTGAACGATAAGCGCAGTTCAAAGTAGAAGAGCTTGTCCTACATAAGCAGAACAGATGAAACAAAAATTCCAAGAACTTGCGAATGGAATTAACTTCAAAGCTGTAGTTGTAGCAAACATCAAAAGTTACAGTAAAATAAAGGGCAAGAAGATAACCAAGGAGACACCTAATGCGCAGTGTTGGACCAGTGAACAGTGGTCTCGAGGAGAATTCTACACAATTCTACCAACGGTACAATGCTCGACTTCTATTAACCTGCTTTTAAGCTGTTGTCAACGGGGCTCCTGCAGAATGTAGTTTCGTTGTTTTGTTGACTAATTTCATTCTTCGTACCGCCATAATCAACTCTTGCATGCTTGCCCTTTGGAATTCATCTAAAACCTTCAAAGGGGATTAAGTAGGATGAATCAAAACTAAAACGAAAAAACAAAACGGGAAGGATAGAGTATGAGAGCTTATATGCCTGAGAATATGGCGGGGAATAAGCCCGAGGAAACGAAATTTGACGTCTTTATTATTTGTGTTTTTTTTCTCCTTCATGCTGCAGCATCGGTTTTCACAGCATTGGCCTATAAGCTGATTTTTCACTTCGCTGGGCGGAAGACGGAGAAATAACCTGCATCGTTCGAAGCCCATGTCCTGAGGTTGAATTTCTTTCGACTCCTTGAAAAAAATTTCTCCGCCTGTCACAATCACGCTCCAAGTTCTTTCTGCATGCGGACGTTGAACCGGCGCACATTTCCCGCCTTTTCTAGCTCACGTTTCTCGCAGGCGCCGAAAGCACAAACCTGATCCGCTGCTGCGCGAAAAGCGTCTGAACTTTTTTGTTGTTGTTTATAACACCTGCCGGTTTTTCCTGGGAGAATAACAGCAGCTTTTAGTTCAAGAATATCCGGCGTAACCTTACTTAACCAGCCTCTAAGCTCACGATAAACCGGCGAAGCGGGAAGAACAATGCTCAAACGTCGCCCCAAAAAATGTTTTCCCGTCTTGCTCTCGAGAACTAAACCGGCACATCCTGAAAAAGGAAAAAGAAATACTGATCATGTCCCGAAACAAAGAAACGAGAAGCGAAAATACTAATTTTACAATCAGTGTGCACGAAGTTTGCGTTATTGTGACTACCGTATAAGCTTAGATAAGCTTAGACTTTCCAAGATCCTTGCCGCATCTTCCTTTGGGGCTTGTTATCTCGCCATCTCTGCAACCAAACTTCGCCATAACCAGCGCAGCCATCGGATGCATGTAAAAACCAGCAGTCTTCCCGGAACCCTCCTCTTGGAAGTGATTACGCCACTGAGCTCCTTTGTTTTAGCGCCACCACGCGTCGCTCGTTGCATCTCTTTGCTTTCCTTCTACATCTCTGCGGTTAGCGAACTGTTTCCGCCTGAATCGAGTTACAGGCTTCAAATAATTTATTTTCTCAAAAACTTTTTTTTTTCTCTTCCTGCGGTTCTTGTCGAGACTCAAAACATCTTCTTCCGGTGAAGGCTTTTGTCTCAAAAGTTGAAGCTCTGGTTGCCAGTCGATCAAAGGAATAAATGTTTTAAAGCTTCGCTAAGTAGACAGGGATCAGCAGAAAAAACTTCACTAACCCGCTCATTTTCCCTTCGAGCTTATGAGCGTTTGCTCATTGTTTTTCTTATTTTTGTTTTATGTGCGTGGGCAGTCTAGCCCTTTCCTTCTGGAATAGCTTGCTGGGGCAGTTACAGCACGCCAGGTTCGCATTTGAAACTGGTGTACCTCTGTGTATACCTGTACATTTGTTTGCTTTGGTGTTGGCACGGTGCTCTGTGATGTTAATGATTGCTTATGACGTACTGTGTGCTAAGCTTTTTTTCAGATTTGCTTTATTTCTGAGTACGTATCGTGATTTTCGAAGGTAGACTTGTTTACTGGGGGCGTTTATAGCTGGTCATCATTATGCCACCAATGCTCGAGGGTTGAGTAACTTTATTGTGATTTTCGCAGCAGTCAGGTCAAAACCAAGATGTTAGAAGAACAGGGGAGCTCCACAAGGAAATTTTTCGGCCGTAACCACAGCACGGTAACGTTGATGCCCGTAAACGCTTTTCAGTATATACTCGTGCCTATGCTCCTCACCCACTTGCAGCAAGACAGCGTGTCGTTTTCTAATCATTTCATTAATTTCGCCTTTCTGGGCTAGTTCGTAAAATATAAACGCGAAGCTAGCTAGCTTTGTTTAGTCAATGCAAGTAGCCTTGAACCACGAGATAGATACGCTTGACTACTGCTAGTGCTTAGTTACGGTAGCGGGTGACGCTAGGCTGCCCATTCTCGTTAGCATGCCTGCAGGCACCGCCAGGCGCAAACCTATTTTCAAATATCGCGAGGCAAACACATTTTTACTTCTCTACAAAAAAATAAAGTGTCCGACGAAACTCTAACCACTTGAAAGACACGGACAGATACGAAGCGGACAGCACGTGCGTCATGACGAATCAACTCGCCAGGACAGCCATCCCAAATAAAGCACCATGCTTGCTGAAGCCAAAACTTTCGGCGAGAAGTCCACTCCAAAAATTTAAAAAAGAAATCATACTACAAGCGGCTCACAGGATCGAAATTCTATACAAACAGCAGGCCGAAGCCTTTCGCGCCTCTTGCTTTTGCTACCAGGGGTCGTTTTCTACCAATGCCCTACAGCGACTTGCAGACTATATATGACAGCATCGACAGCGCGGTGCCCGGGAGCGGGACAGCTGTAAGTGACAGCATGTAGGATCAACCTCGCTTAGAAGAGTCGATCCTGACCTGAGGTTATTTCAAAAAGGCGCCTTTGAAGCAGCTCAACTTCTGAGCAATTGTTTGCTACTAGGTGAAATGGGTGGATCCTACTGCAGAAAGTGATGAGGTGTTTCACCAAGAGCGTTCCCCTTCATCGCTACGGAAAAAAAAAAACTGTGTGTGATGATTTTTGTGCGTATAAGCAGCAATACCTAGCCAAGCTGTGGCAAGCATTCATTTATTTTTATTCTTCTGCGTTGCTTTTCTGAGATAGTCCTTTCGTTCGGGTGCTGCAGTACAACACACTTCCGTCTTTAGGAGCTGTTATTTTTCACTCTTTGCAGCCGGAAAAGGCGCCGTTTGCGGATAAAAAGGAGAAAAATCTTTTTCAAAACCAAAAGTATAGTGACACGAAAAAAGGAACGTTGCGTCCGCGGCGGAGAACAAATTACGCAGATAATCCTTTGCGACACTTCTCCAAATCTCATGCTAATCCTTTTTAATGTCCCTACTTTAGGATTCTAACTCAGAGTGCGAGTTCGGAGCGAGTTTGTCGCCTCAGTCTCTTTTTCACTCTTTACCCTCTTCCCTGTTCCTATACCTCCATCTTTCTTTTCTGGGATTGGCTGCGTTTATCTAACTCTTTCCCAACCCCGCATTTCATTCCTCGGAGAATAAAACTTTTCCTATGGCTTCCTC
Source organism: Amblyomma mixtum (assembly GCF_055824585.1). Taxonomy (NCBI): domain Eukaryota; kingdom Metazoa; phylum Arthropoda; class Arachnida; order Ixodida; family Ixodidae; genus Amblyomma; species Amblyomma mixtum. The sequence goes on from NC_143016.1 coordinate 14,902,768, forward strand.
GGAACTTGGGAAATGCGTCCTGTTTACTTGTTAGTCTTGGTGTTTCCTTACGCGCATTACAGGCTCAGGCTTCCGTGACAACTCGTTTTCATGTCGTCACGCACAGCACGATTATGATCTATAACGTCCAGCGGCACGTATTCAATGACGTCCACGAAAATAAAGCCAGCCCGATCATCGGTCGTACGCTTCTGACAGTGTACAGCGCTCGAGGAGTGCGCACCAGACAACAAAAACTGAAATTATAGAGGATGGTCAGCGCCCGAAGTGATCATTTGACGACGCTTGCAGGTCTATATTGCTCAACTACCAACCAATAGTGGACCTAGCAAACGCAGCATGGTGCTAGGTAGATAGCTTATGCAGATAGCTCATGGCTGATGCTCAGACCATACTCAGAGATGAGCTACCTGGAACCAGGCTTTGCATCTACACATCGCTCCGCGCGTTGCGAAGCGCAGACGGTACGGACTTCGAGCGCTCTAGACAGGTCTGTTGGAGACTGTATGACTGTCTTTGTCATTCTGAGGCGTAGCTTTTGTCTAATATATAATTAAGGGAAATGTGTAAAGCAACTGTTACTTTACAACCAAAAACCAAGTGTATTTTTTCTTACGCATCAACTTAACTTGAAAAGGCATTGAAAGGATCATCCGGCAATAGGAGAAATTTATTTAACGAAAAAAAAAACGAGAGGAAAGCACGCTTATATATAAAAAACAATTCTTGAACTCATGCCCTTGAAGTGCTCCATTTCATATTTCACTACTTGTGCAATCCCGCTTCACAGGTTCGGTTTGTTCTTACACTTCCTTATTTTTTGTTCGTTCTTCCTTTCCTGGCTGCAAGGACCTAAAGGCTAACAAAGGAAAGGTGCTTTCTGCATAGGACTGGGTTGGAGAGCGCACTGTAGCTGCACACAGAGAAAATAAACGTTATGACAAACAAAAAAGGTGCATAATGAAGTGTCTCACTGGAACCTAAAGAACAATAAAACACTGGGTCTGAGCCCCCATCTCAGAACCATCCAACATTTATGGACACTGCTAGTCTAAAAGGTAGAGTGTGTGCTCGGATAATAGAGGTAGCGAAATGCCGGACTTGGCATAATATTTATTCTCTTCACCTGTCCAGCAAATGTTGTTTCTTTTTGCCTCACCGGAACGGGCACACGTGTAAGTGACTGCAAGCACACCGTCGCCGCCCTGACACTCTCTTCACTTCGCGACCCGTCCTCTCAGGTCATGCTCAAGTTTCGTGTTCGCACCGTTGTTTCGCCGGTCCCGTCGCGGGCTTATTTGCATTAATCGACCTGCAGGAGACAAACTTTCTTATCGCTGGTCGCATTGGCGATGTGTCGGCCAACGATGCGCATATTCAAGCGCGATCGACCACTCTTTGTTGGAGGACCGAATTTCTTACACTGTTTTGTTGCATTTTGCCTCACGCTTTGCATAAATGCGCCTTGTCGTGCACCGTTCAGGAACTCGCCGCAAGACGTTGTCCAACGGCAGCTGCATTTAATCGACAGCGCCCGCGCATATGCTCCTGATGTGATGGCAGCCGTGTAGCGATGTCCTAGGCAAGAAAAGCCCAACTGAGCTTCAGCATGGGTTAAGATAATTAATTTGCAATGCGCGCGTAACAGTAATCAGCCTGGCAGCTATCAACTGTACGAAAGGTACTGTTTTTTTTTTGTTTAACACAGCTGCTGTCTTTTCGGGAAAGACAGAATCAAAATGCAGGTCAAAAAGCCGTTAAAATAGGAGAAAAGGGGACGAATAATCAATTTTATCTAACGTATCAGCAGTGCTGTCTTCAACATGTTCAGGAACAGCAAGACCAGATGGCTCGGAGGTCACGTGTTGTCATTTTTTTCTAATTGTATACTTTTCTTTTGTTGTCAAGGTACTAGATAGCACCAGGTATGTTCGGCGCTTATTAAGGGTGAATGCAAATGGCAAAGGGCACTGAAAAGGCTGCGGTAGTGAAGTTGTAAACAACAGAGGAAAAAGCAGATTAGGATGACGAAGAGAAAATGAATGATTCAATGTCAACGCTGAGTTACGACTAGTTTATACATATCCACGCGACAGCTGAGTGTTTCGTGTACAGTAAAGATCAAATCTAAGTTGAAAACACACGGCTCAAATATATGAAACCATCGCCTCAACCGCACGGATTTGCATATGTAGCATTTAGGAACTCTAGTTTCATGTACGTCAACGAAACAATGCACGTTTGGTTACTCAGGCTGAAGTGTTTAATGCCTTATTTGCGGCTTTTCTTATTTTGGTATGTATACACCTGCATTGTATATGATGTATGAACATTGCTGCCCTCGCTTCTCTTTTCTTTTCTGACATTTCCTTTTGTTGGGTCAAGCATATCCTTCGAGCGCTTTTATGTAACCATAGTTTACTAATTCATAACTGCGCATTTATAGGAATCACTAACGAAGCAAAAGTCACTGACCGTGTGCCTAATTTCCTGGCACAAACGAATTGTTGCGTTTCTCACGACGTCATTCAGATGATTGGTGGACAGATCATGACTGTTTATGAAGAAAAGAGACAGAAAATGATGAAAAACGTCGAACGCAACTCCCGCGAGCTGTATTTTCGTTTTCATTTGAGCTCCAACCCAATCGCCGCAGCGATAGTTAGAACGACATGCGGTGTTTATGGAGTTGCTACTTCCCCGCCACGTCCCTTGTTCTCCATTTGGTTTTCCCTCACCGAATTGGACGTGGAATATTGGAATCTCCGTCGGTCTTTCTCATTACCGGTGCGTGTTCGAATTTTATTCCGTAGCAAGTTTTGGCAGCGCGCGCTTCTGCGAAATTGCTTATTGATCCAGGTCTCGGATCGCGCCCTCCCCCCCCCCCCCCCCCCCACCTCGCCTTTCTCTCCTCCTCTGCCACCATGACTTCTGGAATCGGCGACGACATAATAATGTATACGCGTAGAGCAACGTCGCCCGGAACACGGGCCAAGCGTGTGAATTATGACCTGACATAACCATCGGCCTGGTACTACTGCACTTCCCTCCCTAATGGTTCCCTCGCTCGTGACGATATTCGATTCGTGGTTGCTGTCTTTGTGGCCTTGGGTATTTCGATTGCTGGGGCAGGCAGGCTTAGTTCTCCCTCTTTCTCTCCGTCTTATCGTTTTTTTATTGATTTGGTTGTTTTGCGGTGCAGTATGTCGTCGGCGCTGACAGCAGAAGACACTCGGGCGCTCACCACGAATAAAAAAAAAAAAAAAAAAGCAGACGCTTTTTCGGCACGTGTCTCATGCGCCATAAGCAGAAGCGACCGTAAATGAAACAGGCTTGGCTCTGTTGACATGGTTCGAGCTCGATGCTCGCGTGAGAGCACCCAATGAGTCCCCCCCCCCCCCCCCTCTTCCCCTTGCTTCCTGCAGTAGCACGAAGCGACCTTGAGAGGTCGATAATTACGGTATGCGTCTGGAAGCTACTGGGAGCATTTTTTATTGCCAGTACGTACATCAGGCCGTGAGTGGCCGTATTTTTACACCGAGGAAAGGCTGATATGGGGAGTTGAGAGACTGCCCTGAAGAAAGAAAGAAAACCTTAATGCATATGTGAAGAAGAAAGGCGCCAATGAAAGGTGGGGGGGGGGGGGGGGGGGGGGGCGAATTCAAACACGCCTCGTGCCAAAATATTGCTGAAAGCTAGTTGTTGATTCGGCACTAAAGTAAAATAAAATCTCGTAAGCTTTAAGCTTCGAACTGAAATGCATAGTCAGCTCTTTCTGACGCTTCGCACCCCTACTTCTCACATGCGACACTCCTCCTGTCATTTGTTCGTTTCGACAAAAGTTGTGTTCGCTTGCGATTCGTCTACGCCGCTTGCGCAGTCCTAAGCAAAACTGAGCTCCATGCTCAGCATAGCAGCGACACGTCCGCGCCGTTCCAATGAATTGCTGAGCAGGGCGGAGCGTGTGCGGACTCTGCAGTCGTGGAACTCTGTGCACGCACGAGGTCAGTGGCGGGGGGGGGGATATGCGGAGCACGTACAAGCCACAGCCCAATGTAAACAACGGGGTTCGCAATCGTCTCGTTTGCGCAGCATACTCGCGTAGCATGCGCCCCCCGTCGGAAGTCCTCAGAAACATTTTCGCACGCGCACCGCCTCCGGAGACCACAAGAGCGAAACGACTGGAAGTCCTCCAAGGTGTCGCTTCAACTCCCTTCATCCTCCACAAACATGAGTGCAGGACCCCACGGCTTCGGCGGTGCGGCAGATGTGTACTGAGAGGCGATATTTCTAGCGTATTGATGAGTTGTTTGCTTTACGATATATTTCCTACATGAGTACGGTAGGAGGGTCTGAGATTGTTAGCAGACATCGCAGCCCCTTTAGGCACGTTTTGCAACTATGATTACCGCGATAAAGCTCTCTCGTTTTATCTTCACCCTATCGCCTTGAGGCGTTGAGGCCGCATGTGCAGAAGCGACCTGACGTCCAGTAACTGTACATTTGTAAAAACATGCTGAAATCTTGCGAGGAACCATCTCAAAACAGCCGGCATGCCTTAAAAAAATGTTTTTTATGGTGGGCGTCGCGTTTTTTGGTAGATGCATATGGCTTTTCTGAGTGTGGGTTATCGCTTGTTTGTTTTGCAAGCACGTCTACTTTAGAAGGCCTGAAATGGGGTGATTTGTTTGCGTAGCAATTTTCTTGTACAGGAATGAGCCAAAAGAAGCATAATTGACACCGCGAAAACAATGCTAAGTCACGATATGGACACATTAAGATCGGAATGAAATTGCATCATTAATCCTTTGGGACAGTGGGAATTTTTTGCGTGCAGTCTTCGAATGCTTCTAACAAAAATTTCACAATGTCAGATTGTTTTTCTAAACGGACAATAATTTACGCCTGAAGGATACTTGGATTTACGGTCAGCACACGAGAATGTAAAAGCGACGCCGCCTCTTTCTTGTCCCCAAGATGCGGCATCCGTTCCTCAAGACATCAGGAATGTTGGTACTATTTATAATCAATCAATCAACCAATCAATCAATCAATCAATCAATCAATCAATCAATCAATCAATCAATCAATCAATCAGTCATGTTTATTCCACATCGGAGATGTGTGGGGCTTGGCCAAGAAGCGCGTAAAAGTACACAACGCTACAGCACTATAGCACATACTATGATTATCAACATGCCTATCAACATACGGCATTATAGCACATAATATGTCTATCAGTGGTTTTTCGGGGAGAATTTTCACGGTAGTTTAATCAAACCTCACTGGTATCTCCTTCCGCCCAGCTGATGGCAGGGATCGGCGGCCAACGTTCCCGATCGTGAAACTCGCTCCACTGGCGTGAAAGGAGGAAGCTTATTGCTGGGCAACGCGAGGACAGCGGATCGCCATTTAATCACTGCTGCTTCATAGAGTATGGGGCACCCGCGTGTAAGGTTGCTGCGTTGGTAGAAGCAAGCCCAGCGGACTAACTGCGCTATTGGTCGCTTCCTTCCGTCGTTGTGTGGCAAAGACGAGGCGAGAATGGGTGCAGGGGTCTTTGGCAGTGAGTGCCGGCGTGCGGGGAATGCGACTGGTCCCCGATACGGGGTTTCCCCTCACGACTGCCGGCTTTCCCGCCGGCTCCTCCCGACGCATTCCCAGAACGGGGCTGGAGACAAAAGAGCAAGAGAGGAGGCACGGCTGACTGACTGACTGACTCGGTGACCCAGTTTCCCGCGTTGAGATTAGCCAAAGCGGTGGCGGCGTCCCCGATTCCCCAGCGGGGATTCGCTTTTATCGTGTCTCGGGTGCCGTGTAGTAATGGCTTCTGTTTCCCAAGCGCCGGCGCAACTGGGCGCCGAAGGATTTGTCCGCCGGAACTGTCGCTGGTTATCTTTTTGCACTTCCTTGCTTCCCTTTAGGTTGTTTTTTTTTTCTCACGTGCTTGGTGGAAAAAGAGAAACAGAGGGGAAGCGGGAAGGGGGGAGGAGAGTTTCTTCGTTTTCTGTGTGTCTCATTCTTGGCCCCTCAGTGTGGGTGTAGGTTCCCATTTTCTAGGTTTCCGTGCTTCATGGCCCCATTTGGCGCGCTCGTATACATTCAGGAAGCGACTAAGCCGGGTTTATTAATTCCCGCCCACTAAATTTCGCATTAATTCGTTCTGAGAGGGGAACTTGCCTTGCGCATACTCCTCTGTCGTTTCTGTTTTCCTACAGGAGCGAGAACGGCGCCAGTCAATTTCCTGGCTTCTTTCTTTTGTTTTTACTGTTGCGAAGGCACGCACACTCCTATAACCGGTGTTAGTAAAAGGGAAATGGTTCTTTTTTTTTCCTTGTTGCTTTCAAAGTTAATGTTTGAAGCAAGCAGCTGTCATGTCCGCAATCTGTACCTGTACGTTCATATTACAGTGCTAGGATTAACGCCTTTAAATACTCATTTTTTCCACGCACCATTGAGGAGTGGAACAGGTGTCCGCCATATCTCTTAACCAGAGCTGATTCTTTTGACTCAATGTTTTCTTCACAGCATTTAATTTGAGAGCCATTTATTTCTACGTTTACTTTTTGTATTTTGCATCTGAGCCTTGTATTTATTGCTGTATTTTGTGTTACAACTTGTATTTAACATTTTTCAAATTTTGTTAAACCTGTTCTTTTTTGCATATATTATGTATTCGCCCCTCCTGCTTGGGCCTACTGTAGGCCTGCAGTATGTTCTAAATAAATAAAAAAAAATAAATATTGCATGCTATCATGGGTTGTCTTTTTGATTTACCCCTCACCTAAGACTAAATAAAAGAAAATGCACGTTGAGGAAAATGGTGTTTGCCCTGCGACTTACATGTCGTCTTGGACAAAACAAGATGCAATCTGAGGTTACGCATGGGCGCTGAGAAAATGTTTTTTTTTTAACCGTCCTGCCCGCGATGTTGACAGATCGGCGCACGCTTCAGCTTGTGCTTTGTCATGTATTTTTATTTTTCCTGCCAGGCATTTACTTTCTTGATGTGGGGGTAGTACTACCATACGTTACAACTAAACTTCATTCCTACTACCAAAATGTAGATTCGGAACAGCAACGAACCAGAACAGTTCGCCGGGTCTTTCTTTGCTTTAAACCAACAACGTACAGCTGAGGCTATTTTTCAAATGGGAGAAAAATTTAGGTAGTGTGGTTCATTTTTTTTTCTTTCTAAAATGGGCCATGCCGTTTCCTTGAATCCCGCATAGGGCATTCGTAATCATGCTATTTAATATTAATCGTTTGTAGCTGGTACAGGCGTAAATTATGTTCATCCTCGCAGACTTCCCAGATGTTAAGGTTATCACGTCATACCACATGTTACCAGATGTTAAGGTTATCACGTCATAATTAGAAAAGAAAGACTGTTGTAGTCTCAAGACCTGAAAGTAATCTCCGTTAAATTGACCATTCTCACTGAAGGTGTAGCTGGCAGCTAGCAATCTGCACACTTAGCATGCTGGCATACGTGGGCAGTGAATAAGTGGGTCGGAGGTTAAGGGCTCTCGAATACTCCTGCAACTCTTCTGCATGGCTCATTTTGAACACATATTAAACGGACGAGAAGGAAAGGGAAAAAAGAGACGCAATAGGAAATTAAATGCTGCGACAGAGTAATACCAGGAACGTAATGCACAAGCAGACAGACACGCAATAGTGTAAACTGTTGCACTCATATCCATGCTCATTTTTTTTTTCTGGAATAACCCTTTAATTGTGTACACCTTATATACAATGTTAAGTGTACCGTATATGTATTTATTTACTTGCTTATTTCTTTTTCTTACTTCTCTCTCTCGGATGCGACTGCAGCCAGGCAGTTAGCCCGACCAGCTTAGCTCTGGTCTAATGCTTCCCCTACACAGCAACGAACATCCAAGCAAAAAGTAAAATCGAAACGCCCAGCTTGGGAGGTCCCTTCTCGTGCCACTCCTTTCGCTCTCCTTCCCACCGCCAAGGGCGTTGGCTCGGGGCGAGGAAAAGACCCGCGACTCGGTCAGCGGAATGGTCGCCTTAGCAACGCGAGGCCACTACTGCCGTCACCGACTGTTTTGCCGACACAGTGACGTCGCCGCCGACGGCTCCCATCTCCCCCGGCACGTCACAGTCGTCGGGGTGACGGAAAAGGGAGAAAAGGGGAGGGGGAAAACGCGATAAAACGAGTGGAGCAGAGAACGACTGCTCCATCTCCCGCACAGCGGCAGCCCATTCATTGCGTATGGACGAGGCGGCAATCAGGGTCAGTGGGCTCGGCGGTCACGACGCTGTGGAGACGGGAGAAAGCAGATCGGGTTGATGGGGGCTGTTTGAAGCTCGGCATTGGTATGGGTGCCGCTTGACGCTCTTACTTGATGGCGTGGGCGGTGGGGAAAGGCGTCGTCCTCGATAAGCTGGTGCTGGGGGGGAGTGACTCGACGTGCCGGAAACATTGACGACCGGGTGCTGTCTCCCCCGCGCGCGCTGTGCATGTCTGCGTGCTTGGTTGGCTGCTTGGCTCTTTGCGCGTGTGCGTTCTGAGGCTGAAGTGGCGCCATTTTCGTGCTCTGTGTGTCTTTCCGATTAGACATGGCCGCCTATAGAGCCTCCGACGGTAACAGCAGAAACGGAAGAGTGTGCTTTCAGCACTGATTGGAGAAGCAATGGAGGTGCAACCGGATTTCTGCCGTTTATTCGATTTAGGGATGTCGGCAAGCTTCTAAGTTACTTACTGGTAAACACTCCTTTGGCATGTCTTGACTCGGTGGGGTAGCCTGAGTGCAACGTTGAGCCAACAAGCGAATCTACACTATGCAGACTCGGAAATGTGAACGCCCAAGCGAACTTCGATGTGCATGAATCATTTCAGCCTTAAAAGTAGCAGGACCAGTGCGCTTGTTCTTTCAGTCCAACATCGTTTTTTTTAAAGGTGGGGAGCCAATTTAATTTATGTTCGTTTTGTTTATGCGCCAAGAACTGCTGCGCTCATTTCCCTCGCGTTTCATAAAACAACTGTTGAAACATGCTGGGTTGAGGGCGTGCTATGTATGGATGGGATCAATTTCTAACTGAGTTCACAGGCAGCGTTGAGCCGCCTGGTTATTTCGCAAACAGTTGCACCGAATGCACCTGCTAAATAAGCGCAAGTGCTGAAAGAATTTCTACAGAAAAAAAAAAGTCGCTATTTTTTTGCGCACAACTTACTTGATATTGGCCTTGAGAAGTTAATGTCAAAATTATGAAAAGCTTCTGCATGGCTTTTTTATCCAGTCTATGCTCATGCAGCGTCAAGAATAGCCGCTTTATCACAGCGTCATTTTTTGATATATCACTTTATTTGAATCGGGAACAAATACAGACGCATTTGCTTCACCTTATTTTATTGTCGTAGCAATTTATTGATGTTTCCCAATGATATAGTTTCAGAAGTGAACAATTTGTTTTGCAGCTTTTTTTTTTTCTGTGATGAAACACTGAAATCCTGAATTAAATGCTTTGACTTGGTACAGTAAAAGAACGGATGAGGAAAGTTAATACAGGGTAAAGACGAAAAAGAGGAAGAGACAGTGAGCGTTAAAGTAGAAATAAACAAAAGATAACGATAAAAAAAAGAGCACTGTAAGTAGGCGCACAATTATGGCAGCGGTAGTCATGTAAAGAAAGCGACCGAACTGCAGTCAGAAAATTCAAGATGAAAGGAGCGCGACACAACGAAGTATTTGAAGAAAGCTCGAGGTAGAAAGATTCAGCGTACATCACTGCTGACGTTATTTATTTTGGTTTATTTTTTTCGCGGAGAGCGAAAAGTAAAGCAACTTGGAGGACGACCTGCGTTTGGTGCCTCAAACTGTTTCTCAACTGCACCACAATGAACAACTTCAGCGCCCGAACATTCCAAAAACGGGCTGACTGTAGAGACGAGTTGAAAGAACGTGTTCCCGTGCTACACATCGAAAAATCAGTGCCTGCGGTATTCGCAATTTTTGTTCTTTTCTGTCTTAATGCGACTTTATTTTGCCGATATCCCAGAAAGCCCCTCCAGCTGTCGCCGAATCTTCTCTCCTCGTGTACGCCGCTTCAAAGCGAGCGCTATCGACGAAGGAAATGCGCGTAACGTATAATCGCATTTGAGTGTCCTTAAAAGAGGAGCCAGAGAAACGGCGAATCCAACCAAAGGGAAGAGAAAAAGGGAACGGGCGGAGGATAAAAGGGACGAAATGGTCGCCTTCCCCACCTCGAGTAAAGTGCGGCGCGTTCTCCACCTAACCGCATTTCCCAGGTTGAGATTCTTAACCTCCTTTCTCTCTTTCATCACTTGTTATTTCCGACCCGGCCGCGCTGCCCGAAGATTGCTTCGATATGATAAGAAAACATAAAAATTGGTTTCGAGGAAATGTAAGGCGCAGTAACTGTCTCACTTCTCGCTAGACACCTCGGTAGGGAAAGGAGAAAGGCGGGAATGAAAAAAGAAAGAAAATCTAAAAATTCTATCGCAGAAGAGGAGAGTGCGAGAAGGTGGGAGACTTCTGTCGGGACGAGATCCAAGCTGGCGTGTGTATGCGGGTGTTGAAAAATTCAATCTACAACACAGGCCGCGACTTTGAGTGAGGTTGAAACGGGGGCTTATTTCCGCTCGAAACGGGCCTTCCAGGCCGGAAGGCGCGGGCACGCGGCGAGATATTGAAAATGTTTCCACGCACTCAACGTTGGTTTGACGGGATACAGAATAATGGAATAAAGGAAAGGAGCGGCGAGAGGAAGGATAGCGGACCGAGGTCTTATATGAGGAGCTCTAGTTGCACGGCGCGAGCGTTGGACGGCCAATTTCATGAAAGCGCTTCTGTTTTGTTTTTGTTTTTATATTTTCGATATCCCCGAACAGATTGGCGCGTCTCCGCTTATTTCAATCATCCTTCAGCTTTCAGCGATTAAATTTTTATTTTGCTTCTAATATAGGCTATGCATTAGGATAATACCTGCTGGGTCTGCTTACCGCATTATTTTTTATTCTTTGTTTGGTCGTATATTGATATTTTTTTCTTTTTGTTGTTTCGGCCAATATATTTGTGTCCACACATCAGGTGAAGCGTTCTACGCCACAAATCCCTGGCGAGAAAGTCTGTTTAATCCGTTTAAGCTTTCTATTTGTCACCAAAGGACGCTAAGCGTATTTCGTTCATCGGGAAGCTGTGTGGCAGTACGAAGAAAGCACAACCGAGCTATAAAAATATGTTGGTGATGTAAAGATGTTACTCGTGAAATTGTTAAAACAAATTAAAACGAGGCAGACGTAAGATGGCTATCCGATTTATGATAACTCAAGTCAGCGAAGCTCTAGCGAAGAAGGAAGGACCTTTTTTTTTCAGTTTTCTCATGAACAGAGTTCTTATCCGAAGCATCTGTCTGAGCATATCGGATATATCGATGCCAATACTATAATGTTAGCGTGTGGTTTAATACACTATGCCAACGGCTACAATGAGGTTCACTATTAGCTGTCGATCGTCTGATGAAATTTGAGTTGCATTTTTTTTTTAGTTTATCAAGATATTTTGCCGTACAACGAACCTCAACTACAGTGGCTTCTTTGCGCGACGGCATTTGTGCAGTAGACAGGTCACGTGACAAAAATATTTGTCCTAAATCTATTGAAATTAAGAAAGAAACATCGCACGTACACCCGCGATGTGTTACGTACAACTTCTGCAGGAATGCATTCCCAGCGATTGAGTTTGGTGACGGATTACCGCGTCTTTCATCTGCTAATCTCCTCGCGGATGCTTTCTCAGAAGTCCAAGCATTCTACCGAGGCTGTTTTTCTTGCCCTCCCATACTGATAGGGTCGTGTTGATAATGCATGTTATGCGTATCAATATACAGGGTGTTTCACCTAAGACTTTACACAATTTTTTAAAATAGAATTTTTGAGTTAGAAGAGCGCTTTTTTCGGCATAGCATTGCCAGTGGTGTAGTACATCGAATACAGCTAAGATGTGCTGACTAGCAGGCTGGTTAACTAATATTGAATAGTTAACTTTTTCCTATTACTTTTAGGCTCTTCAATTATTGAGACGCGTGCAGACCATCATGCGTAATATATACATACCAGTTTCTATAATTTCGAAAACGGGGTTACCCTCAGCGCTGCGGCCCATCAAATTTTGGCTATTTCGACGAGTTAAGTGCACTGGAGAGGTTGATTTGCCTGCAATCTCCTCGAAAGCGCATGTATTTTGGCGCGTTGTAGCCAACATTCGCATAATAATTAACTTCTAACTATCGCAGTAAGTACAGTTAGTCTAAGTGTCGCAGTTGTGATGTCTTTTCGGCAGGCTTCGGATCAAGCCACCACACAGAATGACGCTACCGCAAGAATCGGTTTGAGCTAGTTAGTGAAGAGACATAGCTAATGGAATACAACGGCGTAAGAAAACAAGGACGAGAACACACAGTCAACACTGTACTAATGTTGAGAATAAACAGATTCATTGATTCATTCAATAGAGAGGACGGGCGCACAACTACCAACGGATTTATTACCTCTAGAGAAACAACTTATGACCACATGAGAGTACACAACACATCCTCGTCCTCGTTTTCTTGCGCCGTTGTATTCCATTAGCTGAGCGACGTTAAGTTTCACAAGCAATATGTTCAAGCGCATTCATTGCCAATCTCCGTACCTGCTGCCATGACCGTGTATTTTTTGTAGCGAAAGCTACATTGGCCACGAACTTGCGATTTCGCTGTGGCGGTGTTCCGAGGAGGCACAGAGACCGACCTTGAGCCGTTTCCTAGCAACCGGCGCAGCTGGCGGACGCTGCGCGCTCACTGCGCCATCTGGCATGACGTCACACCGCGCGCCTCGCCGCGAAGCCGCCACCGCCGTTTGGTATGACGTCACACCGCTTGCCTCGTCGTCGCGCTCGCCTCCGCTCGTTCGCCAGGTGCGTCGCATGCCTGATAACATGTCTCGTCTTTAATGAAAAAACAACATAGCTAGACAACCAGACTAACCTGGACTTGCAGTCAAGATTAACTAAGGCTAACCGAGGTATGCCTTAGCTTTCGCTACGTATATCCCGGCACAGCCGAGCTAAGCCACTGCCAATTATTTCGTGTTCGCCTATACTTGATGTGATCGACGATGAATATTCATTTCTGATTCTCAAACTAAGGTATGTTAACATTCTTCGATTTAAATCAATTTATGGCACTCAATGTAATTAAGACATTGTGCTCCAGAGCTCAAATGCAGTGACGGCTTAGAGCCCTGCCCACACCTGTACGCGGCACAGAAACTCATCGCAAGGTCAGGGGTGTAATGACGGCAACGACGCGAGGCGTCGCTTAGCGGAAGATTGCGACGAGCAGAATGCAGCAAAATATGATCACAAATAAAGTGCCTATAACTTTGCGAGGAAAGAGCAGTCGGAATGAAGGTCGCGCCGCTGTTTGCCGCGAAGAAGAGGAAATAATGTCCCGTCGCGTAATATTCACGGCGGCGTCGCGACGTTCTTAATCAAGCACGACCCGCTGCCTCATACAACTACGCCTTCGCGCCCCGCCGTCGTGCCATCTGCATTGTACTACTGGTCCCGAGAGAATGGTCGTCCGCATGCTTGGACGCGCGCCGTCTGGCATTCATCTCGTAAAGCGAGAAAAGAAAGAGGCGAGCAATAGACGAGTGAAAACATAGAACTAAGACGCAAACGACTAGCGTCGTGCATATTCGCAGCAGCTCAAACCAATCTGACTGTCCCGCGACTACGGCATCGGCCTGCTCCCGCTTCTACTGTTTTAGCTACAAGGTCTGCTTCTTTCATCTGGACTTCTCTTTTTTCCTTCTTAGAAAGGACAGATAGAAGAAGGAAAGAAAGAAGGGATAATGAAAGAGTGCGCCAGCGAACTGCATTCGCCTGGGATGAGCATAGGCAAATGTCGCCTTAAAGCGCTGCACGCTGAAGTTTCAGGGACGTCCGGCGTCGCGGGGACGTCCGCGCTGCGCACACAGCTCCGAACACTCTCTGCATCACCCCCCCCCCCCCCCCCCCCCCCCCCTGCGTGCCTGTCCGGGGAAAAAGGCAAACACCCGAAGGAAGAGGAACAGGCGGCTTGTTTCCAAAGCAGCGTTAATTAAGGCCGTCTCGCCTCAGTGTCTGTCCCCGCTTGCTTGTGCTCACATCTGTCTATTCGGTGTAATAAGGAAGAAACATAGGAGCCGGCCCTTGCCACTTTGTGGGCCGTAGTAGCGGGCGGCCCTATACGTCGTCCCCATGTTTCAGAAAATTGTGTCGAACGGGCATGAATCTCGCATCAGATACACGCAGTGAGAACTTGGTTATTTTATGGTCTGGCACTAATTATCATCACTCCTTGCTCGTAGTACAAGATGCTGTCGCACAAACAGAAAGAGAGAGAAAAAGGATACTCGGTGATGTAAAAATCGATCGTTTGAACCCACTGACACCCCCCCCCCCCCCTCCTTCTTATTCCCACTAGTCTCCCGTAGATCCCCCCGCTAATGCATCGTTTGCCGAGAACCTCACTGAGCGCTCTGACTAGCCATCGCCTTTGGGTCGCTGGGATCGGATGTTCATAACTAGCGTTGCTAGATGTTCCTTTTGTTGTTTTGTATATATATTTTTCGTCTGCCGCGGCTTGATTACGCGATTGTCGGGAAGCGCTCTTCTTATTCATTCCGCTGCCTATAAAAGCCCAGCGGTTCACGATTCGATTGAAACCGGAATTCTGCTAGCTCGGCAATAATGTCGCAGAGAATCTACTTCTTGCAGCCACGTATCTTTGTTTCGGGAATGCGCGCGATGTGAATAAAGGCGTGCCGTCTGAGGCGGTGGTAATCCGCAGGGAACAACGAAGATGATGGAAGAAACAGGGAGGCACATAAGAACTGCAAATGAACAAGGGAGTTGCCTCACCTCCCTTATCACTCCCCCACACAAAAGGAAGGTTCCTTTGCCAAAACGTTCGCACACGGCTGAGGCGTCTTCTATGCTTGTTCCTATTGCCTTCCAGGTGATGGTGAGCTTAGTTTTTTATTTTATTTTTATTTTTTTCGCACACGTGCTCGAGGACCTGACTTTCAAGAGGCTCCAACAGCGACCCCATACGAGCGAAATTACCTTTCTTGTCATCTCAGAGTTTTTTGGGGAGCTACCATTTTTGACAACTGTGTGACCTTCATCGTGTCTTTCTGTGCTGGGAACTAAACTGCAAAAGAAGCGAAATCCGCATCTCATGCCCCTAAGGAGTACACATTTCAATGTCCCCCGCTAGAGGTGACGTAACTTGGGTCCTTGTGAAGCGAGTTCTGATGACCTGAATCATGTGAGTGATGGTCAGTCCGTGTCCGCCCTCCTCTTGCAAACAATCCGAAACTCGATCGTCAAAAACAAAAAAATTGCGAGGGGAGGTTCCAGCATAAGACACTGTGCACAACTTGATCAGAATACGGATACCGATGCTAAAAATGTATACTGGTCATAATAAATAAACATTACTAATGTTTTGTGTAATCTGAAACAATAAGGAAGTTGAAACGCTTTATTTTTAATTGAATTCATTCCATTAACTTTACGATACTTTTGAGAACTCGACCATATGCTCGGTAATCTTCACCTTGCCGAGATAGGTACTGCTGTGGTAATGTGCTTTTTATGAGCATCGCGCTGCTACACTCTCAAGGGCTCACCTCCTCCACCGATTAACCCCGCTTTCTTATTTATTTTATTTTTTATCTATTGATATATACTACAGGCCTTTTTCACACCCAATCAGGAGTGGTTACAATGAACTCTACAAAAAATAAACAGACATCAAGGTCATTTTGAAAACAGCAGCGAAGATATGCCGGGTGTTTCAGCGAGCACCCGAACGCGATAACCAATATGGCAAACCCGCGCTGGCTTCGGCGTTCGCCTGCAAAAGACAACGTAGCGAGGTTGAGTCCAAGCAGCGGCGACCGCATTTCGACAAAGGCGAAATGCAAAAGACGCTCGTTTGTTGTGCAATGTGTGACCATATTTAAGAAAAGGACGTGGCAGAAACTAATCAGGACCTTTCTACTACGGCGTCAAGTTTAGTTCGAAGTCAAATGCCCCAAATCAAGTCAAACACTTTCGAGCGTCGAATCCGATTCATAATCTTAAAACCATTGATTAAAATTGCTCTGTTGCTCGACTGCGCTGAGTAGTTACAAGGAGAAAACAAGACAACGACTTGATGTGGCGCAACTATCAACTGAAATTTTGTTTGGAAAAATGGGCACATTAAGGGACACGGGGGCTTTCACTGAGTATACGTGCCACTTTTTTCCATTAAAAACTGAGCGAGCTGTTTGCCAACAAAGGCTATCTCACTCGGTGATAACGCTATTGAAGGCGTGCTGACGCAACCTTCGCTTGTGTTGGCGATAAAGCAAGCCTATACAATCTCCCTGCCGACCCTGTCTTTGCACGTGGCCAGAACACGAGTTTTTCCCAAATCAGGTTTTCTTTTTTGGCAAGGTTCGCACCTTTTGCAGTCATCTGTAAGCGTGTCAGGCGCGCTGATGTGTCCCAAGTTTCTTGAATGGTTCTGCAATCTAACATTCAGACAGCGACCAGTTTTACCTATGTAACTGGCACCTCAATGCAAAGGAATTAAGTACATAACTTTTGTTTGGCAACACAAAAACGGATATTTATGCTTGTGACCACAAGAACGGCGACTGCTTTGAGTTTTAATTTGATTTACCTTCCCACACATGGACTTCAATTTTCTTGGAGCGGAGAAAGCAATCCCGAGGTTGTGCCTGTCAGCAATCTATTTGATGTGGTGAGAGACCTTATGCACAGACGGAATGACAACTGGACTTTTTCTTTCCAGTGGATTGCATCGCAACGGAGTGTTCTTCTCTTCTAAAACATCCAGGCTACCGGCTGACCCTTGAATGCACTTACGGCGTCGTACCACAGGCGCTGGCAACGACGGCCACCGGGCGGGCAAGACTCCTACCTTCTTCATATTGTTGAGGAACCCAACGGTGCAGAACGCCAACGGACACCGATGAGGGACGTTTGATTGCTTATTCTCTGTGTAGTTATTAGATTAGTTGAGATTCGTGTTCGTGCTGATGTTGTCTGCGAAGATGTTAAGTTAAATTGTGTAGCGTGTGAGAAAAAATGAATGTCATTGTGCCTGTAACCTGTGCCCCCGCTCACGGTCTTAACGAGTACGTAACGCAGTGAAATGTACCGAATGTGTCTTTGTCACGGTAATTCCCGCTCACTGTCCTGTGGCGCGGGAATCACAGTGACAAAACACATTCGGTACATTTTACTGCGTTAATGTTCTCGTTCTGCCCTGGCGAGAAAGTCGCTGTGTGCGTTTGCAAGCACGCACGCCAACACACACACACACACACATGCACGCATACACGCACACATACGCGCACAACAACCTCCGGCACTCGTCGGTGAAAATGCATCTTCCGCCCACCCTCCAGAAGCCCACGCAGAAACGGGAGGGAAAAGCGCACGTGAAAGCAAATTCAAAGATGCAGTTGGAAAGCGATTAAGGAGACGGCGAAATTTACAACCATAACTGAGGTTTGTCGATTCACATTGCGTAATAGCCGCAATTTTTCCTCTCCCCATTCCCCCAGTCCTCTCTCATCATCCTCCTTCTCACACCCCCCCACCTCGTATACCCTCCGGTTTCCGATAGAAGTCAGCAGTCCCTACTTTTGTTTTCATTATCCCCAAATATGTGCGCTTATCTTTTTCAACACGTCGATCCTGCAACATAACTTTGATGTCTTCTTCTTGCTCCTATTCGGCTACGTGGTGTCGTAGATCGCGTACTTTGAATCAGTTAACGACCGCTGCCATCCGCCTTATGTTTTAATGTGTTTAATCGGCGTATATATTCGCGCTTAAATAGAAAATTTACGATGTGAAAATCCGGATTTCTTATTTTGCGTCGCACCACTATCTGCCCCGTGCCTAAACAAGGAAACGAAGAGAACAGGTAAACCACGAGGGTGATCTAGACGATATATTTTGCAATTTACATGTTTCGCTTGGAGTCCCTCAGCTCGCTTTGCCAAAGAGGCGCTTCAGATTCATTTTTAATTAGTGAAAAGATCCGCCGGCGCCGAGATTCGCGAACGACGCTGCTGTTCAGCTGAAGTGCGCCTCAATTTGATTAATGAAACGCGCTGGCTTTGAGCGCGATTTCGAGCGGACGCAGATTGTTGATGGCAAACACAAAATGGAGGCTCTTCTTGACTTTGTTGCGGGATTGTGGGCATCGAATTCGTAACGCGCAGAGCAAAATGCACGTTTAATTGACGATCGCGACACGCGCGTTAAAAAGGTAGATGGCAAGCACTCCCGTTGGAAGTGCCGAAGTTTAACAGGGAAAGAAGAATGCAGAGAATTATGGGGAGTATGGTACTAAAAGCGCCAAAGCAACAAGGTATACGTAAATAGTAAACGGGAAGATTAGAGAATAAATGAGTGGGAAAATGAGGTGCTCCGACAGGCAAAACAGAATAACATCTAGCAGCCACTTAAGGAGCACTGCGCATTTCGAGTGTCCGGATTTTAGGTATCGCAAAGCAAACATTGCCAAGTGCTTACTTTGCCCTACTCAGCGAGCTAAACTCGGTGAAAGCTGTCACTATGCGGCTGCCTGTATTTTGCTAATGCCCAAGACTGACAGACTCTGTGGCAACCCTGGCTGCCACAAAGATCGCACCGGGAGCTCCAATCACGTGTCCCGCTGCTGGTCACGTGGGTCGGCACTGGCCGTGTGGTGACAGTTGATGGCCACGTGACAGGATAGCGGTCTGCGCCACGGAATCAGCCGTGGAATGGTCCGTGTTCCTGCTTTCGCTGCAAAACTTTTGCTGATATCTTTGCATCTCAACTGAAATGCACCTTGACACACCCTTTGCAGTGCGCCTGCGGTGTGAGCTGCGGTGGTAGGTTTTGTGTTTTAAACGTTAGTGGGTATTTTTTTAAATACGAATCAACAACCTATAGTTTAAAATGTTAAAGAGCGCCAACTATTAGCGGTGCCACGCAGCTGTTCAGTCTTTATTAGACAGCAGCGGCCACGTTCAAGATTGTTGAAGAGCAAATCACTGGGTTAAAGACTCGTTTATCGATGGTGTCGCCGCACATTCTTGTTCAGCTCCTATTTCTTTTTTTTCTCCTTTTCCCCCGGACATTCGACCGCAATATTTGTTTATTGTTCTTTTTCTCCTTAAATAAGCGATGCAGCATACTAAGGATCTGGCGGATTAAATGCGGATCAGACGCACGCACATACACTCACATTACACACCCACGCAAGCACGCCGAAGCAAGTATGTTGGCGATTAAAAAAGATGATTATAAAGGTTACGGCTTGGAACATGCGGCGAGAGCCGTAACTTCCCTCAATTTTCTACCCATCTTCTTTTTTTGGGGGGGAGAAATTCTAGAGTCCCATGTACTGTGCGATGTCAGTGCACGTTAAAGAACCCCAGGTGGTCGAAATTTCCGGAGCCCTCCACTACGGCGTCTCTCATAGCCTTAGTCGCTTTGGGACGTTGAACCCCATAAACCAAACCAAACATTTCCTTCTTTTTCTCTTCTTTCTCTCCGGCTTCTTCTTTCTCTTTATTTTCTTCTCTCTGTTGGCTTGGCTTCTGTATTCTTCGCTTCTTCTTTTTACTTCTATGTCTTGGCTTGCCCTGGCTTGCGGATTTTTATGACCCCTACAACAACTACGACGGGCTTCCTTTACACGACCAGTCAGGGCGGGACCACTGCTGCGTATCTCACCGTAAAAAAACACTCATCTTTTCAAACTAATCAATGCTGCAAAGCATCTTTTAACATCGTTGTTTTCGACTGTAAGTGCAGTTGCTAGATTTGTTACAGGCGGAAGTGGGTCAAGCGCCTCGTGGTTTCTAGTGGAAGTAGGCTCGCTATCCATTGATACAATGGATAGCGAGCCTACTTGGTAGCGACAATGGTAGCGACGTATCCAGTTGCTACCAGTCGCTAGAACTGACGTAGCCAGTTCACGTAGCCAAATAGAGAGCATTTTTGAAATGCACAATCGGAAAATATCGCAATATTTATCGAGTAACCGCTCCTTGCCACGTCATTAACGTCTTTATGCCCTGAAATCGGTTAACCTTGCTTATGTGGGGCACAGCAATTAAATTACTACAGTAATTCGTGGGTTGTAATGAGAATTCAAGTTACACACTGTCAGAACTGGCGAAGCATAAGTCTCACTTCGTTCCCGCTACATGTCCTCATTCAGACACAAATGCAAATACGTTTGTTTCAACACCAATGAAACGCAGAAAAGTGGGGTTTTTTTTTTGTTTTCTTTTTTTGCTTCGGCGTGCTCGGTCCGCAGGAAACACATTTTCCGGTTTACGCGAGCTTTCCGTCCACAAACTCCCACTAAACTTTTGCTGGACGGCATGCCTGTCACAAACAGCGCGCTCGAGAGGGGCGCGACCAAACGTGCGTACTTGAAATCGACCGCAGCCGAGGCATTTCCCGCCTGGACGCCAATATCCGGCCGGGAAGAGCTCCCTCTTGCTCGCCGCTCGATACGTCGCACAGACGCGGAAGCGAAGAAGAGCCTTGCGCGTGGCTACAGCGCTCTCTCGTACGCTGCTGCACCTCTACGGCGTGCGATTTTCGCCCCATTACACTCGAACACATCCAGCGCAAACAACGATAAGAGAGCTGGTTTTTCACGTGTCGTTGTTTTCAGCCATATTCAGTCAACGCAGACTAGGAGCAATTAAAACATCGCGAACATTTGTCTGCGCATGGCACCCATGTGCTCACTTAACATACAGACACACGAGAACGGATCGACATCGGCATGCCTTACTTTGAAAGATACGTGCACGGAGCATGCGTGCGTGTGTATTGACTGCATGCAGACGGTGCACCGCGGCAGATTCATGTTTTCGTTTTCATAGCCGGTTGCGTTCGTTTGCTTGACCACGTCTCCAGAGTCGTCATTAGAAAACTTTGCCCGATAAATGGGGCGTGCCAATCGAGAAAAGAGGGACCGGGCAGTTTGAACCACGCCTTCGAATACAAAGAGCTCGTAAAGGAATTCGAATAGCAAACGTTGCAACTACAGCGCAGAACGAACATTCGAGCCGCCGATTCTACATGTGCTGGGATGGTTCGCCAGCGTTTCAGCCGGATATCAATGGATGCCTACTGGAATTCGCTCGAATGTTAACGAGCGTTTCGGTGAGGGTATGAACGGAGGTTGAGGGAAAGAGACAGACCGTGACGGGAAGCTCGTCCGCCCGTTTTCATTGAGGGCCAAAGGCCCCCGCTGATTTAGCAATCACAGCCCGCCGCCATAGCTCAGCACACAAAGTATTTCGCTCAAAATAATCCGCGCAGCTTTGTAGATACTGTCGGCGTGACTGCAGCTCCAGTGCAAAATAACGCGCGCCGTTGCAAAAATGAACTGCGGGAATTTCCGACCATGGCGTGCGTCGTCTAGTGCGTTTCGCGCAGGATTTGAAACTTTCTTTGACCTTGTAAACATTGCTCAGAAGTGGGCACCCACACCATCGAGATGACGACCACTAGTATTAAAAGTGTTGTACGAAGAGGCCCTGAAAGTTGGCACAACACGCTAAGACTACAATCGGCGCTCAAAGCGCAAAAGGGTCGGTAATGTGAAAGCTTTTGAAACGCCTCCCCTTCGAAACGCAAGAGCGTCTCACGCGTTCTCTGCTGCTACCAGTGTTTACGCCATTCTCTCATCCGCCCTGCACACTACGCTAACAGTGTGCCTCAGAGGGAAGCCGCAGTTGGCGTGAGGCCAATCTGTTTCCCTGGGCCGCCTGTGCGAGTTTGCCTGGCCTAGAATGAAAGAGCTCTCTACAGTACTGTTACAGTGCGGGTAACCTCAGCACTAACCGAAACGAAATTACGCCTTTTAATCAAAAGTAAGTGCCGGCGTAAAATAAATAAACTGGATGGAAATGGGGAAGAATGACCCCGCTGCAAAAAAAAAAAAAAAAAGATTCAGGCAAGGAGCATGACTGCGGCATTCCAGGATTCTGAACACGGCTAATGGATGACGCAAATATTTGACTAATTCGAAATATATTAGAGTAGGCTCTTATTTCTATCGTTTAATTTTTGTTTGAACTGTGTTCGCAGGAATCCTTACATTTTTGCTGCCTGTTCATCCTTGAAAAAAAAAGGGGGGGGGGGGGGGGGCGGGGGGAGGAGAGGGGTATTTGTGTCCTTTTCTTGTTTGCAATACGATTTATCAAAATCATTTGACAGGGAGAACAATTTATAACGCGAAAAAAAAAAGAACTAGACCTGCCCTGCTCTTAAGAGTAAATTGGCAGAATGCAATAAAACATGGCGTTTAACCTTGCAACCGGTTTTGTCTACAACCTATAATTTTTTTTCCTCTCTACTTGCTGCGGTACTAGCTGCTGTCCTAGCTATTGCTGCGGTACTAGCAAGACGTGACGTAGGAAGATGAGCGAGGAAATTTCGGGATGACCATCCCGGCGGCCTACAGCCCTGTCCATGCCATAAGCAAAACCTCGCCGCACGGCGGAGCCACCCACCGGCCCCCGACTCAGTGGGACGTGAAGGAAAAAGCTCGCTTGGCTAAAACTGGCCGGTGCAGGGGAAGCAGAGAGCGCTTGCAGGTTTACTACATAACGTACACACTCCGATCGTTGTGCGCTGCGCTTGCTCCCGAAGTGGAAGAAACGCGGCTGCTGCTACAAAATGGGGAGGAGGAGAAGTGGGCGCCTAGTTCTCCTTCGCCGGAGACGATGTTTCCGAGCAGCTCCATTGAGTCCGTTCGCTACCGAGTGCCCCTGGATGCGACGCTCACCGCATGGGAGCCTGCTAATGCCGTTCCACGTGGCTCTGTAAGCTGCTGCTGCTGCTACTGCTGTTTCCTCCGTCGTACAGCTGCCTCTACTGCACTGCTATTTTTTTTTCCCTCTGCAGTTCGCTCTTGCCCGTTCTCTTTCCTCTATTTTTTTTTTTATTCCGACGTCCTCCTTGCGCAGACGATGCGTCGTCTGCTCTCATTCGGCGTCTTCTCGAATTTGCTGTAGCGGTTTTACAACTTCCCAGCAGGCAAAGGCATGGCTCTCCTCCCGCGTCGCTTTCGGGAAGAAGTGGGTCATCGATTTGGAAAGTGAAGCTCCATCGGTTTGAAGCCCCGCTTCTGTGCCGCCTCGCTGTGTTCCAACTTGCTCGTCTTCTGCTTCCGCTGCCTCTTTTTTTCTTCTTCTTCTTCTAGCTATCCTCATGCCTGCGTTGTAGACTCCCTCCCCTCCACAAACGCGCACAATGCTTGCTTTCTTTTCAACGTCTATTCTCTTCCCCCCTCTTTGTTTCCCTCCTCACTTTCAGAGAGCGCCAGTCCCCTCTCTCCGAGCCGGTCTTAGTTTTCGTCGCACTCGAACGAGTTCGAACCTATCATTCGCAGAGCCCTTGCTCGCGCGGCGGACGAGCGAAGCCTGCAAAGGCGAAGAAGAGCTGGCGCTTTGCCCAATCCGCTTAGGCCTTCAGCGACATGCCTGCCATATTTCACTCTTCGCACAATGCTTGCCGATCCCGCCTCCCTCGCGCCTTCTTCGCTGCCTCCCACCCCCTTCCCTCTTCGTTTTTCAACCTGATCATCCGTGTAGCCAGGGGGGCTATTTGCGTTCGAAGAAATTTGGTTTTGCTCCGGCGGGTTATTGTCGTCGGTTAAAAAGATCCGCTCAAGCGTAGCCTTTTCGACGGCATCCTTTCCCTCACTCTGTCCCCCCCCCCCCCCCTCCCCTCTTCATGACGGGGAACCGTATCATCTCGTTCTTGTCCCTCCTCAACTCGATGACGGAATGGGCGAGGCCATCGTGATTAACGACTCTGCTACGACGCCGACGACGTAGTGCCGCTACATCGAGATGCATGACGTCGTAGTTACGCTACTCTGCGGAGACGGTTTATCGCCGCATATCCGAATTTGAAGATGAACTAAACTGCCCTGCTCAGCAGGACGCGTCTTGTTGCACGATCGAGGCCGCAAGCGAGCGAACAAGTCCCGCTGCTCTCCGACTGCGACAATGCATTTGCAGTCTAGCTTTTGCGCTAAAATATAGCTTCGTTTTCGCCTATACTGCTACAGTATATTGACTGATTATTTGACTTGGCGTTCTGCCCTGAAAAGAAAAAGAGGAAAAACAAAACTTCCAGACCTTCCACATTTCTCTAGAGCGAGTAGGTGACAACGATATCTGCAGCGCAGCTTACTTCCTCTCCCCCAAGAGCTCACCCCTTCGTCGGAGAAGCTTGTCAACATGACCATAGGTGGCGCACATGAGCAATATTCTTACATATTATGCCGAATTCTTTCAAAGGTTAGGGCTTCGACCTTGTTCATCTTCCTCATCACCATCACATCACAGTGGACGCTCGTGAAGCCTACAGGTTTAAATTCCCCGCGCATTAGTCACCATTAAACTTCGGTTGAACTTCGCCCTACTATGCCTCTGCATGCCCAGACAGCGATTCTGGTTGGCTAACCGGATTTATTGACTGTTTACCTCTGAAATGATGCTGCGATATTTCCAGTGTTCTCCAAGTTGCTTGTAATAACGCTATGCAACCTGCTTGTGCCTAGCACGCTCCAAACAGTCCCTTCCTTGAAACAGGCTGCGCTCGGGAGGAGCAGTTCTCGGCACAGAGCCACTTTTTGACAAACTCTCCTCCTGATACCTTCCCATTCTCTCTTTACAAAAAGCAGGCCACCCCCTTCGACGTAATATTCCAACACTGCTACATTTTCAGAGCTACCTTTCTTTCTGGGGGCTACGTGCTACGACCAGGGATAAGCGGTCTTGCATGTCGTAGAGCAGTGCGGTTGGAGATGTAGCAAAAGAGGTGAAACTACCGTGTTTCGGTCGAATGCTTGTATCGAAATGTTTTGCATCTAAATGGCGTTTTCACTGTGAAAGCATAAATGAGGCGCTCCTAGGAAGACGCCTTTTATGGTGGGTGCATACTGATATGTCTGATTTAACAGCAGATAGTTTTGGTCTGTAAATATATTATTGTGCATACGTACCGCTTCAGGTGCAACCCGACAAATGCAAGCAACTGTGGTTTGTTATGCCTTTAGTTTTCTGTTTTTTAGCTTTCAATTTCTTTGGAGGCGAAATTCTAGAGGCCCGTGTGCTGTGCGATGGCAGTGCACGTTAAAGAACCCCAGGTGGTCGAAATTTCCGGAGCCCTCCACTACGGCGTCTCTCATAGCCTTAGTTGCTTTGGGACGTTAAACCCCATAAACCAAACCAAACCAAACCAAACCAAACCAGTACATAAAATAGCCTCCCTACCTGTCCCGTGACCTATATACGCGTGAGACACTTGCACCAGGGATGCGCAGCTCGTTCTTCCTCTCTTCATGTGGAAGCGTATGCGGTAACTGCGCAGCACCAATAAATTTTCATCTACTGAGAGTTAAGGCTCATGTAGCACCCTCTGTTCTCTGCACTGCGCATGCAGACTCCTCAATCGAAGAAGCTTAGGTGTAGACTGGTTCCAAAGCATCATTGTTTTAATCATATGGAAGCAAAGAAGTGCGAATTGTGATTATTGCGAGCAGTGATGCTTTTCTTACGTTTAACTCGATGCATGTCAATGAACAGCTTAATATATGGGAGAACGTTAGCTTCCCTGTAACGTAATATTAACAGTCAGAGCTGTCATGTGATGGAATATTCCAGTTTTCTCCCAGTTTGAATTTTTCATTAGGCTTTGTGGCAGCATTTTCACGGCTCTGCTTCTAGAACAGGCGAATTGATTCTTATAATGGCTAGTAACTTCTTCAACAAAATAAAATTTCAGTAAATTGATGACTGTCCCGAATTTTCACAGCAGAGGTAAAATCCAGCTAAAGTGCATACTCATGAAGTACACTGTTCTCAGGAACTCAGAGTAAAGAATGGTTAGGGAGCATGCTCTCTAGCAGCTCTTTTTTTTTTTTCGGGCATAACTTCAAATTGGCCTCAGACAATTCGAACGCTTACTCCAGCCTTATGTGTCCAGCCGACTCCGCTTCAATACGCAGTGCTCTGAGTCTGTAGGTTTTCATGTTTGGTTAATTGTCAGGGCTGTATGTTGTAGGTACTATCCAAAACTATCCCAAAGCAAGTGTTCACAAAAAAAAAGTAAAATAATTGGTATACAATGCAAACACAGACAAAATGTGCTCGGTCACAAAAATGTTTTTTTTTTTCCTTGACTATTACGCCATTGCACAGTCCCGCTTGCACACACGGCGGGCTGAGCCTCACTCGCCTGCTAGCATTCCTAGCAAAGTAGAAAAGCGAAACCTAAGGGGAAATTACAGGTGGTGATTCAACAACTGGCAAAGAAAAAAAGAAACGATGCAAGGCTCAGTGCACTTTGAACTTATCTGCACTTTTTTTTAAAAGCTTCTGAGCATCTGTCAGCCGCCGCTTGATTATTGGTCAATCCTGCGCAGGGTGTACACGCCATTGGCTACAACAGCAGCGGCTACTGCAGCAGCAACAACAACAACGCGATAGGACCGCCGGCTATCGTCTGACCTCTCCAAAGGCGAGTCCACAATGTACTGGGTGAATGTAAAGGTCAAGCACGTGGCACACTCCTAAATCAAAGTTATTCGTGATTCGAGACTGGAAGGTTGCCGCTGCAGTGTTCGCTGATAGCCGAAGCCTTGTCAGAACGCACGTCACTCGAGCAGCGGAGACTGCCGTCGCGTGTTGCTGTTCACACGAAACGGCGTGTGTCGAAACGGCGCTTGAGATGGCGGCGAACGGCCGATGTGGAAAGCGCCGTCTCTTTCAACAGCCCAGCGTCCCCCGTCGTAGATACAACAGGCTACGCTAAAGAGGGGCACTTCTCGCGCGGTGGTGGTGGTGAAAAACTTTAATTTGCAAAGAGAGTTTGAGGGTCAAAAAACCCTGCTACATGGTCGGTATCCTTAGTCCGGGACACCGCACGACGAGGCCCCGTCTCGCGCCCGTTTTACTAGAGCCCTTTGGGACTCCAGTGTGGAGCAGTTGAGGAGGGCAGTCTCCCATGCTTCTCGGGTGGGGGTGGGGGAAGGTGAGGATTCTGAGTACACGCCTACACCATGTGAAAGATATCGCAGATCTCTCCACAGTGCGGGCAGCGCCCATCTGTGTTCGGATCGAAGTGTTTTGCTATGGCAGGACAGAGAAGAGTTCCTGTCTGCAGGCGCCGCAGAGTTCGCTCCTCCGCCTTCGACTGTCTTCACCGCTCAAAAGAGAGCCAGCGAGCGCACGAGTACAGGCGTAGACTCGGCAATATCATGGGGCTACGCGAAATTATACGGCCAATATCGCCGGTTGAAGTCACTGCATCTGCATTTTAGTGCGTCAGCATCAGATGCCTCGTAAATGAAAAAAAAAAAGATGGCCGTGGTTAAAAATTGTCTGTGGTTTAGCTCTGGTTAAACCTGATATAGTAGCGAGAGGTACATACAGTAACGTAGTGAGACTTGCGCACAACTGACAAAGCGGGCGGCGTCTGCTCCGCCGTCGGCGCAGCGGCGAGGCGCGCGGCACGCACACCAGCTGCGTGCTCTGACGTCACTCTGCGCATGCGCACAGCTGGCGGAGCGTGGTGCCAGGGCTCAGCGCGCAGCCACGCTGACCTCGCTAAGCGGCTGGTGTAGTGTAGCTCTCGCTACAAAAAAAAAAAAAAAACTTGTTTGCGGATGCAGCCACCACCTGCAAACTACCATCTGCCACAGATTTCAGGTGGAGTGGGCTTGCACTAGGTGGGTCATTGGCGAAAAAGCCGTTATGTGTCCTGGTGAAAGGAGAAAACCGGTTTCGCGGCAGCTGCAGCTAAGTGGAAAGGCAGAAACTGCGTCGCGCCAACTGCCGCTTACATTTTCTGTAGAACCGTCATAAGTAACTAACGCGAAGGGTTCGTACGTATTGCGCTAGCTCACCTACATAGAATTTAGTTTAATGAAGTAAGTAAGGGCTGATTTTTTCTTTTTGTTTTTGTCGTTGTAGCTACTCTCCATCGCGACCACATTTCCGGTTCCCCTAGTTATTTTTATTTACAATGCTTTAAGCTTATCTAGGCTGACAGGATGGGCAAATAATACAAAACAAGAAAGGCACGTTGTTAAAAAAATTATAGCTCCAGTTTCTTTTTAAACGTCTCTGAAGAATTGGTGTCGTAAAAAAAAACATGCGGATCAAGGTTAATACATTACACCATTGTTTTCGGGAGTAACGAGTGTTTAAAA
Organism: Amblyomma mixtum; assembly: GCF_055824585.1. Taxonomy (NCBI): domain Eukaryota; kingdom Metazoa; phylum Arthropoda; class Arachnida; order Ixodida; family Ixodidae; genus Amblyomma; species Amblyomma mixtum. The sequence goes on from NC_143016.1 coordinate 14,931,124, forward strand.
ACATCAACTCTAACTGTATACGTCATAACAGCAAACGGGTGATTAGAACGGGGAGACAGTCTGCACACAGGACACGAGTAGAGAGCGGAGCCTAAATTAATTTTGTTTTCACGAACAGATAAAGATACTTGAGGCAAACTATTTTTATTCGTGTGCCCAGTTCGGGGAGTTCAACTCGGCATCGCAGAGCTGTCGCTTACTGTATTTTATAAGCGGAAAATATAAATACCAATGCTAACCTTTGAAAGACCTAAATTTTATCTGCTAATTTGGTGCTGGTGATATTGGTTTCAAATTATATTTGTGTATCCTAATGTTGGCCTGATAGCACTTTTATTCGCCTGAAGTTTATCATCATGTGTACCACGTTCCAGCTTGTGTTTTAAGAAGCCGAGTTTCCAATAAGCTTATCCACAATTGCGCTTTCAGTGTTCCCGTCAATTTAATGTATCAATATTTGTGGCGCCTAAATAATATTTTCCGCACATTTGAATTAAAGTGCTGTTACCACTGCAAGGAGAAAACGAACGAGGGGTGGTGTCATATTTGCTGCACACATGGCAACAGATTTGCGAGCGGTAATTTTCACGTCCCGTTTGGTAAACTAGTTCTACAAATTTTTGAATTCTGATTTAAAATACAGTCGTTGGAAGCTGCGCGCAAGAGCAAGCAACGCGCCTCAGACAAGTCGCACAGAGTATAGAGCTACATTTTACAAACACAAAATGATAAAAAGTTTTTCGTTCTTGCCAGATGACCACCAATAATCCCTCTAAGTCTAGAGGGATTATTGGTGCGGGAAATCGGTGGGGAATCGGTGTGCCTGTTTCGTTGGTTTTCGACAGAGAAGAGCTGCACATTCCTCATGAAGCATGATCGGTCATCACCCAGGATTCTAAATGTGTAATTGTTCACGTTAAGAAATTGTTCGCACGCAAGTGAGACATTGAATCTGTATCAGAAAAAAAAAGTGGAACTTTCATTTGCAGAAAATGCATTTTTTTTTAATTTTCGTTTATCCTATTTTCTAAAGGCAGCAGCAAACAGTCGCGACTGGCCATAGCCTGCATGACAATTCTTTGTCGTGCACACCCTCGCGGCTGGTTATACTTTTTAACTATCCAGAATACTGAGCACGCGTACGATGGCCAAGGGAGCTCTGTTTCTCAGCGGGAGCTTAGCAAACAAAAGTGTTACTGTCCACAACTCTGGCACCGACCTTGCAGTCAGCGCACCGCGGTAGTGAGCCGGGTGTTTTCCCTGCTCGGAAGATACGGCGCTTCACTATTGACCAGCACCGAAGGAAACCGACCGCTCGCCTCCACGCGAAATGAGAATTACAAATAAAGAACACTCCTCGTAGGGAGGGAGAGAAAAAAGAAAGAAAGGCGTGCACCCTTTGTTACCGCATCATTCGATCCGCTACCCGGCCGTGCAGCGGAATTGATTGCGAAGTTCTGCTAATCTCTTCATTGCGCGGCGGTTCAATTGCAGAGGGGCCCAAGCGTAAGACAAATACTCCTGCCACGCGAGGTTAACGCGAAGTTAGCCCTCTCTCTCTCTCTCTCTCTCTCTCTTTTTGTTTTTTGATGCAGTTTCCGTTCCTGTCTGCGCTGCGCTTGGTTTCGATCTGGGCCACAGTCAGGTCGCGGCGAATTCATCGATTCGACCGCCACCAGCCACGTATAGCGCGACGGGAGTGGCGGCTCACTGGGAATCATCACACGAAACGAGACTGTTCCGAGTTGCTCTACGCACGCAATGCGAACGCAGCTTTCCTCGGGAAAAGCGGGTGAGCACTCGCAAAGCTAGAGGGTTACTCTTCTTGTTCAACTCTCTCTTCTTTTTCTCGTTATTTTTACTGTTATTATTGTTATTAATATGAAGCTGCCTCTATACCCCAGGCAGCGCAGGTAATCGTCAAAATACTGGAAACGTATTGGCAAAGGCCGCGCCAACAGAGGACAAGAGTGAAACCATCCATTTGCAATACTGGGCCAATTAAATGTTCTGCTTGAGACTATTCGCTTTTTCGTTTCTGTGCACTTGCTTGTCTCGTGGGTATTTGTATTTCCTTCTTAATCTATGCCTGCGCGTCAGAAGGTCATGTAAAACGTACGTTATCGAATAATACTTCTTCTCGATGGGGAGGCTGGTCACAAGATCTCACTAACACTGTTGGCGAACACCAGTGTTTGCAAAACACCACACATAAACAAAGCGACTGTGAGGACCTCACCCCCCCCCCCCCCCCCCCCTTGAGTACAAAAATATGGCAAAGGTTCCAGTTTCTTTAATTTTTCATTCTTTCTTTCTTTCATTTTTTTTTTTCATTTCTGTCGGTCTCCTTCCAAACGCCTTCCTCTGCCTAAGCCCCCTTTGCCTACACGGGGTTTCACGTCAATGGTTTTAATCACACGGCCAAAATCACCCCGTTCAATAAACAGCTTTATATCTCGCACTCCCTCAATCTCACTTTCTCCCTCATTTCAGAATTCAGCACAGTGTTGAGCTCATCATCGAAACATAATCACTGAAATTAGGAAAGTTGAAAAGCGGTTGCCTCTTTGGCGCAGAGATTTTGACTAACGGAGATTACCCGTCTGGCTTTTTTGAGCGATAAATTGGTCCATATTAATGTTTTGAAAACCGTAATAAACTTGTTTCGTTATCTGAAACAGGCAGCTATATGTGCTCGTGGAAAATCTGAAGCAAAGCCGAAAAATAGTTGCAGAAGGAAGATCGAGAGTGATCGTCTAGGGACCGAAATATAAAGATCTTGATTTCTTCAAGAATCAGTTTGTCTTTTTAAGCAGCGTATTCGCCTTTTCTTTTTAACTAGCTGCCGTATCTACCAAGACAGTTCAGCCCTTGATGGGTACGGCTTGCTACTCAAAGCTGAAACAGAAATGGGTCAGAAAAACTCGTAGTAGTCATTCGTATCAGTCTTCGCTTTGACACTACGTCGCTACATACCCGCACATTCCCTTTCATTAACCTCTGGCCAGAACGACGCCTATTAATCCCCCTACTCCTCGATTTTTACACCTGCGCGCCCTCCGCACTGGGTCAACCATCAAGCTGCGCAGTAAAGGCGGGGGCAGGTGCTCACGAGGGATGCCACGCCCGCGACCCGGAGAAGGGGCTTCTGGATGTCGAGAAAAATCAATTGGCCGCCGAGAACCTTCATAAATGTTGACGAGCTCCTAATTTATCAGCTGAATTTTTATGACCTCCCATTTCTATTTTCGCCCGTCGGTAATGCGGCTGCTGCAGAGAAAGTTACACTCACACACGCCTCGCAGGTGCTACTCCTTCAAGACGCCGGCTCCTGTGCACTTTTTTCGCCTTGAACTACGCGCCGCGCCCCACGCTGACAAAGCGGGGCAGAGCCGACGTAATTATTACTATTTGCGGCTTCCAGACACCCATGCCTTTAGCCTGATTCGAACAATGAATCTTGCGTCTGGCGTTCTTTGGTCTTAGGTGCCCTTGTGCCAAAGAAACCTAGCATCATCATCAGACACCTATGGAGGGCAAGCGCCTGCTCCATATCGTTCTGATTTCTCCCCTAAACTGTCTCACAATTGTATTTCAGGCACAAAGCCGCCTTTTTGAGTGCGAAAGAAATCCCGGCTCAAGAGCTTTGTCTTTTTCGCGTTTTTGTTTTGCCTTGACCTGTCCAGTTCCTTTCAAATGGTCCAAGTGTTGTCCGTAACTGTGTGCACCAGGCTTAAACCGTTCATGGGTACCGTAACATCAGCTCTCGCGGAAGTTTCGTGGGCGCCAGCCTGAGGGAAATATGCTCGCTGGACATGGCGGAGCGGAGCCTGTACAGGTAGGCCTGTAGGCCACGAGCAGGTAGGCCTGGTAGGCTTACGAAGCGCGAGCGCTCCCTCTCGAGGAAACATCTACAGCCACCGGCCCGCTCAGCACCACGTCGGACGTCGGCGGGCTCGCTGCCATGTACGCGGGGCTCCTTAAATAAGCGGAGACAGCCTACTACGACCAGCCGTCTCTTGCACTACCATCGGCTCTGCGCCGAAACGAAAGAAATCTATAAAATAAATCGTTTTGCAGATAGAGGGAAAGGAGGGCGGAAGGAAGTTGACGCTAGTTTTGCTTATTCAGGGGGCTAGCTCTTCTACGCGGAGCAATATATTTAGAGGGGAAATGGGAAGCTTTTGCCGAAATCAATATGGGCGCCCGAACCATGCGGAGAGAGAGAGAATGAAATGAACGAGAGGGAAAGAATGGTCCTAGAGATGGACCCCGGGTAATTTTGATGTATAGGGAGGGATTCCAAGAGAAGGCAAGAGTAGCAGGGGGCGGCAGAAAGTTAGGTGGGCGGATGAGATTAAGAAGTTTGTGGGGATACGATGGCCGCGAATGGCAAAGGACAGGGTTAATCGGAGAGGCATGGGAGAGGCCTTTGCCACATAGTGGGCGTAGTGAGGCTGATGATGATGATGGTGATGATGATGATGATGATGATGATGAGGGGTTCTTTAATGTGCGCTGACATCGCACAGCACACGGGTAGTTGTAGCTTTTACGACCGACAAGGACGGGATACGATAACACGACCTCTTGCTCAGCTTCCTAACGCCGCAACCAGTGAGAACTGGCGGTGTCTATAGTAGCCAAAAACACCTGGGTCGTGAGTTCCCCAGGATTGCGCTTAACTATCTTGTCGAAACCACAGTGTTGTTGAAGGTAAAGTTTAGACCAGAGGTACCAACAGTAGCAAACATGGGGAACCTCATAATGTATGTAATTTTTGTAGCAACATTTAATACGATGAAATAAACTTCAGTTACCAGAAGACGAAATAATGCTGCATCGATAGATGCGCACAGTTATAAATACTGATCGCTACTATGCGACGATGCTTGAAAATATTTACTTGGTACTACTTTCTTAGAACGCTTTACTTTGCCGGCAGTCAAGATACGTGTCACCTAGGACACCCTGTATATATACGCCACAGCTCAGCTCGTCGCTGTAGCGTTGCTCTCTTGTCGGGAAGCCGCTCCCCTCAATTTCCTCGCCTCCTGCGGCCCGGTGGTTGAAGAACAGCTGTCGAGAACCCACGGTGGATGGCAGCGCCCTCTAGGCGTGGTGTCTTCGCTGGCGGCCGCGCGGATGCAAATGGTCCGAATGCAAATAGCTGCCGCCCGCTGCTCTGTGTCGGTAGGCCCACAAGGGAGCACCTACTGCCCACCTCCTCCTCTCGTTCTCTCCGTTTCCCTCGCCCCTCGACGTCTAGTGGCATCTCCCTCGAGGAGCCTTCCAAATTTCCGGAGGTGCTGTCTCTCCCTTGACGGCCAACAAGACACCGCGACGCTTGTCTTTCTTGTGTTTTTGCCTGACTCCTCCGCACCGCCTCCTCATTGTCTTCTCTCTCTCTCTCTCTCTCTCTCTCTCCCTCATTTGTCTTTTTCTGCGGTGGTTTTATGTATACCTCCCCCTTTCCCGGCCCGTAGCTTCTTCGCGGTTTCGCGTGTTGCACATGCGTCTATTATCTTCACGCGGAGGGACATAGACAGCACTGTTCGGTGGCGATTACACTCGCGGAAACGGCGCTCGAGGAAAACACGGCGCGCGCCGCAGCCGTGGTCCCGAAGCGGATGCCACGGCGTCGCTTCCGCACTGGGCCCTTTAGAGGGAGCTGCGGAAACGGCCTCATACTTTATGCAGCCTGCGACGACAATGCAGTTTATGCAGTCGTTATGGATCGCTCTCCACACACAGCGTAAGAATAGTGTCTGCACTCGCTTTTCCTTCGTTTCTGTTTAGTTCTTTTCTATTTTGTTTTGTTTTTTCCTATGTCGCTGTCTTTTGCTAGCGTTTTCTTATTGATCTTTCCTGTGGGGCTTCCTGAAGATAGGAAGAACGCGCGAGAAGCGGCAAACTGATTTGAATGCGTAAACAAGCGCGGTTGTTCAAGACGTACTCGGGTTTATGCAAATGAGCAGAGAGGCTGAAATGTAATGGCCATAGGGAAGTCTCGACGCGGCGTTTTTAGTGCGGATGGAGGGGCATTACTCGGCCAGCTCGAGACAGAAGCTGTTGTAGTCAAATGTAACAGTGGCACGAAGCACTAATTAAATGCTGATTGTTCAGACTGCTTTTCTGAAGCGTTGTTTTTTTGTAGAACAGTCTGACGTGGGCGCAGCGATCACACCTAAATAAAGTGAAAAAAATTTAACTTCCAAGCCGTTTTCTTGCCATTCCTTGCATTCCGCTTCACTGCAGTGCACCCAACGAAATAATTAATCTGTTTCTAGTTCTTTTAGCCACCGTATGTGACACTGTTTGTGTCACACACCCCCTGGCTTCAGAATGCTTGCAGTGCTGCGTACTTTGATTACTGCAGTGCCTCGTCTCAAGTTCTTTCCGAAAGTCTTGTTCCGCCCCAGTAAGACTCATGGTGGATGCTTCAGTACTATTATAAACACTTCTGTCGGGACTACAACGAGCGCCAGTCGCCTGTCAGAAAATTGAGTAGGATTGGAATTTTGTATTCTTCGCGTAGATAGTTTGCGGCGATGTTAAAAAAATTACCGACGATTACGTCACTTCCTAATGCGAAATTTGAGCGCAGCAAATAAGCTGTTTCACCTTTTCGATAGTGAGTCAACCCCAGCTGCGGAGTTGGTTTCAGGGACAACGCCGCCGATGCCGACACAAACAATATGATACCCTCGCTTCCGCAGCGCTAAGAACCAGGTCTAGCCGTGGGAAGGTGGTCACGTATTCGTCGACGTGCCGGGGCCTACGTGAAATAACCGGCGCGTCGGCAACTGAAGAGCACCCTATCCGCCACACAAGAACAGGGGGGGGGGGGGGGGGGACCCTTTCCTCCTCTTTCTGCATGGCGGCGACGGTGTTCTATGCAGTCACGTTATCTTGACTCTCTAGCGGCGTCAGCGGCATCCAGCGGTATCAGTCGGTCGCTGCTAGCGCTGGGGGGATGAAAGGGGGGCGGAGCTGGTTACGAGGCCGACGACAACGCCGACGACGACGCGAAACCCAGGAACGGACGCCAAAGAGCTGCGCTCTAAAAAAGACTTACAGGGGGCGCTTTATTATCCTTATGCGATTACACTGAGTTAGCGTCAGATATTCGCCTTGCTTGCAGGGTTAAGGCTGCCGGCTTAGCGCATTCATCAGAGAAAGCTGATTTTCATTGACTTATTGTACTTCCGCTTTCCAAGGTAAGAACCCGCCAGATTGTTCCCATGGCAACCACCCTGAGGTTGCATATTCCATCGCTCACGTCACAACTTCTTCCGTCCGCGGTAGCCACATTCCAACCGCTCTCTCATCTCTCTTTCATGTGAAGAGAGGTATTTCCTTCTCTCCACTTTCAAGCGCACATATACCGCCCGTGCACTGTGCGATGTCAGAGCAACGTTCGTCCTGTGTGTATCTCCCTCCTTTGTCATGTGCATTTCGCGCTAAAAAAAAAAAAAATGCATTCCACGCTAAAGAACCCCAAGTGGCACAAAATTAATCGGAAGCCCTCCACTACTCGTCTTTCATAGCCCACGTGAGGCTCCGGGACGTTAAACTCTCAGGCAACCATTTCCATTTTTTTTCCCCCTCTTGCTACCAGCTTCTTCTCTAGCGCTCAACTTTTCGTTCGCAGCGCCTTCTTTTTTTCTTCATCATTTTGTGCCTCGAAAAACACGCGTGATCGAGCCCAGAGCGCAGCCTCTTCTCGAGCTACGTGTGTGCATTCAGTGGCGGCCGGCTATCAGGAGCAGCGCCTCTCCACGTGGCCGGGATTCCTGATTCGAGCCGAACACGCATCGCTCAAGTTCCAGCTCCCATCGCAGCCCGGCTTGCGTTGGCCGGGGACATTAGGCGGCGCGCCAGGCCTCGCAAACGACGCGGCGCCACGTTTTGCCCTTTTTTTTTTGCTTCTTTTTGAACGTCCGTGCCTCGCTGCTTCAACTTATGTCTTCCACGATTCGAGCCGCAAAGTGGCCAATGCGGCATCTTCTCGCGCGGCTTGCGTGCTCCCCAGTTATCCCGTGAACACAACTGGAGAGGGCAGGAACAGGGAGAGGTTGGAGGGGGAACATCGCGAAACCCTAGAAGTACGTATTTTGTTCCTTCTTCCCTTCGTTCGTTCGTTCGCTCGTTCGTTCGTTCTATTCGCTATGGTGACGCGGGTTTGAGTTCTTTTGTTTTCTCTCTGTTACAGCCAGGTTGTTGATCGTTTGTTGTACTTGTCGCAATGTGAATAATAAAGTTCACTTCAATTCTTCCGCTCCTTCGACTCTGAACGCGTTCGTTGGAATTCAAAATGCGTTCGAGTTCGAAATAGGCGGCATATTTTAAATTCTGCTGCTCCCCCGAGATCCTTTTGTTCGCAGCTGCCCCCTCTTTCTTTTTGGAAATGATTCGCTATCTCTTCGGCTGCGCTCCGAACTTCTGGCGCCTACAAATAGAGGGCTGCTTGGAGCCGTAGTGATAAGCCGTATATAAAGAATAAAGCTCCGACGCTTATTCTCAGATGGTGCGAAAGATGGGACGACTTGAGAGGGATATTGAAGTGCACTGAAAGACATTTTAAACGTTGTGCGATTATGATTCACTGAACACAGGCCCCGGGCGGGGAAAACCAAGTTTGAAAGACCGAATTAATTCAACTCCGTTTTTATATATGCGGATTTTTTTCTCTACCAGCTGGTCCCGCTGTATTTTTTAATAACAGCGGTGTGTTTTTAATAATCTTAATGATTCGGCTGCTCAGGCGCTCATTCTGAATCGTCTGCATTGCGAAAGTCATGGAGAGGTCAAAGGTCAACGCCAGTGGACAAGAGAAATGCTAAACCGTTTTGGTCCGCGCAAAAAATACCCCTGCTAGTTCGTTCTTGGTTTTGTTTTGTTTTTATTACTCTAGACTTTGCGGCAGCTGAAAACCGAGAGAGGAATGAGAACAAGCGTGCATTATAATTTCTGACTCAGGAAAGCCGTGGCCGCACGAATTAAATGCGGCCGCCAAGAGTAGTAATTTCCCTGACATTTACCGCGTCAGAATCGTCGAAAAGCGAAAAGCATAAAGCAGCTTTCGAAGACAGCTCTTAGGGCAACGAAATTGCGAAGCATAGTTCTTTTTTCTGCAAAGCAAAACCTTTCCAGTACTTCCCAGCATACGCGACCATCGCCGCCGCGGTGGCTCAGTGGTTACGATGTTCGGCTGCTGATCCGAAAGACGCGGGTTCGATCCAGGCGTGGCGGCTGAATTTCGATGCAGGCGAAATTCTAGAGGCCCGTGTACTGTGCGATGTCAGTGCACGTTAAAGAACCCCAGGTGGTCGATATTTCTGTAGCCCTTCACTACGGCGTCGCTCATAGCCTGAGTCGCTTTGAGGCGTTAAATCTCATAAACGAAATCAAACCAACCAGCATGCGCGACCAGTGCCGTATTGTCAGTGCCGCAGTGGCAGCCCCCGCTTCACTGCTGTCTATGAATGCGACTTATTTCTATTGGCTTGCTCTCGCACATCGCAGCCTCAATGTTGGCCTCGAAACTCTCAGGCAAAAGCCATGCTCAGTTCAAAATAAGAGGTTGTGCAGTGGCTCTACTCGCAAGCTTAACAAAAGACCACATAAATATGCGAACAAATTTGGCACGGACAGTCTCGAGCCGACCCTCGCCACGAAGCTTACAACACAAGCGCTTGGGACATTTATTACTGCAGTCTGGGAAGGCCCAAGCTGGGATCGTTTCGTCAGTTTGTTCGATGGGCGTGACTCGGTCTACGCCGCTGTGTAGCGCTAGTAATTTCAAGGCAGCAGGAAGGTCGCTGTGGATCCGCCCAGCAACGCAGCCGGGACGGGAAATTTGGCTTTCATTTTATCGAGCTAGACCTCGTGTCGCTCTTTCAGCCAAGAGTGTTGTTTTGATGGGCCACGTGTCCTGTATAAATAGACCTTTTTCTCTCTCATTCTCTCTCTTCTGTTATGGCGCTGTGCGGACAGAAACACACGAGCGGGTAGCAAACTCGGTCTTCTACGTCGGCTATGCGGCTCGCGTCCTGGGGATCACTAGGCTCTGACAGGAGGTTCAGCAGGTAGAAGCGTTGCACTTAGTGCGACAGTATTGTTACTAGTAACAGTTACTAGTTAGGGGTAGCAAGTTGGGAAAAGCTCAGAATGATAAAAAATCGTGAGCACATTTCAGATTTTGCAATGATAGATTCACTAGTACATATTAAATACCGTCGATTTTTCTACGCAAAGGCAAAGAGTTAATTTAACCCTTTGACACATCCCTTTTGTTTTTATCGAAAGGAACGTTTTTTCGCCTAAATTGTATATTCAGGCCTGAAGAAAGAATGTGCTAGTTTTCAAGCGCAGAATACTAGCGGTTTATTTTTTTCTTGTAAGGACGTCCAAAATTCCGAACAAAGTGTCATAATTGATGAAAATAGCAACATGAAAATGCAGCGACTTATCAAGTAAATATTTGAAGGATAGTCGAAAAAAGCCGTTCCGTAGGTGGACATTACGCTTGAAATTGCGAAAAAAAAAAATGGCGTTACTGCTGGTGGCACAATATGCCTGCACAAAAATGGCGGAAGACGTGCTATCCCACTTACTTTTTCGCGAAGTATTATTTGCTGCGTTCACAAGATGGCATAAAAATTTAGCCTATTTGCAAGATGAACGATGCAAAATTTATCTGCAAGAAAAAAACACGAAACACTGGAATTTGTTTTTAGCACAAAAAGAAACCACAGGAAGGAAAGAATTGAAAACGAACGAATTCAGTCCTGTCAAGTTCGTTCCTTCCTGTGGTGTCTTTCTGCGGATTCTGCGCTGCACTTGTAAAGCCCAGCCCCTGTAAACGAAACAGGCCACGTGTATGAAATAGCTACAAGGTTTGCAGTGCCACACAGCATACTGGCGAATATCTATGTTTATACTGAAAAGAGCATATCTGTTGTGTTTAAAAATTATGCACGGTGTTTCGCGAATGCGTTAATTTGAGCTTCAGAAACGTGGCTTCCTGGCATAGTTGGTGAGAAACATTTGATGAGTGAAATCAGCGTGAACGGACGCGAAAGCAGAATTCGCTTAAGTTGATTTCGCACATAAAATTTATCTTCAGTTTATTTGTGTGCCTTGTAGCTACAAGTAAAAGTAAGTTATATTCTAACCTCATAATAAGATATGGATTTCCTCGAATGCATGACCGCAGTATTAGGGCCGGGGTGACGGTCCTGAGTTTCTTACAGCAATCGCATTGCCTGCTATGGACTGAATGTTATGTGCCTAAGCTGTGCCTTGTGCCGTATGACGACATTAGAGTAGAAGGCTCTGAATTTTTAACCACCAATAGTTCTTTAACGTGCACTGACATCGCACAGCACGCTTGCGTGTTTGCATTGCCCCGGTTTGTTTGAAGTCGACGGGGCTGCAAATAAAACCCGCCAATCATAGCTACAGGACCGCCTATAGGTACAGTTATAAGGCGGGAACGAATGTTTTAATTCCCTCGGCAGCAATATATTGTCACGTAGTGGTGACTTCTGTCCAGCGAGCAAGAAAACAGCGAGAATGGCTTCTAAACGAAACTGTTTATTTGGGCTGACTTGTGCCCGCAAAGAACTGAACGACTCGGCGGCGGCATAGCAACAGGCGAGCTCAGCGGTCGTCGAACAGAATATGCCCGCCACTGCCGGCCGTACTTTTTTTAAAGCTCATAGCGAACTTTTGAGATAAAGCTTAGAAAGTTACTAGAACGTTCTGGAACAACGTAGAATCGGCTCCGCCTGGAGGCGAGAGAGAGAGAGAGGGAAAGGCAGGGATGTTAACCAGAAAGGATTCCGGTTGGCTACCCTGCTCAGGGGAAGGGAATGAGGGGAATTAAAGAGGAAAGACGACCTATCAGATTCTGTGATAGGCGTTGGTCAGGACATCCACTTTCTCCACGCAATTTTGCATTCATCTACAAGACCGATACTGAAGTTATTATAAGCTATGATCGGAAAGTTGGATCAGCCTCACAAGAAAAAAAAAACGTGTAAGAAGTTGACGTCGAGTTACAAAATCAATTGGTGAATGAATGCAATAAAGCTTTCGGGAGCCCGCGATCTCTAAGTTGTCAGCCATATTGCGTGTCTGGTGGCGCTCACTATAGGCGGTGGAATTCGCGATTAGCATACCTTGTCTTCTCCGATGACACCGATTTACACTGCCAGTTGTACAAAAAAAAAAGAAAGTAGTTTTAAAACAATTCGCACAAGCCTCCAGATCGTCATTTTTTTTTATTTTGCAAGGGGTTGTTTCTGGATTTTTCTAGTTTTACTGACGCCTGTACAAGCCACGCTACCAAAGCGCGCAGCTGCAAGTTTAGTGTCTTAGTTGGTGTGTAGGGCACTGTTCTTATAGTCCACAACATGATCACAATACCACGCCTCTTAAAATCGAGAAATTATCCGAGCACTTTCCCTTCCGCCATTCAGCAATCGGGAGAAAAATCTCATCATCCGCATTAATGTGGCTGCGGCTTGAGCAATCAGAGTGTTTACAGCTGCCATCGCGTTAGGTCGCAGTTTCGTGTTTTTCCAAACTTGCGAAATGTTCGTCTAAACGCTGCCATGATTTCTTTCCTCTCTTTCGTATCTCTCTCTCTCTCTCCAACGATACAACGTGACAAATAACGTTTTATCACCTCAGGGGTGAACATACGTGGTGATTATTGTTCAATAAGCAAGCATGTGCCGTGCAGTAGGCCTCATTTTCGGAGCACAGTCTGATGACGCAACCCACGTAAAAACGCGAACGTGCTCCGCCCGGGGCGATGGTTCGCTGACGGCGTTTCGACAGAGACGCGCCCGCGTACGAAGGCCCGAAACATATCCCATCTCGGCCATGGATCCGCGCGCTCGGCCGGAATATGGCCGTTGCGACAGCCTGTGAGCATAAATATGGTAAAGCGGTGCGCTCACGGCGCAGACGTGTTAAGAAAAGCGTTCAAGCGGATGCAGTGTGTTTTGCAGCGCCCTCGCGCGGCTTCCGATTGCGACATTTTTCATTAGCAATCACAAAACAAACAACGTACCGGCTGCCTCGGTAGTTTTGCTGCGGACACAGAATCTAAACTACTCACGCCGTTATATAGCGGTTTTCCGAACAGAAAGTCGTCTCTTGGTGGAGTAGGTCTCAACCTTCGTTGACGACAGAACTATCTACAAGCTGGGCGTTCTCAGAAATCGTGCATAGCTGGGCCATAATCGAAATAAAACTTCTCTAAAAGCATTTTTCGGAAGCGTCACTCAAAGCTCACTAAAGCAGTCGAATTGCGTCCAGATGCTTTTGCCTGAATCGCTACAACTTTTTGTCTGGACGAGTGTGCGCATGGTCCAGGTAAGACGAAACTAAACTGCAGTCCTAGATCTGAGTCAGTCTTATTTTACAATTTGGCACTGTATGTACACAAGGGCAAATACAACATAAAGAATGTGCTTAAATTTCATTCCTTTTTTTACCCTTTTTTTTCCTTCGTTTTAGATGAAATGACGCAACCTCCTTGTTATCGCCGACCAGTTGTCGCGGAGGACGACTATCCCCAGAAATATTGCAGGTGCTTTGCAAACGTTTCAAGGGACGCGAGAAATCAAGACTCATTAATGAGCACTTCTAAAGTTTGTTTGCGAACTAATTAAACGTTTTTTGTTGCTCATTACAAACGCTACACTCCAATAACCATGCTATAAGAAGACGGAAAATTTGCTGAAGCGGGCGGACCGCGGGCGAATAAGTTCACTCTGGGAGCTGAATGGCTTAATTGCCTGCCGCAAACAGTGATACTACGGCGCGCCTAAGGACTTCCCAGCGAATCTTATACTCCGCTCAGTGTGGTGCAGGGATGTCGCCATCCCTGCTAGCACTCCGCCACATGCGCACCTAATGTCAGCTGCAAACCTTCGTTCCTCCCCCCCCCCCCCCCCCCTCCCCCCACGAAACGCTCAAAACGCACTTCTTGCAAAAGCACATCCTCATGCATTAGCTAGCACTGCGTCATTTGCTACCCATACGCTGGGCACGTGCATCCCGGCAGAGGAGCGACTACGACGAAAGCTTGCAGGGGTTTGCTTACCGCACCTAGCGGCGATGATCTCGGGATGATACCGGTTGGCGGCGAGAATTTTAGGAGTCCAGCTGGTTGAATGAAACGACTCTCGGGCGACCATCTCGAAGTACACTTTTATGATCGAGTTATCTCCGCGACTCTACGCGCACGCGCGCGCACACAGGGCTTATGCAAATAATGATTGTGCATGGAAAGGAGCCGCACGCGACACTGACCGATGGCGAAAGAGTGCCGCTTGTACATAGTCAGAGGTGATGTAGCTATGCTAATAATTGCTGGCGACGTCCTAAGAGGTATTCTCGGAAATGTCGTTCGGCGGAACGCGGGAATCGGGCCCTGCGGAGACTGCTAAGAAAGGAAATAAAAAAAAGAAAAGAAAAACGTGCGGCGGGCCGTGTGTACGGAACGAAATGGTGATGGAACGCCCTGCGAAAGCTTCATTAGCATGTGACACTCCCAGCGGCGCCTTCTTCGCTATTTTCTATTCTAAATTTTGCCTTTATTTTTATTCGGTGCAGGGTTATTGTTAGGGGGTAATTAGGAGGAAGCGTCCGCCGCCGCGGCGTGGCGGTCTCGAAAAGGCCTGGTTTGGGTTCTAATTAACTCCTAAAGTTAGCGCCAGGACAAAGAAGTAATCGGCCGGAGTAGACGAGTGTCGGAAAGCCAATGTCTTCCAAACCATTTAGGCATTGTTTCTTACTGTGTATAGCACACAGGAATGAAGATAAGTACATGTTCGTTTCTCTTTTCATGTTTGATATGCACGTCTCAATTGCGACGTTAACGCAGGTCGTTAGTGACGCTGACCAGTCTGTATCGGCGAAACGCGACGAGGCATTCAGGAGCATCTCTACTCAGCTGTGTTTAATTATGTGCGGTCGCATGCGTATCTAATAAGACATCTCTGCTTAAAATAATTAAAAAATAAAAGATGCAGATGATAACGCGATGAATTAGGTGCAATGAATTCATTTCATGTAAGTTAAGTTGGCTTCGCCGCAGTGCTGCATGACCCAACAATGGCTAAAAAATAATTGAAACTAAATACTATAGCCGCAGTTCGTGTGTTTTCTGCATATCCACAAATGCTGAACAAAAGCCTTTTTCAGCGAGAAAAATTATGAACACAATTTTTTTATGTATTGTAAGCTTTCACGGTAACAATCAATACATGAACAGATCTCCTACCATCAGGCTTGCATTTTTTTTTTGGTATTAATGTTTTTGCTGTCGTCAAAAACGTTCCCCAAAGATTTTTTTGTGGCAGTCTTAACTCCTTGATGCGAGTGATGGAAAAACTTTAAAAGACAAGTTGTGCTACGCATGCTAAGAATGTATTGTTACTTTCAATATTTCCATAACATCACCTTACAATATTGTGATATTAAAAAAATTCTTTCCAAGAATGTTGGACACCTGACAACTCTACGTAAACCCCGCGAAGCAGCAACGCATGTTTACTGTTTTATCCTCGTTTTACTGGCGGCCAGTGACGCCGTGGTTAAGGCAACGTGCAAAGCAAGGAAGTCGGCTAAACGAATTATGAAAGGGGTCTATCGCTACGGAAATGCAGGATTTCCACTGATTACCCATACAATCCATAAAATTGTACAGGGCTAACTACTTTTTTTTCGTGAAGTAATTCTTCCCCTTCTTCACCTTCCTGCTCTACGCTCACTAGGGTATTATGGATTCCCTACTGTTCTCCTACCTCAATGTTCATGTATGCAATGTATGCGCTGTATACGTCACCTTTTATACATAGTATTTTTTTTTAGAGTCATGTCTTGTCTTTACTGCTATCAAGATAAGTTCTTCAGTGCAGAATGGGTGAAAAACCTAACGTGGAGTTGTAGAATTCATTTCTGCATTTAGAAACGCCATTGTCTTTAAATTTGCCTCTCACCGAGAAGTACGCAAGGAGATACGAGCAGTAACACGTATATCAAAAAAGAAAAGGGATCTCTGAAAGGAGCCTTTGCGTTCGGTGCAACTCTTAAAAGGCAAGGTCGACGAAACCAAATTAAAAGTGCTGCCGCGCCACTTCATAGTTACTGGTGCCTTCCAATAGGTGTAAACGCTTCTGAGTTGCGTAACCCAGCTAGCGCGCAAAACGAAAAAAAAAGTGACGTAAAACAGACTGAAGTGCAACGCCGCAACCGAGCTGCGCAGTCACTTCCTGCTTTCATCATCGGCGCAACTTCGGCGAAAAAGAAGTTCCGTACACGTGCATAACACAAGCCAAGCAACGACGAGTGCGTTCACGTTTTTATCACACTTGTTTTCGGCTCCCTCTTTCTGTTTTTCTATTTCGTCCCTCTTGCTCAAGTTCATTTCTTTTTTTTTTTTTTTTGGGGGGGGGGGGGGTTCTGAAAATGCGCGTTTCAGAAAAAAAAAGCAAAAATAAAAGCTTCGACTGCAGCCTGCAGCGCTGGCGGTGTAGTGCACAGCACACTGGAGAAAAAGTGTAGCGGGGGGGAGGGAGGTCGGGGAGCGTTCCGAGCGGAAGCGCAGAAATTGCCCCGCCCGTCCGCATCTTCCGATTTCATGGATGCTTATGCCTGCATCAAACGCGACTGACGTCAGTAGTATTTCGCAAGAGCCACCAAAAGATGCTCTCCCCGCCACCGCCCGCCTCTCCTGGGGGTTTTACTGCAGCATAAACAGAGTAAGAGTTGCGCACGAAAAACAAAAGAAAACGTCAAAAACAAGGCGAGCCGTAAACGTTGAGGCCGTTGCGTTCGTGTGGCTCCGCGTAGCTTGCCAAGGGAGGAGTGTAGCAGGTGACGCAACGGACGCAACGCGCATGCGCCTCAGCGTCGCGCGGGTGTGGTGTATACATGTATAGAGTGTAGCGGTTCGCGTTATCAGCGCCGCAGCTTCGTTGCATGCGCTATATACCCGGCGGTTCCAGTGGGGACTTTGTTTTGCTTCCACCTCCCATTGCCCCCCTCGTTCATCGAGCGCAGTATAGTAGACTGCTTGGCTCCCACGCGGAGCTCCGGTTATCGCCGCTGCGCACTCGTCTGATTGTGAATGCGCCCTGCATTGTGCTTACCACTCCATCGCTCCGTAACCCGCTCAACTTATTCTCCTCCTGTTTATTTTTTTGTTGTTGTGGTTGTTGTCTCGTATGTGATGACACTATCCGTTGCGAACAGCATCTCTGAGCGCGCAGCGCAACCCTTCCTTCTTTCTCTCTTCTTTTTATCGTTCTGTCTGCGCCTTAGCCTGCATCGAGTGAGCTTTCGGACTGTGTCCAAATCGTCGCAGTCTCCATTGTCCGGCAGGTCGTTAAGGGCGTCCTCATCTGAATCTTCTACGAGAGGAGGTCGTTTCGGCTCAGTGCGTCTGTGGTTGCACCAGCGCTGTGAGGAGATTGTATAGACGCTGCGGCTTTCGAGATCATAGATCGGCTGGTTTTCTGGGTAAATGTATTCGCACAGATAGCGCTGCTTTCGCTTCAACTCTGATTGCTACTACAATTCCCTAAGTTGGCTCTTTCATAATGCCGCGACAGAGATGAAGATAAACCGGCAGCTTTTTTTTTCTTTTTTTGAAACCGCGGGGGTATATTTTCTCATGTGCGCCGCCTTTGTGCACGAATTGCAGAGAATTTTGACACTTGCGCTCTAAAATCTCGACAATACTCGCGTGCGCTCAAATGCACTGTGTTGGTGCACTGGAGCTGCATGACAAGAGGTTGACTCGAACGGCTTGGAATGCTGTATACGCCATTCCAGTGATTGTTCTAGTATTATAACACGAATTCTCCCCTCACCAAAACTTCTTCACACAGCATGAAGACAATCTGTAGACTGCGATTCAAATGTTTGATATTTGTAAAGGCTGAGTCTTTAGTTGTACTAAATTTATCTAGCATCATGGACACGTTGAATAAAAGTCTTGGCGAAACCTCAATTACTGCAGCGCCGTCTTTGTGTCACTCTTTGCTCGTTGTCCTCATTGTGTAGCGCTGTTGCAAAAATTCTGAATCAGTACCAACTCGCCCAGACTTCCGTTCTTCTGCAATTACTGCACAGATTCTTGGTTGTTTAGTGTGCGCTCGCATGTTAGTAATGCTTAGAAGTGAGATCGTTTTTGAGTCAACATGATTCGTGCTCGTATTTAGCAACCATCTTACTGTAAATAACCGCTTTCTGTACGTTATGACGAAATCAGACAAGTTCGATTACTTGCAGCTGGAGTTGGTACAGTTTATATGACAGTGCGTTTCAGGCAGTTATATTTCATTTTCACCTTTTCCAGCGCCAATTTTTCTCACTTGTTGATAACGGCGACACTGAAGCCGTTATCAAAGGACAAACCACGAAAGAAACGTGGTGGGAAAATTAACTAAAATTGGGATCACATTGTGATTCGGTTTATGAGCTGTCTGCTTACATTATCCCAAAGTCTTGTCCGAGTCCGGCTGCCGCCTATAACAAATACACCTTCGTTTTCAACATAATATTGTTAGGAGTGCACAAAAAAAAAAAACCTAAGAATGACTTGACAAAAGAATTCTGCCCTTTCTACAGGAAAAAGCGTCAGGAACAGAGTAGAGAAAAGAATAAAGTGTAGTAAAATTTAGAATAACAGACTGTTCTGCTAGTTTATGCATTTTGCTAGAAAATGGCAATGGCGTTGACACTAGAAGGAGAACAGCATATTCAAATATAAATTTCGGGAAAGTGCCGCGAAATAGAAGCATTCTACTCTGGCTATCATTTGCCGAGCGTACTTCACGGTACCATAGTAAGTCTACGACGTCATGACGAATAGCTGCATTGAGTTTCCTCCCGCAAGGCGTCTGATGAGTCTGATGCCATCGTCGCGGTGTTGCGAGCATATTAAGCTTTTGGTTAGTATGTTTTTCCAGGCTTGGTCCCACCTTCGAGTGGTCGCTTTCGCGTGGAAAAAAAAAAAAGTAGTCCATTAAACACGTCCCTTCTCCACTGTTTGCTTCGAATACACGTCCGACAACATTGTGAATATGCGCTGGAGAAGGATGAGAATTACCAACGTGAAAGTTTTATTGCTGCCCGACAACCAACCTTAACTCGGTACCGTAAGCGCTTTTACCGCACATACGCGGACGTGAACCGCTCCACTTGAGGACCACACTTCGAGTAGCGCAAAGTGTATTGCAGAGAAAACACACACACACACATATTAATAGATGCCAAGGAAAGGGCGATAACATACTGTGTGCACCTATAGCATTTCAAAATTCGTCGTAGACGCTCCATATCACAAAACTATGGGTCCTTCCGGTCGTTCGCCGCGATAAAAAGAACAAAATCCATCAACAGTTTTCCCTAAAACCGACAGCAATGTCATAGCAATAAAACATTATGCGGTGTTGAATTTATTTTTGGGAAAATCCGCATGCAAAGCAATTACACCTTTTTCTCGCAAGACCAACACGTAATGAGGGGACGACAAGCAAATATGGCTAAATTTTTTTTGCGTTCTCTCTTCCCTAGACTACCTTCTCAGTAAAGTAATCATTAAATATTCTAAAACTAAAACTGCAATAGCTCACTCGGAAAACTTAACTCCGTTAAACTTCCTAAAAGTTACACAAATTCCTACTTATTTGTCATTTCGGAGCATCGAAAGCGGAAAAGCAGCTTTCAAATTTTTATTCGCGTTCGAATTCCATGCCTGCTACATAACTATACAGAAAGGCTATACCTTTCCTGTGCACAATACAGAATAGAAGCCTAAAATCTAAATAATACTAAGAACACACATAATGGAGAAGGTGCTACCACTCACAACTAAGTAAGTATTAACGCGTCTTGCTTATTCTGGAAAATATTTTGTACGTAACATGCAAGACTTTCACAAGTCACATATCCAACCACGCATGTTACAACCGGCCGTTGCACTGTTCTGAAGTGTCTCAAGAAACGCGACCATCGAAGGTCTTTCACTGCGCACGCTCAAGTTGAACGCTTATAAGTGAACTATTAAGCGCGCACACAAAAATCGAAAGGCTAGCGTTGTTTCAACACTGAATTTCCACAGTGCGTAATCGACTGACAATGTGAGCATTCCATGCAGTGCCGCAGGCCTGTGCTCCCCAGAGTGCTGTGTGCTGTGATCTTCCCTCACTATGTGTGCTCTCTTGCTGCATCGCTTTCAGTTAAAGTTGCGCATAATCTTTCAGAATTTCTTGCGCGTGTCATCTTCGTACTTGAATATTCCAGAAATTATTAAAGCCTGTTTTTTGTTCTTATTCCTCGTCTAGCATAGGCGAACCTGTGTCATTTGCAAGATGCTCTATTTGCCTACCTTTATTCTACTTAAGCTTATGCAAATAAACTGCAACGCTGAAAGCACAAAAAAAATTGCCCCTGTTCGAAGGCAACCACAGCTGTTTGAACGTGCTTTACTAAACAAATGTGTACATAAGAACAAGCTGTGGAAATAAACGAGAGCAGAGTGAGGCCGGCTTGAGAGCCTTTGCTCCTCCAGCGATGCTTTCCGCGTGAAACAAACAGACAAGCAAACGAACGGACAAACAGACAAACAAGGAAGCGGTCACAACAGTATAAAGTTCCCGGAAGAAAGACGAAGGCAACCAGTCAGAGGAAGCAACAGCAACAACGGAAAGAGAAGCACCATGCCAACAAGAGTCACTGGATTGTTTCGGAGCATCAATGGTGAGGGCTTAACCGCCATATTGGCTCCA
The DNA here is from genome assembly GCF_055824585.1 of Amblyomma mixtum. Taxonomy (NCBI): domain Eukaryota; kingdom Metazoa; phylum Arthropoda; class Arachnida; order Ixodida; family Ixodidae; genus Amblyomma; species Amblyomma mixtum. The sequence continues at coordinate 14,951,946 of NC_143016.1, forward strand.
AGCATTATCAACGGCCGCGGCCATTTTGGTTCCAAGACAGTAGTGATACAGTTCTTTGGGTGTAACCTTTCGTCGTTTTCGGGTTGGAGTGTAGCATTTCGTAACCTCTGATGACGTGCGGACTGCTGCCAAGTTAGCCTTGCCACTGCACTCGACGCTTTAGCGAATACACTTTTGACCCATCGTTCTTATGTGATGCGACTTGTATGATCAGTGCAGTAAGCGCACTGCCACATTGTCGATAAAATTCGAAGCACAGGTCTAATGCGTCACAGATAAAAAGACGCAGTTCACTTGCAAGACAGTAAGTGCTTCTGTGCGCGCGCAGCGAGTGTGCGTTGGCGAAGGCGAACTTTGGAACAACGGCAACAGATGGCGCCTGTCGCGGCGTCGCTGGTCACGCAGCTGCGAGAGCGAGTGTCCGAACGCAGCGCCGCGCCACCACGTGTGCGCAGCATCAGTAGCGATACTCTGGCAACCATATCCAGTGACTCTACTCCATGCTTTGAGTACAGGGAGTGAAGAGTGACAGGCGAGAAGAATAGAGACAAACAGGAGCACGCACGTACACTGATGATGCAACAACAGCTGTGCTCGGCCCTTGGCGAAAAGCCCGGCCTAGTCACCGTCACCGGTGGGATGGGAGTACGGACAAGCGCTGCAAAACCTACCTTTCTTTCTTTCTTTCTTTCTTTCTTTCTTTCTTTCTTTCTTTCTTTCTTTCTTTCTTTCTTTCTTTCTTTCTTTCTTTCTTTCTTTCTTTCTTTCTTTCTTTCTTTCTTTCTTTTGATCTCCCTGATAAAGCATACCACAGCTAGCACATATGCAATAAATTTGGTCTGCACTTGTGTGTGCTCTCTTCGTGGGTTTTTTGGGATTAAGCTGCCCCATATTTCGGGCATTTGAGGTGAAAAGTTTAAACAGTGATGTTCAAAATATGAGTGTGTTTGCATGCCTGCGCAGAATTCGGGCAGCTCAAACTTTTTTCGTCCATACTGGCAATGTATAGCGATTTCTGCACTCGCAGCATTAGTTCTCTGTCGCTAGCTTTGATTGAAATCTAAAAAAGAAGTGAATTCTCTAAGAGTTAAGGAGCTGCGTAGACCGTATATTTGGTTAGATTGCTTGTCCTATCACACTGTCTTTTTCTACCGTCTATCAGACTGCCTTCTGGGCCTGACGCATTATACACTTATAACTCGACTGCTAGTTCGTACTGACCTTTCCGGTTAGCAGTAAGCAGTGGCGGTTTTTGTCGTTGTTTTTTTTTTTCATTTTGTCTGCCCTCATTCTGTACATCTGTGAACTTACATTTGAATGAGGGCCGCCCACTGCACGGACGCTCCGGCGTTTCGCTAAGGACCGAGCAGCGTTGCAACGGTGATAAGACCTGCTGCGCAGAGCGCCGGCCTTGTGTGCACAAGAGGCCATAGAGAAAGGGACGGTAAGGTTAGGGGGAGCTGGCTGGCTGCGTGAAAGATGCAAATAAAATGCGCCAATCACCGTTTCATGGCACGACCACCTAGGTTAATGATGCACAGACGATGTCATGTGCAAGCAGGCATCGTTCCGAGTGCCCATGCAAGGAAGTTAGGCTCTGAGAGGACCAGAAACGCATACATCGCAGCAGAGGTTCATTTTGATCGGCCTGACTCCATTTTAATCAGGTGATAAGGATCGGAAATTAGCGTATCTTTTTTAGACACAAGCCCAAAAAAAAAAGAGGGGTTCTGTGCGTAGAAGAGCTATAGAATACCCTTGGAATGGCGCTCCACGGCTATTTTTTCTTCCCTATATTTTTCTTCTCCAAAAGAACAAAAACATAAGTGTGGTTATACTACTCGGTGTCCCGTTGCCCTTCATGTAGCTGAATAACAGCGCTAACTTGGACGGTGACTGAAGGAAGACAGATAGACGGGCGCTGTGTCTTCCTTCAGTCCTCGTCTAAGTTCGCGCTGCTATTCAGGAAAAATTCGTAGCAACTCGCGCAAGCATCCGCTTTAACGTCCTTCATTTAGGCTCCCTTTCCTCTTTCCCATTCCCGACGAGTTCTTTAATTCAAGCATCGTAGACAACTATAGTAAGCGCCATCGAAAATTTAGAAAACAGGCTTTTTCATCAGGACCTCTTATCTGAATTTGTAGTTAATGGTAGGAATCGGTCCGTAAGCGCAAATTTTCTCATAGTCTCAGCGCAGGTCAGAGTGCCCCTTCACATCATTTACCAAAGTCGGAACGTCAATGCTGGCCTCCACTGCGGCTTGGCGAATCCGGTCCCCTCATGATTTGGCGCCCTACTCCAGCCAAAGCTAGCGAGGACTCGCTTTCTGTTAGGCAGGGCACAGGCCGAGCCAGTTTTCTAAGAGCGTAGACGAAGCTTTGCAACATTAGCTCGGTACTCTACTTACTCTCATCACAAGGCTCATTCGTTAACCTAAGATTTCTGGCAATATGATTGTGCTTCTCTTCGCGTCACCAAATTTGCCTTAAGCATGTTGTTAGAATGTGCCGAAAACTATTTTCAAAAACTGTCACATCAGTGGACGTGGCACACTATCTTCGAATTCCGTATAAGCCACATGTAGACCTTAGCAGGAGGATCTCCGCCAGTCGATTGGCAGCGGTCTACTCTAGCTACACGAGGTGTGCCGGAGGTAACCGCGAGCTACGTCTGTTCAGCTTCGTCTCGCTGTTCAGAAATGGCTCAGCCAAGAACGCAGCGGGAAAGCGAACGTTACGAAGCGTCACGTTAGAGTGCGCCAGAGTCCGGCAAAGCACCCTCGGTGCTCAGTTTTAGCCGATGCTGGAGTACCGAGCCCTAGTTCCGGCTTCCTCACCGCACATTGTGGGGCAGCAAAGGAAGCGGTCGAAACTGGGGCCCGCGCCCTTCATTTGCCATCAGCTTGAGCCAGACTCGGGGGGCAAAGGGCGCGCGGTTCCCGGCCCTTCACAGCAGCGGTGGATCGCCGAATGCGTGTGCTGCTCCCCTCCGACAGTATTCCAATGCCGAGACGCGCACGGGAGTGGCACACCGGTCATTCAGCGATTCACCACCGCGGCGAACAAGGTGGGGAGAGCACAAGCGTAGGCGGAGCGGGAGGCGGCTACGGAGGGCCACGAGGGGACTCACATGCGGCATGAGGTGATCCGTGCTGCCCACACGCGTCACCTTGTTGCGATTGAGGAGCTTCTTGAGCATCTTCTCCACCCGTTCGTTGAACTTCATGAAGGTCACGTAGGAGGCGTAGCAGAGGAGCAGCACCAGGGCCTCCCACCAGTAGATGGTGCTGTCCTTGAAGAAGTGCATCAGTATGATGAGGATCACCGAGTAGAAGGTGACGTCGCGGAATAGCGGCCACCAGGTGAGCTGCAGCACCGACTTGGAGAAGATGGCGCACATGGAGATGACGAAGAGGATGTTGAACACGGCCGAGCCCACGATGGTGCCGATGCCCACGTCGTCGAACGAGATGAACACCCCGATGACGCTGGTGAAGAGTTCGGGCGCCGAGCCGCCGGCCGCCATGAAGGTGGCGCCGGCCACGTCCTCGGAGATGTCCAGCTTCACGGTGATGACGTCCAGGGCGGGAATGAAGAACTCGTCGCACACAATGGCCAACGCCACGAACATGTACACCATGCCCATCACGTGCAGGATGACGGCGCCCCGCTTGAGCTGGTCCTCGTTAAAAAGGTCCTCGGGAAACTGGGCGCTCTTGGCCGGCTCGGTGCCGTTGTGCTCGGTGCCGTTGGCGGCGGCGGTGGTGCTCAGCAGGGAGCGGGAATGCCATGCCAGCGGTTCGAGCTGCGGAGGAAAAACGGGATATGACGACAGGCTTGAAACAAACTGTCTCTCAATTTTCTCTTCAGAAAAATTGTCACCTTCGAAGCAACGTTGTATGCCTTGTAAAGATAATGTGTTACGCGCGATGTAAAAGCTGAATTCAATAAAAATGGAGGTTATGAGACGCTGTCTATATATCCAGACCTGCATCGTGAAAATGTGGCATTCCATCATCAATTTGAACTCAATATCCCAACGCTGCAGACACTTCACCACTGATATATCTCTAGCGCTATCTCTTACTATTAACCAAGCCTAGAAAGTTTTTTCCTAGCGTAACGTACTACGCGTTATTGGCGCGACGAATGAGTCTGTGTTTTTTTTTCTGCATTGCCTTGTTGAGATATACTTCTGTGTGCCCATTTAAACGAGATCTATAGCGTCAAGGTTCTCTCCAGCGATGCCTATTGCGTAGCCTACTTCCAGAGATTTGACGAGGGTTGTTGATGTTGTTGTATATTGTAAATTAAGTATTGTATATTGTATATTTATTATTATACGGTATATTTACTAAAATAAATCGTCTAGGGTAGAGAAGACACCGGCTTTGAGCGCCAGCACGAAAGCAAAACCTTGTTTTACGTTTATTTAAACAATGTAACCAATGTTTCTGACCTCGACTAGTGTAGTTCTGAGTCCACCTCCGAGACCTTTCGATTCGTTTTTCAATTTTTTACTTCCGGCTTGCACCGTATCATTTCCTTTTAAATTTTTTGTTCCTGTGTCCACGTTCTTTTTCTCAATGGTTCCTCTCCTTCATGACTTTTTATTTACCTTCCCTCGCCTGCTGCCAAGACAGAGGTAGAGCCTAACCGCCATTGCTCTAACATCCCTCAGTTACTCTATGTTCGTTGAGTCTAGTTTTCTTTTTCGGTTTGAAAACAATAGGGCTGTTCCCGTGAGAATCTTGGCGCAAACTAAGAAACAATCGGTGCAGCAATCTAATCAAATTTTCTGAGCCTCTGAGCAATTGCGTGCCCTACAGCGGAATTCTCTCCTACGGTACGTAAGATCAGAGTTCTTAAAAAAATGCCTCGAAGGAATCCTGTAAATCTAACAAGAGTACAGATTGAGTTACTCAAAAGAGTGACGTACAACATGCAATATCAAAAATCATCGTAGTAACGACGTAACCAGAGGCCAGCTAACCTATTGTAAGCACTTCGCATTATCTCCTGCCACCACAATGACAAGCTCACAATAAACGACCCAACTTCCTTCTCTCCTATGTTTTTCTCCTAAGAGACAGATACATGACGGTTTCTCTCCAGAAAAGAAGGTCGGTCTTCTCCGGTATGCTATGGGGAAGGAAACGGCCAGCAAGCCACCTCCGTATACTGTCACCCATTCTACATAAAAAAAAAAAATCAGCAGACATTGTAATCAATGTTGGCTTCACTGACTTTTGGCATCTTTCAAATGTATACTGTGGAGGGACACACACTGATATCCCTACCCTTGCCTAGTTGTCAGCCGTTCTAGTTACGTTCAGCCAAGAGGGAAAGTACTTGCTCTCAGTGGTCCCTGGTCGCTCACCGCTTTGTGCGCTGCCTCCACTAAGGCCTCCACTAAGTGGAAAAACCAGTCGAGTACGCTATTTTCGACCTTGTTCGCCGATTACTAGAGACATTTCCGTTGTCTACGACTTTCAATGACATGAACTTTCCGAACTCTATCCTTGGGAATCTCGTCCGGAAACCGCCATCGGACATCTGAGAATCGTGAATTGGGGAATTGAGAATCGGAAATTCTGTTTAGATTGAGACTGGACAATCGGGAATCCGGGACGCACTCAGATACCAGAGAAATTTTTCGGAGAATTGAGAATTTGGGAAATGGGAAAATCGGGGGTCGAAAAACCCGGACACTCGTAGCGGGGAATCCAAAGGGCGGCCCACTCACGCCGTCGCTGCGGTGCAGGAGGGGTTCGGCCTTGCAGCCGGCCGAGGGCGGCGCGTGGAAGTAGCTGAGGCAGCCGAAGACCAGCACGGCCGAGAGGAAGACGAGGCGCGGGTCCCGCCAGCGCCTGCGCAGTCTGCCGCGGAGCCCCGCCAGGGTGGAGGTGCAGTGGCCCCCCATGGCCGCTGCGGCCGGCGCAGCCAACGGGGCTGCTGCACGGCCGGTCAGGCGGCGGGGGCACTCCGGCTGCTGCTGCTGCTGCTGGACCGCTGGGCGACCCTCGCGGGGACGGGTCCGGGTCCTCTGGGCGGCGTCCTGGCCGTCGACCGGGGCCGCATCTGCACCACGCCAGACAAGAAAGGCGCCTTGAAGGCACACACGGAATTTCAAAGAGCAGCAAAGTGCACAATTTCTCGCCACTTCAAAAAGCACCCAGCGAGTTTTTTACGTTATGTCATTGGTTGGTTGACTGGGGTTTAACGTCCCAAAGCAACTCAGGTTATGAGGGACGCCGTAGTGAAGGGCTCCGGAAATTCCGACCACCTGGGGTTCTTTGACGTGCACTGACATCGCACGGCACACGGGCCTCTAGAATTTCGCCTCCGTCGAATTACGTTATATCATGTCATGTTATTTGATGTTGTGATATGCTATGTTATGCTATGTTAGGCTATGCTGTGTTTGTTATTTTATGTTATGCTATGTTTTCATGCTCTTTATGTTATGCGATATCATGTTATGTTATTCTAGGCTATGCTATGCTATGTTATGTTATGCTGTGGTATGTTATGTTGTGTTGTGTTTGTTATATTATGTTATGTTATGTTATGTTAGTTATGTTAGTTATGTTATGTTGTGTTATGTTGTGTTGTGTTATGTTATGTTATGTTATGTTATGTTATGTTATGTTATGTTATGTTATGTTATGTTATGTTATGTTATGTTATGTTATGTTATGTTATGTTATGTTATGTTATGTTATGTTATGTTATGTTATGTTACGCTATGCTATGCTATGTAGGGTTTAACGTTCCGAACCTGTTGTTCTATCTTAGGTCAGATTATGAAGATATATGAGGGACGCCATAGTGGAAGACTTGGTTAATTTCGACCATCAAGGGATCTTTAACCTGCGCTAGCATCGCACAGCACACAGCCGCCTAGCAATTTCTAGTCGCAAACGTTGGATGGAGCGTCGTTTATTATAGCGATCAATAGCCGATGACGAGCAGCTTCGACATTGGGGTAGTGGCTCTTCTCTGCGAATTTTTTTTCTTTCTAGCCTATAGAATACTACTGAGGCATGGTGTTTCCCACCCGAGTCGCCGATTTGTTGTCTTTACACATCCTTTTTGCAATTTTTTTTATGCAGGCAGGGAAAACTCATCAAATCGATAGATGATAGGGTTCCACAGTAAAGCGCCATACTTGTTACATTCGCAAACGCCGTGGTACCAATAGCAACGCATTCTGAGGCAAAAATTTCTCGATGCATGCGACCACACGCATCTCTAAAGAAGGAATTTTAAACACAACCAGCAGAAGCAAGATTCTTGTGATCCTTCTGAGCAAAGAAGTAGAATAATGGAAAGGTATAAAGCGTGTCGTCTGCAGCGGCTCACAGAGGTGTACCGTAGAATACGCGAGTGTCTCCAACATCGTTCTTCTTGATAAACGACGCAAATGCGGCGATTCTATCGGCTTGCATCCGCTTATATGCATTGCTTTTTATTTGTTTCATCGCTTTCCTTGCGCTCATAAAGACGAGCGGTCGTTCTTTGCAAGGCTACACCGACGGACCATCTTCATGCCCCTCCGTTTATTACTTTATTTAGTATTGCATTATACATATTGTGTGTGCGTGCGCGCGCGGAGGGTTTTGGTTTCCCCTTCGAGGTTATTATTTTCTGCGGATCTGTGGCTGTGATTTTTTTGGGTTTTTTGTTTCTTCCGCTGTGGCTCCTAGCGCGCATTCATCGGGGTACGACGGCGCAGTAGAACCGCAGAAACAGTCTATGGAACGGTCGCCAGCAGAGCTCATATTTCACGGGTTTGCACAATGTCCAACGCTCGCCATCGAAGGCTGCCGCAGCCGCGCAGCTCCCGAGAGCAACACCAAAGGAGCCCGCTTCTCTTCTTCTCACCCCTTCCCTCTATTCTCCGGGCTGCCCCTGACTCCGCGCTATCTGCGCTGTCCACTCTCCGCACGCTTCCGACGGCCAGAACGGAGAGATACTTGATCCTCTCGTCGGGGCTGAAGCCAGTTCCTCAAGCAAACTAGCCTTTCACTTTCTTCTTGATGTGGCTGTTGTGCCTTATAGCGGCGTCCCATTCTTGAGACGTGAGTGTTCATATTTCTTGTCCTTCGTACGAACTGCGGCTCAGGTTCCCGTTCGAGAAGAGGCCGTCCGTGTTGGCAGAAAGAAAGACCAACTACCTCGCAAGCGTGATTGCGATGTCATAACGGCAACCGTTTCCCCGAATGTCAAGTTTCTGACCGGAGGGGACGAGAAAGGAAGAAAAAGCGAAAAGAAGTGTTAATAAACGACTCTGGTGCATGTAGCGTCGGCAGATCCATAAGTAATTTGTGTTAGAGAGCCTTTTTTCACAAAAGCATTGGATCTCCGGGGTAGCAAGGTGAGCGTTTCATCCAGTAAAGAGTAATAAAGTTGTGCCAATAAGAAAAAATTGCATGTCTTCCAAATTTACAGCGGCTTTGAACACTGCATAAGCAGTGCGTCAAAGAGGTCTTTTTTTTTCTTTTTCGTTCTCGTCAAAACAGTTTCTTCTTCATCACGCGCTCCCAAAACCGCCCGTCGTTTTGCAGTTCCGAGCTGGCGTCAGCCAATCTGGAACCCGCATTCGCAAAGTCGGCAGCCCGTAACGTCACGCCGCGACTATCTACACTGGCCAAGCGCAGCCAGCGACTACCACGCTGCTGCTTGTGAGGCATGCATGTTGCTTCCGGGCTTGACTCTACCTCATCTACTGCAACAACTCAGCAACTCTGCACACGATAGTATTGTACAGTAGGGCTACTGAGACATCGGTTTGTATGGTATTCATATATTCCACAAGCAGCAATGGCAATAACTGCAGCAGTTAGATTTGTTGGACGTGTGCGGCGGAGGAGCAAGCTAGCCAATCAGGGGTCATATTGTTACGTGGCGGCCAGGCGAAGAATGAGGCGTGATGAACGATGGATGAGAGATGATTTAATGGTCGCTGGCCTAGCGCGAGCGCTCCGTCCTGCGCCACTGCCAGCTTCGTCTTCTTCGTAACATTACCCGGGCCACCGAGCGAGTAAACTGAAGAAGACATGGACGAAGCGATGCGTGATTCAGCGATGGCTTCCAGGGCAGAAAAGAAGTGGCAAAGAGATGAAATGCTGGCCGCCACGGTGGATGAGATGATAGGCGGATGAGTCCCGATCCACGAAGCATCCGGGCCGTAGGGTGCCAGGAGCTGACGGCCGAGGTCCTTGGACGCACCGAACGGCAGGAGCAGGGGGGCGGTGTCCTCATGTGTGGGCAGGGTCTTTGGTCGGTCGGGTCATTATGGTCGCGGCAACGTCGTCAGTTCGTCGTGTCTTGTGGACCGGGCGGGGGACGGGGCTGGGGTGAGCGGCGAGGTCGGTTCAGGTCGGGCGGGCTGGGGCACGGCGCGGCGAACCAGCGCTGGACGCCGACGCTCCGTGACCAGGATGGCGATGAAGGGACCCCAGCATCTCACACCAAATGTTACGTGGCGGCCAGCCGAAGAATGAGGCGTGATGAACGATGGATAAGAGATGATTTAATGGCCGCTGGCCTAGCGCGAGCGCTCCGTCCTGCGCCACTGCCAGCTTCGTCTTCTTCGCAACAATATTCCCAAACCTGCGCCCATGTAAGAAAGGCCTTGGATTGGCCGTCAGTGGTGCTAATGTGTTCTTTGATGTCGCTGATAGTTAGGTGTCAGTTAACAGCCAGTCAGTGAGGAACGGTTCTGTCAAGCGAACAGCTATGAGATCTTGGCGCCTGTTCTGTTAATGCGAGCTTTAAGTCTACAACACTGAAAGCTTTTTGTGAAGCAGAGTGTAATGCGACACAGTAGTAATCTAAACTCCTGATAACTATAGTTAACGCAATGGCTGAGTTCGTGGGTGGCACAGATATTATAGTTCCTCATGAATCGTTCTGATAATAACTTTGAGCTTAAGACGATGAAAACGATTTCTGCTTCATTGACCACGCGTTCGATTGGCCTTACGATAACGGAGTACTTGTACGAAACCCGGCAAACAACAAGAGTGCTTCACATTGGGCTTGTTGGTAATTAGCATTATAGTGCATTGTGCTTTCGATAAAGTTTATAAAGAATGGGTAAAAAACAAAGAACACGAAAGCGCATCCATGTCTTGTCGTGTTTTCCCGTTCTGCGTAAAGTTTTCCGAAAGCGCAACAATCCAATTTCATGCTGCAATATTGCAATACATTGTGTCAGTGGAAGTGACCCGTTTTTACGAATATGTACTCATGAAAGCGAAAATTATGCACTGCGTTGGGAGGGTTTACATTAACACACGTCCATCAAGAAATGACCGCCACAGAACACAGGCTATGTGCTTCTGGCCGCAGGAGTTCGCACAATGACAGGATCTTAAACTCCAATCAAGTAGCTAACGCTATACTGCTTACTTAGAAAAATAAATCTTCGGAAATAATGCAAGATAACACATTTTACCTGTTCGTTTCTAACGAGCAGTTAGAGCACTGAAACTTCAGGCAAACCTTTATAGAGCTGTATACAGTACAAAAAAGAAAAGTTTACGATGAACACATCTTCATCAGCTCTTTGCGCCTTAGCTATCATTCGTTATTATTACAAGGGCAGTGAATTATTCAGCCGAAAAAATTGTGCAAATTACTGTGTTCCTAACAACCTCCTTCTATTATAATGCATTGGCAAATATGTTTTGTGCTCTGAAATAAAGGCGCATAAAAAAAAGAGCCCTGGCTGCTAGAGAGGTTTAAGGCATTTTTTCGGAGAACGCTACCTACCGTAAATGCTAAATAACACGCACTGCGAAAATAAGACTGAGTTAAGACGTGATTTCTTTCTGCAATAAAAGGAGTGAAGGGGCATTTCGCTGGCACCAGTAATTGAGCCCCAATAGTGCCGGCTTAGAAAATAAGCCGTCCCCTAACCTACATTCTAGATCAATAGAGACAAGGCTTTGAGCAGAATGGAATGAAATATATTTCGTGCATGGATTTAACTACATCGGCTTTTCAATTATGAAAATAAGAAATGGAATAGTAAAAAAAAAAAGATTAAAGGCTAGAAGAGCTAGAAGTACAGGTGTTCAAAGAAAGTTGGCTCCGGTTTTGTTTTGTGTTTATCGGTGCGCATAGCTCTCTCCTATGGGGTGATTAACAGCTGTCGATCTGAAGATCCAACTCCACGCAACCTGATTTGGGCCCCCGGTCACCAGGGACTCCAGGGAAACGAACAGGCCGATCAGGCCGCCCGCGCACTCTCTCACCGGGCTATCTCCCTGTCCTTGGAAGGGTACTCCCAATCAGACAATCTGGCCATTACATTCAAACAAATTACCGATTACTACAAGGAGGAGCACCGGCGCTACCCGGCCCCTTGTAAGGGTCTGGATCGCGCTGACGAGCGCCTCCTCATCAAAATTCTCACTAACACTGTACTGTGCCCGGCGGTGCTTAAACATTTCAATACATCCTTTGATGGCACGTGCCAGTTCTGTGGGGAGGTGTCTGACACCTTCCACATGGTTTGGGCGTGTCAATCTAACCCATCTATCCCCCCCAACCCCAACCCCACCAGAGAGGACTGGGAGGCGGCCCTGCTCGGCTGTCAAGATCTAAAGAGCCAAAAGGCCTTGGTTCAACGGACGCGGGCGGCGTTGCTTGCCAATGGGGCCCCGGAATAGGGGCTCCACCTAGTACTGTGAGGGGAAAGGGCCAATAGGGTCCTACCCCAATCACCTTTCTGTAAAAATTTAATTGCCCATAAATGTTTTTCACCACCACCTATCTAAATCAGTCAAATCCGCAGTACTCTAGGCTGCTGCCTGGCTCGTTTGTCCAGTAAGAGGTGATCGATCAGCCCATTGCGCTTACCCGCTAATTAACCTACTCATCTATCGTGACTAATAATTTATAATGAGCTTTGCTTAGCATACATCATCATTACCGCAAAAGGGTATACAAGAAAAAAATGATGGTTTTGAGGAAAGAAATTGAGGCAGTAAATGCCTCACTTATCGATGGACACCTCCACGCTGCCGTGAGGGAAGGAAAGAAGGTGCAAGTGAAACACGAAAGAGGTGCCGCAGTGGAGGGCTGCGCCCTAATTTCGAACACCTCGGTACTCTTAACGTGCACTGACATCGCACAGCGCACGGGCACCTTTTGAGTTTCGCCTCTGCACAAAAAAAGTGTCAATGCGCAACTGCAAGGGGAGGGCGCTGGGAGAGAAAAAAAGGCGTGCTGGGCGGACACCTGAACTGTGTCGTGAAGCAAGAGGAGGAGAGAGTGTAACATTGGCGAGATAAAGATATGAAACTTGTTAAGACTTCGGTTTGGTTTGGTCTGGTTTGGGTTTAACTTCCCAAAGCGACTCAAGCTATGAGGGACGCCGTAGGGAAAGGCTCCGGAAATTTAGACCACCTGGGGTTTTTTAACGTGCACTGACATCGCACAGCACACGGGCCTCTAGAATTTCGCCTCCATCGAAATTCAACTGTCGCGGCCGGGATCCAACCCGTGTCTTTCGGGTCCCCAGTTTAGCGCCTAATCACTGAGCCACTGCAGCGAATTGTTAAGACTTCGGAATGCTGCTACTTTCAGGATGTTACTCGCATTTTTACAATTTTAAATTTATTTTTGCTAAATGAACACCGGCCTTCTTTTTCGGCTTTGCACTACACATGCTGCTGCGTATTCTGTGTATCTTCTTCTTTAATTACACTGTGCCTCACCAGCGTTCTGTCGTGCGGTAGTTTACTCCTGAAGGCTAACCACCGGAAGCGAGATACGAGGCAACTTTTTTAAAGTAAAAATGAGAGGAAGAATAACGAGGCAACGCGGCCTTTATTGCCAGGACTGTCGCTTTCATGTCACAGCGTATTTTCATAGTTTCTTCGTGCCTTGTTTTGTAAGCTCTCTTTGCTCTGATTCCTGTCTACTCCACCTTCCTCTTTTCCCCTTATTTTGTTTCCCACCAGCTTCCTTGCACGGCGCATGTCATGCTGGACTTAACCTTTTCTCCTTATATGTCGAGCCCGACGCGGGCAACGCACGAAAGCAGAACGAATGGGTAAACACAGCTTGCGTCAAGAAAATTATCCTTAAACGTACAACAAATTTATGCTAGCCGAAACAATTTGGCGGTGCTTTTTTCACTCACTTGTTTTCCAGTTTTTTTTTCTGTTTGTATCCTATCATATACATTTCAGTGAACAGTCCACTTTGTTTCACTCGCAAGCTTTTGCTTTTCTTTTTCAGCGCCGTTTTTTTTTTCTGTACAGCGAAAATATCCCCCAAACATAGGGTAGGATCAACGCGTGACGTGAACCGCGAAGTGGTGTCCTCTCAATTTTTTTCTTTCGGTATGCTGGCCCGACAGTTAGATTAAGGAACATAAAAAACAATCAGGCAACGTCTGAAGTGCCAAAACACAGTACACGACAAGAAGCGTCGCTGGCGGTGTCCAGGCAACTGAACCAGGCAAACAAGGCTTCCAGTCAAAAGCAGAACAACGGAAAGGGGCGTTATCCCGGATCATTAGTTTCCGTTTTCCCGCGCACCCGCCAATTTAGCTCAGTGCAAATGCCACTTAGGCTGGAGAGTAGAATATTCGAGTTAACTTAATTTTCATTTCCTGCCTTTTGGCACATGTCTACAGCTGAACTGGTAAGTTAGGTACCGTATTTTGCGGAATACACGCTACGGACTATACACGTTTCAGTGTTAAAGTCTTACGCTATGTGGACTGCACAGCATATTTGTCTTTAACATTTTTCATTCTAATGTGTAATTTTTATTCTGGCGTTGCACATTCGGTTCGTGGGGACTGTCTACCAGACGCGGCTAGTGTAATAAAGTACTATTTTTTAGCCAGAACTGAGCTGCGCGGACTATATACCGGGTGCGGTCTACTCTGCTGAAACTACAACAAGCAAACAGTGGAGCTGCTGTCGCTACCAGGAAACCAAAAGATACGGTAGGATACATAGCAGAACACCGAATACAAAGATTTTTTTTTTTTTTTTGCCACGTTGATTGCTGGAAACGTGCTTAAGTACTGTCAAAATAACGCACCTGGCATCTTCTGTTCTGATCCAGCGCCACTGTGGCGCTAGACGGGTCTTTCCTTACAGCCAACATACAGAGCATGAGTGAAGCCAGGTCTGGGATGACCTACACATATGTACTGCTCTTAAACAGAGCAAGGACCTTCGACACATGCCTTGAAAAGCATACAAGTAAAGAGCTCGCAACTTACAGATGTCTTCTTTTTTTCCCCATTTCTAAACCTTTTCTATGCTTTTTTTAATTTCACCTTGCTCAGTAAATTGAGCGTGGCGAAATAATTCTTATTTATCTGATTATTTTACACAATAGTGCAATTTTACTTTTTCTTCTTGTCGTCTCAAGTTACGACCTCTCATCCCCAGTGTTTCAAACAAAGCAGATAACAAGAGAATCGTAAAGACTAAGAAGACAAGCGTACCAGTTACTGTTTCAGTTTTAAAAAAGAATGGTACCGATTGAAGTGCTTAAGTGAGCCCAAGTGCGAAGCTAACGCTCCAAATATGTTCACTAGCGGAAACACCCGCGTCGCATTTCAAGTTCCGTCTTAGTTCATCCCCAGTTTTGCTCAGCCCTTCGCCATTCTGTTCGCCCTTGTTAACTGTGACTAATCTCCAGGGTCTTAGTCGAGACGTGAGCTGCTGCGGGCGTTTATATACCAGTCGGCTTCAGCTCGTTTGGCTTTTTGTACACTAGCCCAGGGACCAAACTTTTCACAGCATGATCTGCGGTCGCATGTTGTTCGCCCATATTATGGCTTCTGGGGCTATCGTTGCTTTCCGCGTGCTTGAACATCGGTGCTAATCTCGGTAAGGGCGTCCCTGCTGGGCATCAGAGCGTGAAGTGTTTCGCTTGAAACAGCGTGACTTCACGTCCAGCGGCGCAGCGGCGAATAGCGGAACAACGTTTGGTAGCTTTATAGCCACCCTACTCCTATTTGCTTTTTCCCGGATACCGCGCCCTTTCCCTCTCACACTTTTTTTTTCTGTCCTCCTTGTCCACACATTGTCTGAATAAAACTATGCAGTGCAGTGGAAGCTACAGCCGACGTCAGCCAATCAAGGGAGCCAGCGCACACCAGCGTGTGAGGTCGCTCCGCGACAAACCCATTTAGCCACATGCCGTCTGCTTTCCTGAGTAGAAGCAGACGACGCTGCGAGTACATTCTGTCAAATTTTTCAAACGAAGAATACTGTGAAAAAGTCCTTTTGAAACTCGCAATGCTTTTGTCTGAGATTTCAACGCGCATTTTCGCTGTGCTGCACAGTTTTAGTGGCAAAAAGTAGCACAGCTGCGAACTGGAAGTAGGTTGCGTATACGCCTTCACGTGGGGGCTTCGGTACTTTCGCCGTGACGTAGTTCCGGTCTGGTGAGCGTTCATTTCCGGAGTGTAGCCGTCGTTTTCGTCCCACGGAACCAGGGCCGTTCGGCTGCTGCTCTGCCTTTAGAGCGGCCGCCAAAGTGATCCGCTGCCCACGCTTTCCTCCCCGGACTCATTAGGACAAATGGCGATTGAAAGCGTATATTCTCGCGAGCCGCTGTCAGGGCAGCCAGAATCAGACTGCTCCATTGGGCCCGGAACACTGCTCGTCACCGCAGAGTGGACGCCGCGCGTGTCATTTGAATTGCGAGTATGACAGCTGATGCTTTTTGCGAAACATGAAGCGTAGAACAGGGGCCATGGCAGAGCACAGGAGATTCTCTTGACATACATCAAGGTTAGTAACAGCTTGATCATTTCCGCTCCTTTGCTGAGGGTTCCTCCGCTCTACGTAATTATAGCAGCTGTCTTGCTGGCTGGAAGGAAAAGGCCTAAGTGCAGAATCTCGTATCCAGTTTTTTTTTTTTTTTTCTAGTGCGGATAGCAATGCTTCTAGGGGCCTTCAGCTGCTCTCTTTTTTGTGGCGCCATGCAATTCACAGAGACATCACGGCCCATGGTAAAATAGCTCCTTTTTCTTTTGGAATCTGAAGAAGTCGCGAGGCATAGCGGTTATATTCTCTATTTTCATCCAATGGTCCTTGATGCGTGTTTTCTCTTCTCTTCTTCTTACAAGCAGTACAGCGCGTAATGTTGCACAACACCTAACATCGGTCGAAGGTAATTTTGCGGACTGTATGCCCCAACCGGAACGGGACAGTCTTGCACTTAGAAAAAAAAGCTGCAGCTGGATCCCGTTGCAGTCAAGAAGAAAGTGTTCTGTCGTTATCAGTTTGATAGAAACAATTTTTCTTTATCTTTTTTGTTTGGCACTAATTTTTCTTAAGCTTTTTTGTTTGGCACTAACTGCAAACAACACTTCAAAATGTCGAAATACTTCTCCAGTGGCTTCGTCTATTGTACAGCTTAAGTGCCAGGTCACTGCAAACGGCCATAAAAGTTCGGTGACATTACATCAGATTGCACTACATTACATTTGCTTTAGGCTACTGATTCCAAGGTCGCGTGATCGATTCCGGCCGTAGCGGCCGGATTTCAATGTAGACAATAACGCCGGTGTACTGTGTAATTTCAGCTCGCGGTAGAGAATCCCAGCAGGTCTACATTTACCGGAGCCCTCCATCACGGCGTCCCTCGTGGCCTGAGTCGCTTTGAGACGTTAAAGCCTCACAATCCCCAATCCCTTACGTTACACTACGGAGAAGCACAAACGCCAAATGAGGATATATCACGCTCATCTCTGATGTCAAGCACTACAGCGCAATCTACCAAACAGCCCAGCACGATAGATATGAACCGCCAGGACATCCGCGAAGAGAAACAGTAGCAGCAAAGCAACGCTCGCCCCTTGCGTTGATCACGCGCGGGGGGACGCGGTCTCCCGTTCAAGCTGCGAAGCTTTCGGGAGCGGGCTCCATGAATCAACGCGAGCTGTCTCTGCCGTCCGAGCGACCCGCGATCGGTGAGGCACGTCTACACGGCGCGCGTGCGGAAGATAACGCCCGGCCGATTCAGCGACCCATAAAGCCGGGCCGACATGCCCGCCAGGTCTCTGCGCTGCGCCGTACAGCAGGGCACGCTCGGTGTACGGCGGCGGCGACAGAGGAGGAAGCACGGAGATGACAGGTCGTGCCGATGCAAACGTTCGCCCTCACGCGTGCAGCGCCGGTATAACGCGGTGAGACGAGGGCAGTCGGCATTGACAGCGTTATTGGGATGATTGAGTTTTCGCTCCGCCGGAGATGGCCGGCCTGCGACGACGGAGGAGGGGCTGACGGTATTGACGCACCGCTGTCGTGACTGCGGAGGAAAGAGGAAAAAGAAAAGAAAAAAAGTATTTCCACCTCTTCGCTGCCAGCGTGGCTTGATCCGAGGGAAGGGTGGGGGGGAAATCGATAAGGTGAGTCCGCGGGGTTTGTTGTTGTTGTCGTCGTCGTTGCTGTGGCTGCTGCTAGACTGCACATCGGACAGCCAAGGTTGCGACCGTGGGTGTGAGTGTGTCGCAATAGCTGCGACCGTCAGAGGTCGCGGCGACCCGTTGACGCAACGACACGTCAACGATGGTTCGGACACATTTTTCACACGCTTCGTTTCACATTTGGGGGAATGTTCGTAGGCGTTCAATGCACATCTTTTGTACAGGCATGTTTTAGATGTTCTTTAATATTTAAACTGCTGGCGTACGCCTTGTTTCCGTCGTTTTTAAGTAAAAGATAGCGGGTCCCTTTCTAAACAAACATTTTTATCAGCTGCGTGATGAAGAAACAACAATGCAGTGCTTCCGTAGCGAGCCCAACTCATGGCTAGTATCAAGATAGGATAGGATAGGATAGGATAAAATAGGATAGGATAGGATAGGATAAGATAGGATAGGATAGGATAGGATAGGATAGGATAGGATAGGATAGGATAGGATAGGATAGGATAGGATAGGATAGGATAGGATAGGATAGGATAGGATAGGATAGGATAGGATAGGATAGGATAGGATAGGATAGGATAAGGTAGGGTAGGGTAGGGTAGGGTAGGGTGGGATAGGATAGGATAGGATAGGATAGGATAGGATAGGATAGGATAGGATAGGATAGGATAGGATAGGATAGGATAGGATAGGATAGGATAGGATAGGATAGGATAGGATAGGATAGGATAGGATAGGATAGGATAGGATAGAATAGGATAGGATAACTTTATTTGGCTCTAGCACAACTGTTTTTTCTTTATGTGGTCAGATGAGTCCATCCGCAACGGTCGGTTGCCCCTATTCCAGGGCTCCGCTGGATGCTGCCGTCAGCTGAGCTCGCCGTATCAAACCGATCTGGTCATCGCGGCAGTCGCTGGAGAGCAGACCCTCCCATTGCTCCACACTTGGGTTTTGTATAACTGGGACAACGTCGACTTTTTGACATGCCCATGTGACGTGATACAGTGTAGGTTTTTCATGGCACCACGGACAATTGTGTGCGTAAAGTGTGCGTATAAAACCGCGCTTAGACTACCCCATAACACCTCAACTGAAAAGCTATTAGCTTTTTGAGTGCACAACACGTTCGAGGAATTACGGGAAAATTCTGTGCCGATGCTGCCATAAAATTTAGTTGTAAGAACGCGCACGGATTCGTGCACAGACCTTTGCTAACGACACTACGCTGCCTGAACCTGGCAACGAGATGTAAATGGGACAGCGACCACATGTGAAGCATGAAATGTAAGAAAAATAATTATTTCTTCGCAGTCGTTTTAAATGCCAAGCCGACGCTAGGACTGCGGTTTTCACTGCTGCTTTCGTAACTTTCGCAAGCACCTTAAAAACTTCACTAAGAAATGTCATTTCGCGAAAACGAAATTTCAAGGCACTTTTCCTGTAAGTAATCTTTCGTATGCTTATAACCATATGGGTCTAAACTTTGCTACAAGAACAAATTGTGTAAAACTGTCTGGCAGCATTTTTCGTCTCTCCTTTACCACTGTATGTCTCGTGCTTCCGTTTTAATATTGCGCTTGTCCTTGTCTTCATTCTCTGTTCTTGTTCCTAGTCGCAGCGCTGGTGAAATTTTGAATATTGCCTTTATTTTTATCGTTACCATTCAGTTTTTTCTTTTGGCTTACCTCTTTTGATCCCAACCGTTTACGTCGTAAGGTCGGCCCCCCTTTCTCGCAGACAGCTTAATCCCTACTTTCGCTAGCCTTCCATCCTACGCAGCATTTGTACGCGGATGGAATACAAACAGGCCCATGTGCCGTGCGATGTCAGAGCGAATCAAAGGACCCCAGATGGTCGAAATTATATTGCAGCCCTCAGCTACGGGGTCTCTAATAACCAACAAGCAGTTTTGAGACGTTAAAACCCCTAACACCATAATATGTGGTTTTGCAAACGCTCGCTTCTCCTCTTAATGCGTGTGTATGCAGTGAAGCAATCTTCAACGAGCATGACAGCGGCGGTTCAACCTTGCTTGCTAGACATTCTTTACATTCACACTACAATATGCAATACACTATACCCTTTTCTGTTCGGGGACACTTTCAAAAATCTAATCCGGTCGATACCTTTGTCTCTTAACTCCTTAGGCCAATGACCCACATTCGTTGGATAAATTCGCATCTACATTACTCAAACAAGTAAAAACAAGAACAATTATTGAGGAGCGAATCAAAGATGTCGGTCGATTTCCGAGTTCTACGCTAGCTGCACTTTGGGGTTAGTGGTGGGGCTGGGGGACTTTATATTCGAAAAAGCGCGAAATCGCTCACAGGGGCAAGAGACAGAGGAAAGAAACATGAACGCCAGTAGCAGGCCCGTGCAATTTTCTTTTCATCCTTCTCTCAGTCACAACAACAACAACAACACCACAGGAAGCTGCGCTACTAACTGCTGCTTTTTCTGCAAGGAACAGTGGCTTATGCGCAGTACGCACAAACTTCATTTCAAGAAGAGAGGAGTCAAATCAAATGCAGGCAATAGCTAAAGAGATAACCCGCGGTTACAAATGTATAACAGTAGAAAAAAAAACATAAAACGTGCGCATCACTCCAATGTCAATGAGGGAACGTTGACTTAGTGGCTCTGCGGGGCTATCAACATAGGTAAGGCCTCTATATTTTCGCGTTATTTTTTGTTTCTTTTTAGCATGGTCGGACTGCAGCGGCGGCGCCGCTCCAGTCCGGCCGTGGTTTTCAGCTATCACTATTACCTCCGTTTTTTGTGGAATGAACTGCGTTCATTTCACGCAGTGAGTCGCTAGGTTTCCTAGATTTTCGGCCTGTTCACATGAGCGCTCGTGCCTTCTTAGTCTGACAGGTCACACATCTGTCAAACCTAGCTAAAACCAGAAAGAACATGCAGTTATAGAAGCATTCGCTATATTGATAACCCCGAGAACCACTGTGTAAGCGCTCCCTCAGTTTCACTGGCGAAGATGAAAACTCAGTTGCTTCAGGATTATCGGCAAGCGTTGTGCTGATGTGATCGTGTTTAGTTTTTTTTTTTATGCTCTGCACTTGTAGCCGCCGCGGTGGCTCAGTGGTTATGGCGCTCAGCTGCTGACCCGAAAGACGCGGGTTCGATCTCAGCTTCGTGGGTCGCATTTCGATGGAGGCGAAATTCTAGAGGTCCGTGTACTGTGCGGTGCCAGTGCACGTTAAAGAATGCCAGGTGGTCGAAATTTACGGAGCCCTTCACTACGAAGTCCCTCATAGCCTGAGACGCTTAGAGACCTTAAACCCCCTATACAGTAAGCCATAAGCTTGTAGCTGCAGGTTATCTTTTTAGTTGTTGCCTGCATTTGATTTCACTTTCTTCTTTTTCATGATAGAAAGTCAAGTTCCAACACATCTCATTTTATTGATCGTCAATCGCATGCAATCATTACAGAGGGGACTGAAGTCGAAAAAGCACAAAATCATAGAAAGCACGAAACCAAACAAGATGCAAGCAGAAATGTAGTGCTCATCTCAAAACAGACAAACAAATGTGAAAGCATAAATAGACACAATTCAACGCACCCGTGTAAAAACACAAACAGCTCTATTTACTAAAAAAAAATATTTACTGAGCTAAACTGCACGATTTCACGTGCAGTTTACAAATTAAGTGTAAATAATATTATAAACTAGTCCAAAAAAACGAAGAGACCACGTTGCTAGAAAGAACCCCGATTGACTCCGACGACCTCTGCCCACTCCAGAAAATTTGCCTCTAATAATACGTAGTTCATCTTCAATATGTTCTTGTACAAACATAATCTAGGAACAGCCATGGGTAGCTCCGTTTAAGTTATATGTGCGAGCCTTGCCCTTCAGTGCATTAAGCCCGCAGGGCTTTATTCATTAAATCCCCCACAGCGGCGTTTTCTCCGTTATAACTCCACATACAATCAACCGGACACGAGGAAATCTCACGGAGGTGCACACCCCAGCTTTCAGAAAAATCGCTTCTATACAACGCACCGACCCGTCCTCTGTTTCAACTTTTTTTTTTTTTCCTTTTAATTTTTGGCAAGTGTATGATTTTGTCAAACCAACCCGTTTCGGCACTTTTCGCCGTATGTTTCGACTGGGACACGTCAAATCACACAACACTCCTGCCACGCTAGTAAACACGCAAACACGCAGGCACGGGCCCGTTCCACTCGTCATTTCGTACGAAACAATAGGCAGAGACGCTCCGATAATCGCATTTTGTGCGCTGAATGAGATAGTAGGCGACGGAGAGGGCCAAAAGATAGCGAATCGAGGCAGAGTCCTGATCGGCTCGCGTAGTTTTCTCGCACGACGTGCCAAGGCTGGCCCTCGTCATCTCACGACTGAATGCCTGGGAGGGAGGAGGGCTGTGGCACGTAACAGAGTCGGCGTCCGATTGAGGGTACGTGCACGCCTGGGAGGCGGTGACGACGGACGCTACACCAGACCATGCCGTGGCGTCGTCGACGGCTCCCAATCGATCCCGGCCGGCCTGCCCCTCGGCCGCTGCTGGTGCAACCGAATCGATAGCACGCGCACCGGGTCCGAGCGACGGGGGAGAAATCGCCACGGATCTGGACAGCGTGGGGGGCAGCGCTCAGGGACAGGCACAAGGGGACCAGAGAAACGCGGGACACATACCGAAGGGGGGGGGGGGGGGGGGGGGCATGTCTGGGGTTATGAAATTTGGGGGAGGAGCGGGGAACCTGAGCACAGTGACGTCGTACCAAAGTAGATGAAGACCTAATCTAAAAACGACGACATAAGAAAACTAGGAGAAAAGGAAGCAAAGTCTCCCCGGTAGCCTCATTGACTTGTTTCGAAAGAAGAGGAGAGAAAAGAAGAAAGAAAGATGAGCTTGGAGATAGCGACGAAGAGAAAGGGTACAATGGAACCAGAAAACGCAGCAGGAAGAAAAACAAGAATAGGCGGAGAAAGTTGCAATTCGGACACGCAGCAACGTAAAAATAAAGTGGGCCAGCAAAACGGCGACCAGGGCAAGTGGCGGACAGAATATAAAGCGCGTCTTCACCTTCCGCGTCTCTTTTGTTATTTCTATTGTTGGCTACCAGGAAAATCTGCACCACGGCCACTTCGGGGCCGCCCGACCTGAGGCACCGCGCCCAGTTTCAATGAGGCCATCGTCACAAAGCCACTGCGCAGGAGCCGGCTGCGACTTTGGCTTCGGCTCCTGCTGGCACTGAGAGACGCTAAGAAGGGTAGTGCAGAAAGGGGGGAAGATGGGATGGAGGGCAGGGGAAGCGTAGGCTTTCATCACTGAGATATGGAAGCGCGCACTGGTATTGCGGTCCCGATGAATGCTGTCCTATACGGCTTTTACGGGCATGCAACTTCGTCGACGGCCGCGCGAAAGTAGCTCTCCTTGCTATAACCCCCCCTCCCGCCCCCTGTCTTTTGCTTCTACGTTCGTTTTCAGACACGAGCACAAAGCTGGTGGATTACCGGGCACGGGTCGTTATGAATAAAAACCCTCCAGGAAAGGGCGGAGAGAAAGTATGTAGTAAGTATCGAGACGAAAATAATGACCTCGCCTGTGTCTTTCCACAAAAGAAGAGGTATTGATCTTTCCATTCAGCTTCGAGAAAAGCGACGCCTGCGACAGGCAAAAGAAACTTCTTCATTACAGACCCTGCAACGGCGAACTGACTAGTGCCTCTTTATTGTATTCTCTCCAGTCCGCTTTGTACTGAACGAGCAGTGTCTTATGTCTAATAATACTTTATTATCCTCTTAGCGATGACATTTGAACGCGGAAATGCACGCATAGTTAATGTTTAGTGCAAGGATAGTATATTAAGAAATACGTTTTGACTGATGTAGATTTACACCTTCTACGCCAAAAGAACGTCCTAACGAGCCAGTGTTGTCTGTAGGGCGCTGATTAGACCAAAGTAAGACGACATACGATAAGCTATAAGGGTCGTGAGGTGTCAACACTGCGCCCTTTCGTGCGTCACAACTAGTAGTTTAAGTCTTCCTGAAAAATAAACAACCATCTGGAAACTCGATCAGTTGCCAGTCACTTCGGCCTCTATTTATACGCTGAAATTGCTGTTTTGTCGTTTCGCGCAGATTGTGAGCGCGTATAACTCTTGGAACAAGCTTGTATTGAGGTGCGGAGTTCTGAGAATTTATGTAGAGGTTTGGAGTACCGTGAGTTCCACAGAATCCAAAAATGAACGGCCCGAAGCCAGCTTCGTCAAGTTTTCAGTAGACTCCTAGTTCTTTGGTTTTTTTAATTATTTATTTATTTATTTCTTCCTTTCTTCCTCTTTTTTTCTTTCTTTCTTTCGCTCTTTCCTCTGTTCTCTTACTTTCGTTCGTTCTTTTTCTTTTCTCTGATATTTTTTCGCGCGTTCTTTCTTCCTTTATTGGTTCCTTCCTTCCTTCCTTCCTTCCTTCCTTCCTTCCTTCCTTCCTTCCTTCCTTCCTTCCTTCCTTCCTTCCTTCCTTCCTTCCTTCCTTCCTTCCTTCCCTCCTTCCTTCCTTCTTTCTTTCTTTCTTTCTTTTGTTTGTTTGTTTCTTATTTCGTTCGTTCCTTCTTTTTCCCTGTCTCTCTTCCTGTTTGCTCTCTCGTTATCGAGCTTAAACGAAGCGCGTAACATGGCAAAAAGCCGATGCCTCTCACTTAGCTTGCCATCTTCCACGCCCCTATAGCGCTACGCCTTCGACATTGCTCCTTCTGTTTCTACCCGCAATTAGAAGTCCTCCGCTGGCTCAACCTTGGCTTCTGGGCGCTGGCCCCCATTTCGAGCCATCTTTGACCTGACCTCCTTTTGTTCCGAGGCGAATTTTTCAACGACGGGTCTGGGCTTAGCCCTGGACAGCTTTAGGCGCCGTCTCCGGGCGTGCTCTGCGCCGGGGCTCAGGCGCAGAGCTAAGCCGTCGATCTCGCTGTTTCCTTACTTTGTCGTCGTCTCCGGCGTCCTCGTCGTCCGCGCATCGCAGGTTCGCTTTTGGGGACGTCGTGGGACGCTTTTATTCTCCCCTTAAATATATATCTCGATACCGGGCGCACTACGGCCCGTCCTTGCCCCATCGGAAATGTCCGGGTGTGGTCGCCGCCGGCTGTCCACCATCGGTGCGCCGGGAAACGGGGCAGTGTCGCTTTCTTCGTTAGCTTTTTGGCTGCCTCTCACCAGTATTTAGGGTGCGTGCGGTGTCGTCCCTTTGTCTGGAACTATTTCCCATGTACTGCCTTCTCCTTGGCCTTCTTTCCCGCCGTGTCCCTCGTTTATCTTTCCGTTTTTTTCATCGTCTTTTTTCTTCCTTTACTTCTTTTTCGCTCTTGGCACGAATGAGAGCTGCCATCGTGCCCCAGGCTTCGTTCCCTGTTCCCATTAAGGCCACATTTTCTCGCTGCTGGCTTTGTTTGCGGGGTCGTTTGCTTCGCGTCTAGTGCTCTTGCTTAACCGGCTGTAGCACTGGAATAATTTCTTTCTCATCCCCTGTGCCTAAAGCACCGAAATTCTAGCCCCGAAGAAATATTTCTTCCCGCTCCCACAAACCTCAGATCGTATTTCTTCTTTTCTCTTACCTTTTTTTTTCTCCTGAGCAGTTTTTCGTCTCTGCTAACAATTAACGTCGAGCCGAGACAACGTTTCGAGGAGCAATCGACTTCGGCCACCATTTATCTATGCCCCTATAGTACTTCAAGTAGAAAATGTATATGGGCGAAGGGAGTAAGAAAGAGACTCGAAAGCGCTCGCTGTCATCCGTTCCTAAGAGAAAATTTTTTAAAGCAAGAAAGATGAAATAGATTAGACGAAATCATCCGCCGTTCGAGCAGAGGAGGTAAGCGTCTCTTCAGATGAATGGGTCGGCTTGAAGGCAATGTTCGAAGCAGAGTATAAAGCCTGCATTGTGGTGCCATCGACCGCATACAGGTTTGCGAGAAGCCGTTGCAACACGCATTGCTTGCACTCGTGCGTTGCGAAATTGATTAAACGACATGCTTTAAGTCAGAGCGTTTCACTGAACGATGTTTAGCCACAACCGTAAGTCACGCGCTCGAGCGCATCCCGATCACGAGCGCGACGTTTTATTTTTTTTTCTCCACATTGTGCGCTGTCGAAATATCCGGCGACTTACTGTGCAACTGCATGTTCATCTTTTATTTTATTTTGGCTACCTAAAGCACCAACTCAACGCATCAATAGACGCAAGTTCTTCTTCTTTGGTATTAAAATAATCGACTTCAAGGGGCATGGTATTCCACGAATCTTGTAGTATGAGCGTAGAACATAGCAAGATCTAGCAGTAGTCTCAAGAGGTCGGTCCTTAATGGGCAAAATTTATTCACCTAAGAAAGGCTCCCCGTCATATTCGCAGTGAACCGCGGGAACAAATAAAATGCTTGAGCAGCGTTGCCTCCGTGCTCACAGCACTGGCGTGTGGCCAGCGGTTACAGTCCATCATTCGTGACCGCGTTTAAAAAGCATCGCAAATTGATCTGCTCGGAAATGACGCAGATTGTCTCGCTTCCGGTGCGCGACAGCGTCTTTTTCATTCTTCTACTGATTGTTTGGCACGGATATAAGCTGTTCATAAAGAGGGTACGCGAAGCTTCAAAATCGTGACAGACGCATAACATTAACGGGGCTCTGAAACACCTTCAGAGGAGAGCACATTGACTCACTCATTCGCTGCGTTGGGTTGTCATTAACATCTGAGCCAAATAATATACTTCTACGCGCAACAGAGAACACAAAACCGCGCGCTAAGGTTGGCGAGCCCTTTCCGGCGACTTTTTCATGCTCTCACCCTCCTCCGTCGCTCGCAGGAGATGGCTATTGGTTAGATTCTCTCAGACGTCAGGCAGCTACCATGGCCGCGGCCATTAAGCCGTGTAGCTCCGGTGGGTCAGGAAGCTCCGCCCCCGGAGGCGGGGCCGGCGGAGGAGCACCGATCTTCCAGCGTGCAAAAAGTGGCGAGAGGAGAGGAGAAGGCGCGAAGACGCTGAAATTCAAATTTTGACTACAGATAACTCAGCTTCTACAAAGCGCATTTAAAAAAATTCTTGCTGGCAAATATTTGTGTACCGACGTGCATTAACATCCCAAACGTATCGCACCTTTATTAAAGCCCCTTTCAGAGACCCTTTAAGACTCAACATTTCTTACCTGAATTTTGGTGCTACAAACATATATCTGTTGCATTGCCTACGTTTTAACCGGCGCTCAAGTGCCCAGTACTTCAAAGAATTCACCTAACTAACGATGACTCGCCCAAAACGTACGAATTCGTCGACAATACATTCTTTCTGATAATTATTCATTACCACTTACCAAGGCAGATTGCGCCGATCACTTAATGTGCGGCAAGAGTTCAGTAGCCAAATGTTCTCGCCTTGGTCTGCTTGTGCCACACCTTATGCTGTCAGAACTGCTTTCGGAACAGTGCTGGCCTGTCTGCGCTTGCGCATTGACCACATGCTTCTTTCTTCTTTTTTCTCTGATTCTGCCACATCTCATCGCCTCTTCATTCCTGTCATTTCACATGATGCTATGTTTCGAACTCATCGCTAATTCAGTTTGTTTGCCTGTTCATTTCCGATACGTATTCGGGCTAAACGAGGCCCTAACCAACAAGACCTCCTTCCATTATTAGATTATTTCGGTTTAGAGTTTATAGGAGTTTAACGTCCAAAGCGACTCAGGCTATGAGGGACGCCGTAGTGAAGGGCAGCGGAAATTTCGACTTCCTGGGGTTCTTTCATGTGCACTGACGTCGCACACACTGACCTCTAGAATTTCGCCTCCGTCGAAATTCGACCACCGCAGCCAGGATCGAACCCGCGTCTTTCGAGTCAGTAGCCGAGCGCCATAACAACTGAGCCATCGCGGGGGCATTATTTTTGGTCTGACTGGCTTTTCTCATTATCATCAGCGATGCACCTCCTCATCTATCATGCTATTTTCTCCTAAAAAAAAAAACAAAAGAAACATTCTAAACGCATGTTGGCCGAATTATTCCGTGGCATTACTCC
This sequence comes from Amblyomma mixtum, assembly GCF_055824585.1. Taxonomy (NCBI): domain Eukaryota; kingdom Metazoa; phylum Arthropoda; class Arachnida; order Ixodida; family Ixodidae; genus Amblyomma; species Amblyomma mixtum. The sequence goes on from NC_143016.1 coordinate 14,979,423, forward strand.
CACTTCGTCCCACCTGCCCGGTTTACGGCATTATGCACCGGGAGCAGTCGATGAAAGCAGGAGGCGTGTTTTGGATTCATATTAGAGTGCATCAATAAGTGGATTATTCTCGCTGTATCCGTTAGTGCTGGCGTAGTAGCGCCTCATGGATCAACCTTACTGCGCTGGTCGTCACGTGACTGGCGCTCTGGCCTCACTCGAGCGACCGTTCCACGGACCGCACCGGCCATGTGACCGTCTAGCTGTGACGTCAATGCGAGCATGCGTCGAAAAGAAGGAAGATCAATCACAGATTCATAACACGCAAATGCATACAACAGCTGCACTGGATAAACGCATCAATGAGAAGCATATTCGTCCGAGCCATTTTTGTTTTCCTGATTCGTTCTTCGACCCTTCTTTCATTGGTAGTTGGGACATTTGACGTCACGATTGACAGCTGAACAAGCAAGGCCATTCGCCAGCTGTTGTATCGGAGGCGGGGATGACCAATGGCGAGAAAGTAAGGGTGAATCGCGAAAAGAATCCCTACGAAATATGGCCTCCGGCTTCCGGTAGAGACAGCTACTTGCGGCGCCGAAAGAAACCGGCCACCCAGTCTAGGTATATCGAGAACCTGGGAGCCGCGCAGGCGACGACGTCCCCGTTGACTAGGATGGAAGACAGATGCCCCTCGGGAAAGGGCAGCCACGTCAAGGCCAGTCCGGAAAGCGGGCAGCCGAACAACAACCAATGCACTTGCCGCAACTCAGTCCAGGAGCAACTATCTCGGCGCTTGGACAGAAAACAGGAGCGGAAGGATACCGTCGGGAAAACAGGAGAAGAAAAAAGGTGGCTGCGTGATTTACGGTAGAGGTGGCGTTTTGGAGGCTTCCGGTAGCGCAGAAAGGGAAAGGGACGTGGCCATTCGCTGCGATGGACTGCTATCGACTGTTCTGAGCTACCTCTTTTGAGCGGCATAGCAAAGTCCGGTTCATTAACGAACGTCCGAGCGGAGGGGGCGATCAGTGATCTTTGCGAACGCATTAGACACGCTGCGGCCGGTAACAGCGCCAGTTCTTTAAACATAACTAATGAACTGCGCTGCTTTCTGTTTCAAGGACGAGACAGAAGCGCTGCACGAATGATTGTCGGCAATGAATCTCGCTGCGAAACGCAACATGTTCGGCGAGAATAAAATATAATGAACGAATATATAAGCACACCTGTACCAGGCACAAACACGTACTCCTCGCTCGTCCTTTGGACGGCATCAGACAAGAGCTATAGTTACCGTCGCAGTGTCAGACATGCGCAGACTCTACAACGAAAGTCTTACCGAATTTGAATTCATGTAGGTCCTTGCCATGCGGACAAGGCGCAATTAATTAACGTCAGATTATGTCTCGTAAACAGGACGGAAAAGATCTCATTAATCATTTGTATGCTGATGATATTTTCCTGCTAAGTAACTGAGTGGAATATTAACCGCGAATGAGGGAATACATGTACGCAAAATACACAGGGATAGCATTAAAGGTGAAGAAAAGTAATGTTCGACAGTGCGTACAGGAAGCATCTGCTTATAGCGTATAGGAAAGCAAAAGAAGTGGCAAAGCATTACGCTTATCATACAAAGAAATCGGCGGAACAGTGAAGCTGGGTTCGGGTGAGCAGCCCAATTATGAAGAGTAGTTCGCCGGCAGCCCTCAAAAGTAAAGTAGAAGCGTTTTCAAAGTACACATATTTTCAAAGGTAGACTATATAAAGTATATGAATGTCACCAGCGCCTTGCTAGAAAAATAATGGAGCCGAAACTCAGGCTAGTGAAAGAGCAAAAGATGTAACTAACGGGGGCCATGCGAGCGGTGGGAAGAGAAAATTATATGCATGACAAAAAAAAAAAGAGGCAAGTGATGATATTTTGGCTGACCATAACGCAAACGAAATGAACTTAAAGATGACATGGCATGCACAAAAATGATAACAGAAGTTCCTTACAATGGCGCAGCGGATACCAAAGAAAGAAATAAACCAGGGCGGCATATAACCTGCCTTGATCAGATTTTAAAATTTCATGAGGTGGACAGTAGTGTTCCATCCTGCCATTGATTTGTCACCGATGATGATAAGCATGAAGCCGTAATACAAACTGTGGACTGCGACCCCGTAAGATGATCACATTGCCGTGTTGCTGGACTTGCATAAGGTAACCAACCGTTACCTAATTAAAAGCATTGCTGGTGCTGTGCTGGCTAGATGGGATGCCAGATAGATGCCCTGGGTTAGATGGATTGAAAAAAAAAACAAGAGGAAGAAAGGAATAAATTGCCGTACTCTAGCAGTAGAGTGTCATCTTCAACACGGGAGTTATCGGGTTCAATTCTTATGCCGCCACAAAGCTACTGCTTTCTCCGAGCCAGTTTTCCACAAGATACACCGCTTGAAAACTGCACGCCCATTTTCTATGGCCAACCATTTTTTTTTCTGTTACTTATTTGCGTAATACAAACTTGTCGGTTCGCCCCCACGGCACAATGAGATATAGAAAAAATTTAGCTAACGTTTCATTTTTTTTTAATTGGCAAAGTTTACGCTGCGTCGAGCAATGCGCTAAATTCAACGAGAGCTGAGCTGCATACGCACGCTGTCTAAACCTCTCCGAGCTCCGCGTAGCATTTGCAAATCCCATCGCTGCTATATTCAAGGCTTCACAACCTTTCCCTCCCCTCCCAGTTTTTATCGTGCTTTCCCTGACCCGCTATGCTCGACCAGTTCCTTTCCCAGTGTTCCAGTGCCCCGTAAACAACTTTCGCTATAAAAGACACGAATATCGAAGGATAGTAATATCTCTGAATCCAAAATAAACACAACAAAAAACAACGAAGCTCTTCGCCTGTTTATTCGGATCTGAGGCAATTACCGGCCGGAGTCGGAACTTACCATGCTACATAGGAGCATCGACAAACTCGTCGGTTCAGGGTCAGGAAAACGCTCTGCACTCGTTTCGTGGCCTGACTGGAGACGATCGACAATGACGACCGGCACCATGACGTCACGGTTCCGGGGAATTGTTCCCACCGCACGCACACTGGTCGCTAAACTTCTGGAAAGGGTCTACAGTTCTAGGAAGAAAGACTCCCACTCTAGCCGTCGCTTATTCATGCTGCGATGGCCCCTCGAAGAGCGGCGCTAATTGCCTCCTACATGGTGCCAAGGACGCGCTCACCGATCTGCAGCTGCCCGATGCTTTACGTATCTCGGTTTCCCTCGTCCGCTGTGCACGCACACATGTGTTTGTATGTGCACACACGTTAAACCGTCTATCTCAGCTGGCATCATTGCAGTGACCTCTGAGATACCAATCGATGTCTCCCGCGCCCCCGGACGGAAGCAAGCGCCAGTGGGCACCACGTAGGATGACCTGCGTGCTCAGACATAGAGGGAAGGAGGGGGAAGGGGAAGGAGAAGAGGTGGTACTGGTTATAAAAACGAAGAGGAGAAAGTACAAAGAGATGCGCGTGTAAGGAAGGAAGGAGAGCGGGGCGAGACGAGGATGAAGCAAGGGTAGGGAAGAGGAAGGTAGGAAGCAATGACGGAGGAGGGGTCTTCGTGGCGCTGCGTATGGCGTGCCGTAGGGTCATTATACGTGCGATCCACGTCCTTGAGACGGGGACGCTGGCGACGACGGGTGAGGGAAGAGAGGAGGCACACCTTGGCTCCGTAATTAAACGCGCGCGCGCCTCCTCAATCGATATCGAACATCAGCTACTTCTAGTGGTAACGCCTCGTCCCACCTATACATCTCCCCTGGATCCCCCCCCCCCCCCCCGCACCAATCTCTCAACGTTGCAGCAGTCCAGGGTGCGCATGAACACAGCAAACGTGCGATGCGGCTGCCCGAAACCCAGTGCTAGGACCGAGAGTCCGGGGTTATGGCCGCGCAGCCATTTCTCTCGCTGCTGAAGAAGAAGCAACCGAGCGAGAGTGCTGCTTCATATCGTCGTCTTCGTCGTCTTCGTTCGAGACTGGCCACCTCTCGCTCCTTTACGGTCGGCGCGAGCCCGGTTTATGATTGGCCGTTATATTTAGCCGCTGCAGGTCAAGCGAGCAGCAATCGAAAGCGGGGCCAGACGTGACGATTGCGCACGGCACGCTTGGACTGTTCGGGTAAGAACCGGAAGAAGCCCCTGCCCCGAACTCGGAGCTCGCTTTGGCTGCCTCCTATTCAGCGAAGAAGCCTCCTGCCGATGCGAATGCTCAAAGTGTCGTCGCCAACGACCCAGTCGTTTGAAACACTACGGAGTGAACGCACCGTCAGGATGTGACCTTTACTTTTTTTTTCTCTTTTTTTTTTTTGTGGAATGCGAATGAAAAGCCAGGTTATGTTCTTTTCTATTCTGTAGCAGTTTTTGAAGGCAGTCTTACTGTCTCCCGGTTCTGTGAAATGTGAGCATCTCGTGCGGTCATGTTGAACTCTCGAGATAATAATGTTTACGAGTACTGGTCGTTATTCCCTCTCTCGTCGCTTTGATATACAGTCATTTACTGTGTCGAAAGGCTTCTATACGTTGGAGAAAGAAAATTCATCATCGTATAAACTTTGGAACACTTTGCAACGCGTTTGCCAGACACTCCCAAAACGCCACAGCAGCTTATAAACCCATCCTCAAAAAGTTAAACTGCATTATTAGTATATCTTGCCGGTACTCACTTATGAGACATCACATCGATGCTAACGGGGAAGCATTAAAGTAAGACAAAGTCCCACAGAGAAAAATTGCAGATGTAATATTTAAAGATATGTTTCACTTTAAATATGTGCACTATATCGCAGTTTCATTGGGCGTGAAGTACAATACGAACAGATAACCAGTAATCTACATCGGCCACACTTGATGTTATGAGACGGAAAGTCTACTTCTAGGCGACACGCAGAAAATTGCAAGCATTTAAGAAGCACGTATAATGAGAAGGACGAAGGGAAAGAAGGGGGAGGGGGGGGGTGCTACGTGGGGACACCTTGACCTCACAGAGAGTTCTTTGCCCCGAAGTGGACTTACAGTGATGGCGGCAATGATGGAGCACTTCCTCTCGTAGGCAGCATCAACGCGACTACCCAGTTCAGGTCGTCGATTGCTTCACTTGTTATGTGCCGCTAAGGCAGGTAACTGAAAGCAGGCGACAAACAAAGAAGCTCTGCCGTCTCCTCCATGCCGAGGAAGGACGCCAATCTGGGAGCAACGCAACCCGGGGCAGTCGAAAAGAGCGCGCGATCGGAGGTCGTTTACTCAGCGCGGAGTTCGGGGAGCGCGCGCTCTCCGCTTCCCTCCGGGATTGATTGTCTTTCTCGCTCCATCGCCTTTCGTCAGGGCTCAGGGCTACTGCGATCGCCCAGGGGGAGCAGAGAGCAGGAAAGTGCTTCTGCGAGGGACTGCGTAACGCGAGACGGGACACGCAACGACGGCCGCTTCGCTGGAGCGCGGTTTCCGCGACCACGAGAACGACGGGGACATGCGCCCAAGATGTGCAGGGTGAGATTGTGCAGCGACGAAAGGGGACCGACCGTCTGTGGAGTTAGTATACTGACTCTATAGGGCGAAAGCGACGTCTGTACTTTCATGGACCCCGTCTTCAAGCTTTTGCTGACAGAAGTGGAACCACTGTGGCCCGTCTTGGCAGCATACCGCTCAGATACAGGGTAGGCTCATTTGGCATCAAAGACGTTTACGATAAGTAATTACTCATAGCATCAAACCAAGCTCAGTCATACGGCTACAAAATAAAGCTATAGAGCTTTCAAAGAAAACAATTCTTCCTGATCATCGGACTGGGACAAATTTTTCTTTATCTATAAGAGGTTTTATGAAAGCTGTATAGCTTTCCTTTGTAACTTTATGGTTGTGCTTGGGTGGATGCTAATGAGTGTCGAATTCCTGAATATAAACATGCTCGGTCCTGAGGTTTTTCCCTAAACATAGGACTAGTAAAGAACTTATAACATCACGCAATTCTCACAGCTACCACGATGGCCGCTATACCATGGAAGGGAAATTCCCAGACACCACTCCTGCGGCGCTTTTTAAGTGGCACTCACCGGCAACTACATTCAGTCATTGTTCTTAGCAAAAATCAATTTTTTGGCTCTTTCTGATTATATTAATGTTTTCCAGCAGAAAAGTACGCCGTTATCGCTGAAAGAATTGCACTTAAATATTCCCGCGCCTCTTAGCTGAATCCCATGACGTTCACGCAAAAAAGAACTCCGTCATCACATTTTTAAAGTGAATGGTAGAGTAGCCAAGCCTTCCAGGTCCATGCAATAAAAAAAGAAACAGAACTGTTGACGCACCGCAGTTTACTTACAAAATCGGCCGGGGATGGCGACACCTGGAGTTTATTGTTTAATTTGTTTGTTTTTTTGGCCTCATTAGCTGCACTCCCTTTTATAAAAGGGAGTGCGCAAGAAAACAGTTTACTGCCTTTTTTACTCCTTTCTATATTTAAGGTGTAGAATGCGGTAATCTACTGAAAGTGGCCAACTTCAATTTGTCTTTAGCGTCCCTTTAAAGTGAGGGCGCCTATAAGAAGAAAAATATTCTCGTTGAAGAGCTTTCAACACGTATAGAAGCACTGAGTCATTAATTTGCGTCTCTTCTTGCGTAAACGTTCTTAGCAGCACAATGATGGCGCCGCAGAGTGTTAGCGAACCCTCTCCTGTGCAGTTTACCACTCTCACATACAGAACACAAAGCCATGTGTGTTTTGGAAACTGTCGCTGCTTGTGCGGTCTGCGATTGAGGCTTCCGTCAACCATTGCTGGAATTTGAGCGAAAAAAAGATTAATGAACGAATTAATAAACGGTTGATTATTAGCCGACGCCTAAAATCTGGACAATAGCAACAACCAGCTGAGCGATATCGAAGTCACCTGTCCATGGTGGACTGTTATTTCGTGCCAAGTGCAAATTTATGCACCTCCGTACCGATCAGCTGACGCAAGAAAGCGTTTTCACAAGGCTCCGCAATTTCGGGCGCGCTGCTCCTTGCTTCATATCCGGTGCAGTACTTTCATACAGGGCTCGCATTTCGTGCCTGTTAGGCTTCTGGGAGAGCGAGGGGCACGAGCCGGGTTGATGGAGAATACGTCTCTTGGTTGTGCCTGGGTGCAGGCGTGTTTGCAAGATTGAGTGCGTACGTATATGCACACATCGAAGGCTGACGAACGAGTGCTGAAAGAAACGAATCCATGGCACCCCGCCGAACACGAACACGAAACCGAAAGGTTGATTATTTTTTCGCCTGAGTGTGTTTGTGAGTGAGTGAGTGAGTGAGTGAGTGAGTGAGTGAGTGAGTGAGTGAGTGAGTGAGTGAGTGAGTGAGTGAGTGAGTGAGTGAGTGAGTGAGTGAGTGAGTGAGTGAGTGAGTGAGCGAGCGAGCGAGCGAGCGAGTGAGTGAGTGAGTGAGTGAGTGAGTGAGCGAGCGAGTGAGAGTGAGTGAGTGAGTGAGTGAGTGAGTGAGCGAGCGAGTGAGTGAGTGAGTGAGTGAGTGAGTGAGTGAGTGAGTGAGTGAGTGAGTGAGCGAGTGAGAGTGAGTGAGTGAGTGAGTGAGTGAGTGAGTGAGTGAGTGAGGGAGTGAGTGAGTGACTTAGGAGGAGAGGGACAGTGAGTGAGCATGTGAGCGAGTGAGTGAGTGAGAGTGAGTGAGTGAGTGAGTGAGTGAGTGAGTGAGTGAGTGAGTGAGTGAGTGAGTGAGTGAGTGAGTGAGTGAGTGAGTGAGTGAGTGAGTGAGTGAGTGAGTGAGTGAGTGAGTGAGTGAGTGAGCGAGTGAGTGAGTGAGTGAGTGAGTGAGCGAGCGAGCGAGTGAGTGAGTGAGTGAGTAAGTGAGTGAGTGAGTGAGTGAGCGAGCGAGTGAGTGAGTGAGTGAGCGAGCGAGTGAGTGAGTGAGTGAGTGAGTGAGTGAGTGAGTGAGCGAGCGAGTGAGAGTGAGTGAGTGAGTGAGTGAGTGAGGGAGTGAGTGAGTGACTTAGGAGGAGAGGGACAGTGAGTGAGCATGTGAGCGAGTGAGTGAGTGAGAGTGAGTGAGTGAGTGAGTGAGTGAGTAAGTGAGTGAGTGAGTGAGTGAGCGAGTGAGCGAGTGAGTGAGTGAGTGAGTGAGTGAGTGAGTGAGTGAGTGAGTGAGTGAGTGAGTGAGTGAGTGAGTGAGTGAGTGAGTGAGTGAGTGAGTGAGTGAGTGAGTGAGTGAGTGAGTGAGTGAGTGAGTGAGTGAGTGAGTGAGTGAGTGAGTGAGTGAGTGAGTGAGTGAGTGAGTGAGTGAGTGAGTGAGTGAGTGAGTGAGTGAGTGAGTGAGTGAGTGAGTGAGTGAGTGCACCTCTTATCTGAAGCTAAGAGTTGATTATGCGAGCTTACTTGCACATTGTTACATGGACCTTAGGGGCAGCGTCCGGGAGAGGCGCAGAAAGGAACTTTAATCAGTGCTCCTTATCACTTGTCTCGATCGGTGAGGCGCGGCATAATGAGCGCTGTACGCCTATAAACCAGTTCACTGCGTTCCTCCTACCCTTCCTAACTTGCTATCACTTTTGTTTCAATCTAGCTTCATGTGCCAACTTCGGTACGTCTTCGATAGGCTCAGATTTCGGTGTTATATATCAAGTGCGAACGATGGACTTCGTATCGTATGATACATAACATTGACAGCCTTGACAATAGAATGATGGAAATGTCGGCCGGGCTAAACAGTCATCTGCCCTGCTGGTCCACTTTGGGGGCGAGAGAAGAACATAGAGAGAGGCTTGGAGAGAGACCAAGCCTTTTTCGCCTACACAAGGTAGTGTCAGAAACCAATTTTTTAAGGATTTCACCCGAGAGAACCCGAGCACCACGCAAAGGAAGAGTTTCTACCCATTAAAAGAGCGGCGGGTACCTGCGTTATTGCAGATCAGGGAAAGGGAAGAGAAGAGGGTTTAAAAGAGAGTAGAGCTGGATGCGTCACAACAGCGTTGATGTACCGGCTGCATTACTACCCTTTTGAGGATTAGTCAGCCGAGGCCTTTCGGTGTTCATAACTAGAACGGCAGTTAGTTTTCAAGCAAGCGAGAAACTGCTGCAGCTCAAGATTTGTTTGCCACAGCTTTTCCTTCATCTCAGAGCCTGAGGCAATCACCTGGCTAAACTCAGCCGCTGTCCATGGTTAATTTTCGGAGCTCTACATTCGTTTCGATAAAAAAGGCTATGAAATGAAATTCTTTCCCTCCGTCCTACGCTATGCCCCGTCAAGAATTTTTTTGTGTGTGTGTGTGTGCAGACGTATGACAAAGAACACTGTGGATTGCTTTCCACAGTGCTCTTTCCACGGTGGCATTCCATGTGAAACTGCGTGCAAATCACGAACAACTTGCGCAAAGCTACATTCCAGTGAACGATATTAGACACCAAAAACTAAAAAAAAGAAAAGTTCTAAATCTCGCAGTATGTGTTTAGATTTCTGTGCTTGTTTTATTAGCACAGATCAAAAATATAAAGGATCGAGTCCTCCAGATGCGACTCTCATGGCTTCTTTCTCCTGCCTATTTATCCTTTTTTTAACACGACCAAGACTTAAGGAATGACAAGAAGTCCTTCTTGCAATCCACTCCTCTGCTTTTTTTTTTCTTTTTATATCGCGCGGTAAAAATAAAAGCTATTCGATTCGCGTGGCCGCGCACTGAACAACTGACCGCAGAAGTACCGCAGCCCACGAGCGGGGAATTCAGATCTATCCGCAAGATGGCAGCTAATTGCCACCATAACCGCAGCCCGACTGGTCTTCTTTCCCTTCGTATTTTAGTTTCCTTTCGGAGTTTCGCTGTTGGTTCCTTGCGTAGCGTCTTGCCCTCCTGGAAAGAGTGCTCAGAAGAACTTTTAAAGAGACTCGCATTTTGAGTGCCAGAAAAAGAAAGAAGAGTGATACCGAGGAATGTCGCATTAGCTTTATTCTTCTTTCTTTTTCTTAGCGCAGTGAATAAACGAAAAGGCTCCGGTGGAATGGGGCGCCAGAAACCGTGTCGGCAAAGGCGACGTGTCTCGAGCTCGCGATGGAATTCCAGCCAGGCCCCGCGGCAGATCGGGAACCGAGACTCTGAAGTCCCGTGCTTCCTTTTTTTCTAGAATCAAAGTATAATAAATACAATATTTGCACGACATATTCCCCCGTCGAAGGGTGGCGAAATGGTGGGTGGCGGTGGTCGGTTACACGAACACAGCTACGCAGAGTCGGGATAACCGTCACACATAGAACGAACTCAAGTATTTTTTTTTCTCTCTCTCTCTTTTTTTTTCCACGTTTCTGTCTCTTTTTCGTACGTCAACTGTTTTGAGTTTCACACGTTCCTTTCAGTCAGCTGACGTTGGCATGGTGCTAGTTGCGGGAATTTCGGTTCAACCCAGAAACAAGAAAATAGCACGAAAAGAAGCGAAACTTGTAGAGACATTTGTTTTTAGCCTTAAACTAACGGAGGGAATATGCGATTCAGAAACTGAAGGAAAGAATAAAATAAGCGAGAGACATTATCTTTGTGCTCTCTATCGCTATGAAAATGGTTGGACGACTCCCCAAGAGGGCCTCCTGTTCTTGTGGGTTGTTTATCGCCCGGTATTTTTGCGCTGGCCGTTCCATTAATTGCTACTTGGAACCAAGACAGAAGAAAAAGCGCTCAAAATCTTCGACCTCGCATCCGGTTACATTGAATTTACGACGCAATTACGCCCAATGGGCGCCACAGTCTAGGACGGCCATTTCGCGCGTTCCTAAAGAACCGTCCTTCGCCTTTTCTCCCAATTCGAGTAGTCAGCGGAGGCCGCTGAAAGCCAACTCGAATTAACATGCATTAGGGAGTTTTACTGTATTTTTTATCACTCTCGCCGCAAAAAAGGTCGAGTAGAAACCGCGCGAATCCCATTAGGGTGCGAGTGCGCGGACGGAGTACTTTTATTCAGTTATTTCTATTCCTTCTCCGAACTCTAGCGGCTTCATGAATTTTGCACTGCTTGCAAGCATTCGGAGTTCGTCTCCTATCGCCCATCGCTGCCACGGAAATCTAAAAGGGCTCCTGATGCTCGCTCGCGATCGTAGGTGGGGCCCTAAATAATATATGCTAATGAAGGCTCTGCAGTTCGTTCGCTTTGGCTTCTGTTTGACCTGCCTCATCCCCGCAAGGTCACAGGTGGCTTTCCTGAAAGAGGATCGTTGCTTATAAATTTGTAACTCGCAAAAAGAAGTGTGTGTAGGGCGATTTTCTCGTTATAATTTGTGCTCTCTTTTCTTTTCTTTTTTCATTTCCGCTTGTCTGGCTGCACAGCTCCTGCTTTCCTCCTCTACTCTCTTCCTCTTAATGGCCCATGCCAGTATATACTTTTTTTTTTAGACGTACAGTCTGGAATTATCCCACTTTCAAGAGCCAGCTCATTCTTGCAAGTCTCAGTAGACATTATAGAGGTTCCTACTCATTGAAAAATAGAACACGCAAAGATTTTCGGCCATAAGATGCTTGCACTGTCTTTTTTCCTTCGCTTTTTCTTTCGATTAGACGTTCGCTCACGGCAGCACTCTGCAGAAACGCACGTTCTCCGCGCATAGACGTGGATAGCGCGTCTAAAGCTGTGTTAATGCACATTTGTTTTCCTTTCTCAGTTATTCCCGCAACCGTTATAATGCTGCGTCGGGAAGCCTAACCCACAGGACCAAATAAAAAAAAAACGCATCGCCCCTGTCTTCTTATTCCCGCTAGCCGCAGCTCAGGTGCTTCAGGTTTCTATGGTAGATGCCGCGGATTGCAAAATCTTTTTCATTCATTGTTATTTTATTTTATGAATAATAAAAAGCCACTAAAAACAACGAGTAGACCATGTGCACAGTTAGTACTGTGCAGAGGCGGTAAGCAGGTGGAGGCGGCGGGCAGTGATAAACCAGTAACGGTGATATAAAACAGTTCAGTGAAGCGTTTTAGCTTCAAACATTTGTCGAATCTCTGCTCCAATTGACTGCTCCGAAGCCCTAGGTTGGAACTGAAACACAATATCTAAAAAATTGCACCGTTTCGATCTTTCTTTCTTTTTCTGTCCTCAATTGTCTTCCGTCTACGAGGACCAGCTAAGCCGGCGCGAAACCCACAGCAATTTGTATGTCGAAAGGTTAAGCGTTCGCTCGTAACGGTGTACACGTTAGTCCCGACCTACTCTTTCGGAGGACTTTGTCTGCCTCCGTCGCTTCGGAACGTGCCCGAAGAAAGAGAGAAAGAGGCGCGTGCGAAGCCGTTCACCTGACTGTGCAGTGGCCTGTTTTGTTCTCGCGCCGCTATTGCGGCAGCTGCTCGGGACAACGCATGCATGCACAGGTAGACAGACAGTCGTGCAGACACGCACGCAGCACTTTCGTCGCGCAGTGCTGTCGCCACCTGTGCAGGGCGCGTCACAGTGACCGAGACAATGGCCAGGTTGACACACATGTGCACGGAGGCCAGATGAGGCCGTCGTTGGGGACTGTGCGGGTTGGCAAGACCGTTTTTTCCAAGCGGCCTTGCGTTCCTGCAAACACATACACTCTCTTTCTCTCCTCCTTTCGAGACACTGCAAAGAATAAGGAGCGGATGGCCTCAAATAAATTGTTACTTATGTTTTTCATACAGGCTCCTGCACTTAATTGTTACTACAGTTTCTCTACGGAGGTTTCTCACTGACTCATCACAATACTGTAGCTGCGCAAGCAGCTGTGTCTCGAACTCAAAGTCTGATGACGAAGACGTTGTCTATTAAGCAAAGAACAAAGCCATAAGAGAGATTGTGGAAGAGCCCCGCTCTGGGGCCTTGGTCGACGGAAAGTTTCTGCACGCGTCCATCGCCCTGCAAGCCAAAGATTTTCATTCATGACGTCAAAGGCTTGTGATTTTATTGCGCACGTGTGCACTGTAGAAATGGCCACGTCGGGTCAGCTCCATCGATCATACATACGGACAACAGTTCTTGACGCTGTAAGCCACTCATTGCTATTCTTTTATTTTATCCCACAGACCAGAAAGAAGTAGCATTGGCCCCGCTACATCTGCATCTGCTTTGAATATTTTTCGGTCTGTATGAAAAAAAAAAAAAAACCTTTTCTCTTGAAATTTCGGCCATAACCGCGGCACTGCGCTGTGTTTTTCAAACATCAGAAATCGTCCTATCTTCTCCTTTTTCCTGTTTCTCTCTCCGCCTTTCTATTCGCTGCTACTAACCGCATTCCGACAATACCAACGGCCTCTTTCAAAAGATAAAATGTATATTGTTTTCCGCAAATATGTCTTCTTCTTTGTGTGCACCACAAAGACATCTGATGACGTTCAACCTTGTCCGCCGTCCGTTCTTGAGCTTCCTCAAAACAAAGCACAGCTGTTCGCACCTTGCACAGTATGGTTAACCTATATCATCTTACTGCACACATAGTCCCTCGAAAAGTGCAACATTTCTTGCATGTAGTCCGCCAAAGACCAAAGCCTATTTTGCGGCGGGAAGCATGCCGTGCCTGGAGCCCCAGTTTGTACGCCACCGATAGCGCTTGTAGCCTAACGAAAAAATGCTAAATATTGTCTTGGCAGCAGCTGTAATGCGACACGGGGCACGCAATCCTTGATGCCGCTGCTAGAGTCCGTAAACCATCGCCTCGCGTTACAAGGCTTCTCTTCACGTCTTTGTACAAAAATTCAGGGGGCACTTTGACTGTCTAAAGTGCGTAGAGGCGAAAGCGTTTTCCGCACCACTTTCAGTGCTTCTGTGGCACTGGTGGCGTCACATGTAATTGAGTACTAATTACTAAGTGATGACAAATCACTAAACAATGGTTAATTACTGATTAATGTCTGAATACTAATTAACTGCTAATTAAGCTTAAGCTTAAGCTTCGCCTTCAGGAGTGGAACGCGACAGCGTGTTGTAGCGCTGCCAGGGAGTCCACGGAACGCCACCACCCGTTCGGCGCGATGCCTTGCCGTTTCAACGCAACGGTTTTTGAGGAAAGGAAATGGCGCAGTAAATCTCTGTCATCTCGGTGGACACCTGAACCGCACCGTAGAGGAAAGGAGTAAGTGGGAGTGAAAGAAGAAAGACGAAGATGGCCCGTAATGAAGAAAATGAAAATTGTATTTGAGGAAAGAAAATTACGCAGTAACTGTCTCACATATCTCGGTGGACACCCGTCAAAATTCAGGGGGGGGGGGGGGGGGAGGGGGGGGGTGCACTTTTTTGACCTAAAGTGTGGTCACTGATGTGTGGTTAAGATGTTAAGCTTCGCCTCTAAGAGTGGAACGTGACAGCGTCTTGCAACGCTGCCAATGAGTCCATAGAACGCCATCGCCCATTCGGTTCTACGCCTCGCTCGTCGGTAAATTGGTTTTTGAGGAAAGGAAATGTATTTCTCTCTCATATCTCGGTGGACACCTAAACCTCGCCGGAAGGGAAGGGAGGAGGATGGCAGTGAGCGAAGACACCGTATTCACTAGACGTGCCTTTGTTCATTCCAAACCATCGAGCTGGCATGGCGGAGTGGATAGCATGCTCGTCTCGCACTCCGAAGACCGGGGTTCGATTCCCGAGCTCGACCAGTTTCTTACTAGGTTTTATTTATATGGCCTGACTAGAGAAGTTAATTAGGCTAATTGGGCAATTAAGCAATTAACTAAGCTCAGTCCCACTTACTTGGAGCATCACTATATGGTCCCTTCAATTGGTTGCATGGTTACTAGCCAAAGTACAATTGGCCCCGTTTGAAATTGGCGCACTGTGACGTCACGACCGTTTCGACCAACTGAAAAGCGTGACATTCTCTGTCGACAACTGCTGCTTACAACGATGAGACATTAAAGGCTTTCGCCTTAAAATAACTCATTAATTTCCTCCAGTTCCTTCATTGCGAAACCCCTTTGGTTACACTACGGTTCGGCTCTATCGCATTATTGTCATAGAATGTGAGAACGTAGGATGAGTAGGAGAGAGAACGATCAGGGCAGAAAAACGTGAAAACAAGAACAACGCATCCATACTTCAACTGGAGCAGCAATATATGAGGCAAAGAGTCTTATTCCCATGAGCTAGTATGTACTTGTATTCCATGTTCAGAAGACTTGAAAAAATTGATTGATTGATTGATTGATTGATTGATTGATTGATTGATTGATTGATTGATTGATTGATTGATTGATTGATTGATTTAATGAGTGCATTTCTTTATTTTGGATTTCCGACTGCCCCCTTGTTTATGATTTGCTCGGAATGCTGTTTCCTTTTAATGACCGAAATTTTTCATCCAACATATCGACACCTTCATTCTGTGATTGTTTTATTTGATATAACATTTCGTTCGTTCGTTCCGAGGATTCAATGCGTCAATAAATAAATAAATAAATAAATAAATGGTTTGGTTTGGTTTATGGGGTTTAACCAAACCAAACCATTTATTTATTTATTTATTTATTTATTTATTTATTTATTTATTTATTTATTTATTTATTTATTTATTTATTTATTTATTGACGCATTGAATCCTCGGAACGAACGAACGGAATGTTATATCAAATAAAACAATCACAGAATGAAGGTGTCGATATGTTGGATGAAAAATTTCGGTCATTAAAAGGAAACAGCATTCCGCGCAAATCATAAACAAGGGGGCAGTCGGAAATCCAAAATAAAGAAATGCACTAATTACCACACCCTGGACCCGCGTCGAGCTCGACGTCAAAAAGACGCCACGCCGTGACGAAAGGGTGGCACCCGCTTGCGCTACGCAGTGCTCTCGGAGCGCTACACCGAAGCACGCAGAGAAAGTGGAGCATTGTATTCTCGTCTCCATGGCGACAGCACGCTCCTGAACTCCGTAACTGCCTTTCAGTCCCACACCCCCCGCACACACCCAACCCCTTTCTGCGGGGCTCTGTTAGCGTGTGCCCTCGTCGTCGCCTGACGTCGCCAGGAGGCGTTGCGTCGCGTGGTCTGAATTAAGCGGCGCGGAGGCTCGGCCCGTGCGTGCGGTCTTCGGAGCCGCTCGGTTGCGGCGTCCTCTCCCCAAGGCTGTGCGCGCGCGGTGAGAATGTTTACACTTCAACGAGGAAGAGGAGGAAGCGCAAAGAAGGCGCAGAGCGAAAAAGTTGGCCGCGCGATAATTGGATAATGAAATTAGCCGCCTGACAAATGGTCGCAGACTTCGCAGAGCGCGCCTCGTTTATCACTCGCTGCCCCGCCACCTGCATGAGGGACTTTCTCTCTCTCTCTCTGTCTCTTTTTTTTTTCTCATTGCGAGCTAATTTTCAAAAGCAGCGAACTCTTGCGAGATTAGCTGTGTGCATGTTTGCGTGTGGTCCTTCGCGTCGGCACAAATGACCACCGGGACGATATCCCTGACCTCCTAATTGGGCTCTGAGGCAAGTCAGACGGGCTAATTTAATCTCGACCTCATGATCCTGGAATCGCAGCCGGTTTAAAAAGGGGCTATTAGGTTGTCCAAAGAGCAAGTAAGAAGCAAGGCTTTTTGAAATCACAATCGAAGAATTTCGGCTGTCACCGAATGAAACTCGAACAGTGAAGCGCTCTTGAACTGTCCTAACTGGCTGCCACCGACAAAGCCTGTTCGTCTCTAAGCACCGGTTCCAAAATTCGTTCTCTTCAGGAGAGAACTTTTGGTCAGCTGCGAAAACAAAGCTCTCTTTTGTACCCATGAGGCTGCGTTCGGAGGTATGCCATTAACTTCTCCCCTAATTCAAATTTACTCCGCCTTGAGAAATTCTCTGATAAAAATGGACTATCTGTATTATGCTGCTGCATGCGATACCTGCGCCCCGAACACCCCGAAACATAATCCTGGTGACGAAGGCGTTGATGATGAAGCGATTGATTGTTAAAAAGAAAAATTTCGCATCCAGTTCGATAAAATGAAGCTTAAATACAGTGCCTTAAAGTAAATCAAAACTCCGTGAGAGGGCATGGCTATGACGAAAGCGGTGCAACTTTGGCTTCTTGACGAAAATGTTAAATGATGATCCGCTACCCACGACACTTGGCGCGCACCTTGTTTCCAGGAATGTATTGTCATTGCTGCTATTACTAAACAAGCTACTCCAATTCAAATGGCATGTGAGCATTCATTGGTGCGGCGTACTGTAACCTTCCCGTGAGGCAGACAGTTCACTTGGTTAAGGATAACTTCTCAATTCCAATTCTCGAACGCCTTTAAATGCACTCCCGATAGTCTGAGCTTAGTTTTTGGCGCTCAAGCTTCTTCCCCAGGATTTGCTGCAGCATTGAATAATTGACTCTTTGTTCTCATTTATGGTCCTGTTGAGAAAATGCACGGGCTGCTACTGCCGCTGTGTGTGCTCGCTGTTATTAGATTACATTCTCGTTTCACCGAGAAACCACTGCTTCGAAGAGATGCCTGAACGGCGCTCTACTGTTGTGCTTGTCGCGCTGCGCACCCCCTATCGACGAGACGACAAAAACTGCTTCTGTTGAGACACGATTTTATTATTTTGTTTCTCCATTCCCTTGCTCACGGTTTCCGACGTACACCGCTAATAGAATCTTCGCTCTCTCGCCATTTGCGTGCAGTACATCAGACGAAGAATCCGCGAAGAATCGCAAGAGTTCCCAAGTGCTGTGGCAGCCTTTAGAATTGCTCCGTCCTGGTGAGACTTGTACACTCCGTCGGGGCAGACCCGAACAATATCGAAGCGAGGAAACAAGAAACACTGCTCAGAATGCTCCTTCAGACAGATGTGATACGGCTGGCTGGCTGGCGAGGGAGTTAGCACGCTGAAGATCCAAAGTACGCTCTCTCTTTATCCTAACTAGATGGTTAACAGCCCAAGCATGATGCCCAAGCACTGCGCGCAATTAGCGAGATGCGTCGTGTGCATGCCGCATCCCATCCGCAGCTGTTTCTTGGGCCCACAAGCTCATATGCCACAACACCTGCAGAACGAAGAAAGGCGAAAAGGGCAGCAGGCTCGCTGCTTTCCTTTTTTTTTTTCCTCTCGTAAAGATGGGGAGGATTGCGTGTGCCGTCCCTTTTTTTTCTCTCTCTCTCTCTCCCGGGCCCGTGGCGGTGGCAGCGGCGTCTCAACGCGGAGGCGGGAATATCTGGATGCGTTCCTGCTTCAAGAGGCGACGGACCATTTCTCATGGCGTGTGCGCTCGCACCGGCGGTATCGCCTCCCGGCGTAATTTGTCAAGCAGAGGCACCGGGAGGAGAACGCATCGCTCGCGCACCCGCGTGGTTGTTTTCCGCCGTCTCTGTTCCTGCTTCCTGGCGCTGCGCGCGGTTAAGCGGCGTCTCCGTGGGAGGTTGCTCGACGGCCATGACCACCAATTCTGCTTCCGTCAAAACTGGGGGTAGGAGTTCGCTGACGCTTACAGGTCACCCTTATCCCCCCCCCCCCCCCCCCCCCCCCACACACACACACTTATTCCCGCCTCTGCTTTGGTCTTTAGCACAGACACCAAGAGGCATCTTTCAGTGAAGGACGCGGTCCAACGATTGCTCCTTTCTAGTAGGACACTTCTAGGTTTCTTTTCTTTTCAATTCGCCAATGCGGCTCAGTGGTTTTGGCGTTTGGCTGTGCACAAGGTCGCGGGATCGAATCCCGGCCTCGGCAGCCGCGTTTCGGTAGAGGCGAAATGCAAACACACCTTTGCGTTCTGCGACGCGTCATCGTTAATGAACCCTACCTTTCAAGGGTACACACACAAAATTTCGAAAGCGAGTAAACGATTGATTTGATTCTTGGGGTAAGGAGATGCCTTCTGGCAAGTTTCAGTTGCAGGCGCTGAGTGGAACATGATTTAATATGATTTTGAATGTTGTCCAAGAATCCGCTCGAGGTTTTTTCGCGTACCGAATTGCGTCAACGTACGCATCTCCCAATTACACTGACGACACCGAAACCAGTGGTTCTTCACAGGAATAACCAGTGCTTGCCGGCGACATCGATATCATCAGGAATGAGGTATTCCAGGCTGGTCGGTCGGCCGGGTCGTCGAGGTGCGGTCCGGAGCTGGTGCTTACCGAGGCCGAAATTGCCGGTATAAATTCGTTTGAAATTAATTATTCACGCTGCGCACTGCTGTTTTGAGCTCATTTTTATGATTAATAGACGGAACATTTTTGTCACAGCGAAAAACGTCTGTCCCATTATCTACCGGGGTTGATTTAACTGCTCTAAATGAAAGGATGAAGACGAAGGAACAGTGCACGATCATTGGCCTTATCTATATATCTGTCCAAAAGGTTGGTCTTTCTGTTTACGGCCCTATCGCTGCCGGATATCTCATAAACTGGTGTCCATTCTCACATCCCGTGAAGCGCATCCGAGAGTGAATGCTCCCATAGTTTCAACGCCTCAGTCTAGAGGGCGCTACCGAACGGTGGTTCTACAAAAGCTCTGCAAAGGATTTGGCATCACGTGTCTATGTGGTTCCTTGCTGCGTACAGGCCGGTGACGGTGGAAACAGGGATACGCCATTACCCCCCCCCCCCCCCCCCCCCTGCTACTTAAGCAGCCCACGAATTGCTTTCCGTTGCGCTGCTGAGAGACCGTTCGCAGGACGCCAGAACCCACTAGGCTGCATGCGCACATCAGAAAAAGAAAAGAAATGCTAGACTTTTCGTTTAAGACCATGTACCTGTATTAATATGTTTATTAGCCTTTCTTTTTCTTACTACGTGTTTCATTCAGGCACCTGCAAAATAAAAAAATGCTTCCTTTCTATCTGGGGTAAGCCGAAACACTCACCGTACTGCGCAATACCCGCTTTCTTCCTGCAGTTCGCTCTTAACCTTGCCTCGTCTCTCTTCTACGGTCAACATTGTTTGTTTAGCTTCCACTTTCCTCTTTTCACGTTTGCTTGTTTTCCTTCCATTCTTTGTTCTCCTCATTCCTCTGATGAAAGTATAATAAGAACAACCGCTTTCGTAATTGCATATGAACCTTCTCAAACCACAGCGTAACGCGAAGTTAGCGCACCAAGGCACACACCGTACTCACGACGAGGCGGTGAGCGGCACTTGCGTAAATAGACAGGCCCGCATGCTTGTAATATATATACTCCGCGGCTGAAACAACCCAATCCTCCTGCATACGTGCGCGTATCCAGCGGTGACGGGGCCAGGGGGTATCTTCCGTGCCACCGCTAAAGGCAGCCACTTTTATCCGCGAATAAACAGAGCTACTACCTCGAGGCTACCCCCGTTCCCCCCTCCCTTTTTTTTCTTTCCATTCTCGCGGCGACCCACCTCCGTTTCTTCTGTGCGCCGCGGCGGCCGTTTGTTTATCCTGAGAGCCGGTCGAGTGGACTTCCTTTGTGCGTCGACCGCCGGCCAGAGCCGTTCAAAGACGAAAGGAAACACGCCACTGCGCAATCGAGCCTCCTTTACCTCCCCTGCACCCTTTTCTTCAGGCATTGCAGGTAAAAGCCAGCTGCACGAAGGAGGAGGGAGGAAGCGCTGCACCGACGCACTGCCCGCGATTCGGCAGCTCCTGCCAGCATTGTGCAGTCGCGTCTGTCTGTGCAGGGGTGGTCTGCTTAGATTCTTGGGTCGGCTTAAAGCATTGTGCGCGCGCCGTCGGTGGATCTAATTTGGATTGCCTCCGGTCTCACGAGATAGCTGTGCCGCTCCCGGACCGATCCTATGGGCAAAGCATAGTCAACTTTTCTTCTTTTTTCTTGGAAACACCCGCATGCAGGGTGGTGATACCCTTTTGCTGCACATACAGAGGCTGCGCCTTTTAGACGGCGCTCTCTGATTGATTGATTGATTGATTGATTGATTGATTGATTGATTGATTGATTGATTGATTGATTGATTGATTGATTGATTGATTGATTGATTGATTGATTGATTGATTGATTGATTGATTGATTGATTGATTGATTGATTGATTGATTGATTGATTGATTGATTCTAAGCCGTCTCGACGACTACCATTATAGTAGATTTACGCAGTTGTATCATTGACTTCGTAAGACAACCTCAAATGTGGTACGTATCCTTACCTCAATATTTTTGCTATCGTTGACAACTTCTAATTAGAATTAAAAATTGCTTCAAAAAATATATTGTGAAGCAGCTGAGTGATGGAAAGACTCAAAACTTCATATCTAGTGAAGCAGCGCGACGGCGCAGGGCCAAGAGAAGAAAGGGACAAACACAGCGCTGTGTTTGTCCCTTTCTTCCCTTGGATCAACTCACCCACCAGTTCATGTTGTTCAAAACTTCAGTGATTTTAATTTTCTTTCCCCCACTAAGATGGGTCTCGTCGAATTGTACACCCGCGCTTGCAAAAACACTCAGAACACCGCGGAGACCAATGGGTGAAATGTAAAAGCACACTGAATGACTTGTTTGATAATTTGGCAGTAAACTGCACGCAAAGGTACGTAGCTTCATCGTTTTCTGTTTGCCGGAACCTGGAGCAAGCGGGACACATGTGCCCCGCTACTGAACAAAGGGATAACAGAATGATCGGCGATCGTTGTCGGTCCTCGCGGTGGCTTCGCAGCACCAGCCGCTGGCGATCCCCGGGTAAAGCGCCATTGTGCGGACAACGACTAATGGTATCCGCGTCCGCTCTGTCGCCGGCATGATAGAAAACAATGCCTCGAAATCTTCCGGACAAAAGATTACAGAGCCTGACCGCGAAGAATCCATCAGCGTGTTTGACAGCGCGGGTGATGCCAGTTTCGAAACCCCGGAAAAATGCAGCGGACCTCTTTTCATGCAGGCCGATGTCACTCACTTCGTGCGTCTCAAAGTGAGATGAAAAGACTTATTTACAATCTGATGCACTGGTTGGCGGAATACAAACGTTACTTGTCATCATGTATGAGTGGGTCCCGTTCACATCTCAGCGCGCAGAAGAGTATTTTAAAATTCATGAAGAGTTGCAATTAGGGCTTGGTGCATTAGGAAGAGGCAAAGCAGCGCAAAGAACACGAACGATTGAAGAGAGACAAATGCAAGCGCTGAATTCTACCAACTGAAAATGGTTTTGTATGCGTGCGCAATAAATACCGTCGAGAAGCAACAGAGGGATTAAATATACCACGTGGTCCTAGGAAGTAAAATACAAAAGGGTCGGATACAGTACCGGAGATAAAATGACGAAGAGTTCAGATAGAGCAGTTCCCTCTTCAAGAGCACGCTCGAAGGAGTGCTGACGCAAGCCTCTCGCCTCGTGTGGATGATGAAAGCTTCGTAGATTTTCCTGGCTGTTTTCCCCTGATGACTTCTTAAGAGGCGTGTCTGGTGAAACTTTGGTCCGCAGTTTTTACATTTCTTTCAGTGTATATGAAGATTGCTCCCTGCGGCAGTACTCACTGAATTCACGCAGCCGGTCAATGAGGCAACGCCTTGTCTGATTTTATTTTACATCTTGTTATTTTGGTTTAGTAAGTCACATCGAGCACAACAAGAGAAAAGGACTCTCAACCTTTTCCTTCTTCCGTGTCGCAGGCCTGTGACTGTGTACTCTCAGAAGCCATTTTCACTCATCTACATCGCATGAAGGCGGAAGGGCGCATTCTGCGCTTCGTTCAAAATTTTCTCTGCGACCGTAGAATGGAAGTCCACCCAGGAAAAATATTTAGCAGCACGTGGACCCTGACTCGAGGAGTGCTGCAAGAAAGTGTGTTATCAGCGCTTTTGTTTAACATCGCTATGGCACCTCTGCCGGACGCCTTACATTGTGGCCGCACATCGCTGTGAATGTCAGTTCACACTGATGACATCTGTATGTGGATATCCGGTTTCTGGCACAATTGAGGGTACAGCTGCGATCACACAAAGGGCTTTTTTCTGCAATACGTGTTATCTGGCTACGTTATAGGTATCTCCCTATCAGGAGACAAGTCCTGGTTTTTGCTATTTCCAGGAGAGAAACTTCGGTGCACCCGCTCATACCTCCAGATTCAAGGAACCCAGATCCGTCCGGCAAGCCATGAGAGATTTCTGGGCGTCGTCCTTGACTCCCGTCAGGTCCTGCTTCGTCGGCTACGAGCTCGGACACAACGCCCCTTCTTTGCTGCCCTTCATATCCGCCGCGCAGCAGGTTGGTGTTTCACGAGAAACAGGTGTCAGCAGGACCAGACATAGTTTTAGGATGACATTTATTCTCGCCTAGACATCCCAGTCCTACGCTCAATGTGGTCGATGCACGAACATCTCCACAACGTCGAGGGTCACCTGCAAGTTTGCACTGATGGCTCGTGTACCCTGAGGGCTCACGAATTGAGCGATGAACAGTGACAGAAACAGACTTGCAGTTTTTAGTGGACATCGGCCTTATGGAACAACCGTACACCGACACAAGCGCTCAAGTCTGTGACCCAGGTGGAGCAATTGCCGACATGCCACTGCGAGACTAATCCCGCCTGTACATAAACAGCGCTATCACCACCACTATTTGAAGCACTGTTACGTTCGTCATGGAGAGAGAAACAAACTTGAATAGAAAAAGTATTTATCAATGCGGCTACTGGACAGCGGAAAATTAAGAAAAATCACAGTACTGATAAGCAAGACGTGCAATTTTTTTGAGGGACTAAGGTAGGCGACGGCATTTGTGCACCCCGCTTTTTAAGGCAAAAAAAAAAAAAGGACGCCCTGAATTCAACATCAAGCGCTTGTCCGATTTTAGCGTTCTTTTCATTCTTTGTACTCTGCTGCAGAATACTTCTAGACCTGTTTACTTCGTGTAATACACTCATGGTTGATAGTAAGGTAAGAATGTTTACGCTGTGTGACAAGCATTCGAAATTGTATATCTTTCGGCCACAGCGTTAGCATCCATCACGACGACATGCTATTAAAAGGAAAAAGTTCTGGTATGTTTACCGCTGGATCGCGGAATGTGATTGAAACGTAATCTTTACCGGCCAGCAGATTTCCCGGCGTGCCTGTTAAAGCACATCTCGATGCAGGCGCAGTGTAAGCAAACACCGCAAGAAGTAAACGCACCAGGCTTTATTTACTCTCATTGAGGGGATCTCTGTTTACGCGACCTCATCGAGAGCTGCCACGTAGGAGGAGCGGATGAGGACCCGCCGCGTTTCATGGAGGTTTGTTGATAGAACGTCGCGACTAGATTAATAATGGCTCGCACGACGTTCCCGACAGCAAAAATCTCTCAAGACCTAGACTTAGGTAGACCGGGCTCCCGCGATATGAACTCTCGAAGACGCACCACGGTCTGCCCGGTCTGAATATTACCGCACGCACGGCTGACGGGCTCGAGCGGTCGCGCCTCTTAACGACGCGACGGAGTAGCGCACTTATATCATCTGGGCAAGCCTATATTCTCCGCAGGACTCGCTGTCGTTTTTCTCTCTACACTGCGCAGCGTTGTGGATGTTGCTAGGCTTGGCGTCAGCCAACCAGACGAGCGAGCGAGGCCTGGTTTGTTCCCGCTGCATTGTGTCGTCTGCTTTTTTCGGACGCATGCAGACGACGGTGGAAACGTGAGGAGAATGACGGAAAGGGTACTGTCAATTTTTACAGGGTATCAAATGCGCGGTACGACAGGTGATCGGTTTTGAGGAAGGCAAAAGCACTGTAATTGACTCAGTTTTCTGAGGACACTTCAAGTGCACTGTGAGGGGAATAAAAATGAGGAGGGGTCGAAATGACGGCAGGAGAAAGCGGCGCCATGGAGGAAGGCTGCAGATAAATTTCGACCAAATGTGGTTCTTAAACATGTGCTGATATCGCACAGTACACGGGCGCCTTGCGTTTTAGAATTATGCACGGCTTTACTGAGAGCGAGAATACGACAGAGAAAGAGAGGGTATAGTAAATACTACCGCGGCCGCGCTGAGACGTTCGCGAAGCTAATTTCCACAGTAAAGTGGCTCTCGGCTTTGAGCTTCTGCTCCTATGGGTAATTTGGCTGACGTCTCTCGCAACGAGTAGCGAGCAAAGGTAGCAACAGTTGCCAGCGTTTTCTTTAGAAGCGCGAAAGGCGCGAAAGTCTGAAAGCAATACGTGGAGTCGGTCTCGCGGCTTTGAAACTCGATTTGACGTTGCGCACACTGTTCCGAACGGGAGTAGCTTCCATGAACACCGCGCAAAAGATTCGAGTGAGATGCGCAGGTCAATTTCGCCGCTGCTTACACTTTCAAAACGCTTTGCATAATACTCAAGCAACTATCCCTTCCTTAGCCGTCTTCCAGATGACACGTGTGCAAGACGTGCACGTATTCAGAAGACGTGGCCTAGAGACTTCCAGCGGATATGCACAAGTGAGGAAAAATACACTGGACCAGAGTGTATTGAATACAAAGGCATTGAGAAAGGCGAACCGAATATATTATCGACAAGCACCTGCGAGGTTTCGCATAAAACGAGTAATGATCGCAGTACCAGCTTGTGGGATTTTGCAGCACTAGTTGTATTCTTGATCTTTTTCTTGCTTTTTTTACCTGGTATTCTTTATGGCAGGTCCCATTTTTAGCTGAGCGTAAGATTATTTTATTTTTCTCGGAACATAAAAGAACGAAATATTCTTATTTAAATAGTTTCTTTTTAGCGCTATGAAGTAGAGTTTGGCTACAATTGTTTCAAGGTCAATTAGCTACGCAGGGCGCTAGAATGCGCGTACTGATCACACAAGACATATATATTTCCCTTCCTCTGTCGAGGGCACCTTTAAATGGCCTTCATTACAAACACCCCGAGATCGTCGCGCTATGCAGATGACCGCTCGCCCGCTCGCCTCGAGCTGACGTTCTCTAAATCGCGCTCCGCAAACACCGCAAAATCGTTCAATATCGGCCGTCAGCTTAAAATCGAAACATCATGGGTTTCGGAACAGGGGGAATATAAAAGTCCAGGTTCGTGTGCGGGGTGGCCGAACCAGATTTTCAGCGACGCCAACGGGCTCACGCTCCCACGACGACCCGCTGCCGCAATTAGGCTGCAGTCAGCGGGGGCCATCTGTCGCGTTTTCCCGGCGATGTATGCACGTCATTCCGATCTGCGGCGGCCGTTACAGCGGGGCCGTTAATGAGCCCCGAGGCGAATCCGCGCCTCGGCTCGGCTGGTCTGCGGCTGCGACGATCCCCAGCCACTCCCGTCCTACGCTGAGGCTCGCTGCTGCCGTCCACTGATCGCGCATGCTTTGAAGCCCTGGGCCCTGCGGCAAGCCGTATAGCGACTCGCCGCCTTCATTATAATCGACGCGAAAGTGAGGCCTGTCAAGGCGTATCGTTAACAAGGCTGATTTGTAATTGGATCGTTTCCTTGTTTCTTTTTCCGGGTTGATTTGTGTTTTAACTTCGGTGCTACTAATTTGTTTCCTAATTTAAGGGGCAGGATTAACCCAGTTTAGGGGACAGGACTCGGGTAGTTATATTCGTCTAGCATGATTTTTTTTTTTTTTTCAGCTCACAAGCAAATTTATGTGTCCGACGACTGCGCCCGAACTAGTCTTAACTGCACGAGTTTCGGGCTCTCAACACTTATTCGAGGGATATGAAACGCGTACGAAACATTTTCGGGCAAAAAAAAAATTGCAGTGGACGTGCTCAGCGAGGCTGTAATTCTGTACAGACATGAATTCAGTAGCCCGGGAGAATCTACCAAGTGTGATGAAATATAAGCTAAAATTAATTTTTTTGGCTTTTAAAAACCGGGTAAAACAATCGCTTCTATCATGCTCCAATTATTTTTATTACTCGTATGTTACCGCAGAACATCTTTTGAACGATGATTTCTTCTCTTCTTTTGTTGCGAGCGGTGCCGACAACAATGTCGCGTTGCATCCCTACTTCTGCTCTGTCCAGTCTAAGCGCTATATTCGCCACAAAAAAAAAAAAAAATCAAACCGCAAGCCAACCCCGCTTTTTATTTTGTTAAGATATGGACATGAGTGGAACAAATAACATTTATCATCTCGTACAGATGTAATTATAGCTTTAATTAGAGTGCTGCTTAGCAATAAACACTATCTGAAAATCAAATTTAAGCCAGGCGCCTAGCATAAAGTGTCGCTTGAACCACGATTTTGGCTTTTTTTTTTTTTCGGCTCTCGCCCTCCAAGAAATTCAATTCCCCTTCTTTTTTTCTTCTTCTTCTTTCCGTATACGAGGAGTTCGTCTGCGTAGTACATCTTGCTGTTGGTCTCAAATTAATAGCACTGGGCGAGTTCTATTTTCCCAAGGCAGCTAGGAATCACCGCCGATTGCGAAGTAAAATTTGCGTCGACCGATATGGGCGTGAACATACAGCGTGCGCGAGTTCAAGTGTCTCCGAGAATTTCTGTTGACGGCTTCGCGAAAGAGGTTTTACTAGCTTTGCCGCATAGCAGCAGTGTCAGGCGTGCGAAACACGTCGAATGAATTTTTCTATCACGTCGCGAGTACTTCAAGTGGAAAACACAGGGGGTGTGCTCAAACACGCGCACGTGCTTACAAACGCAGATAAAAGATTGACACGCGATTACAAGCGCGGCCGAGACGGATCTTGTCCATTGCCGAGTCAATTCCGTCGTTACCGATCGCTCTCCAGTTCGGAGCGTTCACCGGTACGCAGGGACGCTGTCAGCACAGCTTGACGGATTGCGCCGTCCGCGTTTCACTTTCCAGAAGAAAGCGAGGAACGGTCGAGTATCGCATTAAATCGGGGGAATTCTCAAACTGTGATGGATCTAGCCGGGGATCTGCAGAACTCCGAGTCTGATGGATCACGGCCCCGTTTTTCCGCTGTTGCTTGATTTCACGCGCCAGGTCTTCTAGGGAAAGAAATAAAGCAAAAAAGAAATAAAGGTTCGGAGGCTTTTTTTTTTTTCTTCTCACCGAGAAAGGACGAGGGAGTGTTCAGTGTCCACCAGGGTTTTCGTGCTCGACGTCTTCTCCGCGTCTTTTGTTCGGGACTCGAGATCAGCGACTGATCGTCGCACTTCTTCCGGGGATCTTTTCCTGGCTTAAACGAATCTCCGAATCCGAGAAGAAGCCTTTTTCTCTCTCTTTCAACCCCGGAAATTGAGCTACAACTGCACAAAAACTGAAAGGGACGCGCTAATGGCAAATTGCTCGTGCGCTTCGTTCAGGCGTCCGGCAATGCCTGTGATATGGTTCATCTTAACTTTGCCAGACTCCTTGCTTTACGCTTTTCTACCGTACTCTGTCTGTGTGAGCTAACAGCCCCACTAGAACATAGCGCGCAGAAAAAAATAATTAAAACAAGTTTTTCCGCCTGTGTTCGTCTCTACGATTATTACAACGGCGGTGGAGGCTGCGAAAGGCATGAAACACATTAGTCCTTCTTTTTTTTCTGTAAACGGTATCAGATACATCTGCTCTTTAACTATCTTTAACGCCTACCGATGTAAAAGCGTCATAAAACTGTGTTAAATAAATTAAAAAACGAAATTTAGGCATCTATTCTAGTGATTCTCATAAGACTCTATCAAACCTTATCCGCCTAGACAAAGATACGACACCATCAGCTTTAGCCTCTCGGAGTACATGCCTTATTCAATACGAAAAACACTATAGCAATATGTGCAAACACCTTTCATTCACTAGAACCAACTATGTACTTTTTAGTGCACTAGCATTAGATTTGTCCGCCGCGGTGGCTCACTAGTTATGGTACTCGGCTGCTGACCCGAAAGACGCGTGTTTGATCCCGGCCATGGCGGTTGCATTTCTGTGGAGGCGAAATGCGAGAGGCCCGTGTACTGTGCGATGTCAGTGCGCGTTAAAGAACCTCAGGTGGTCGAAATTTCCGGAGCCCTCCACTACGGCGTCTCTCATAGCCTTAGTCGCTTTGGCACGTTAAACCTCATAAAACCAAACCAAACCATTAGATGTGTCGTTTTCGAAAACCTGTCACTCGTCATGTTGAATCCTCGGAGCAACTGGGGCAAGCTCGGGTAACCTCGGAGAAGCGTCGCGCCAGCTGCAGCAAATAGGTGGAGGGCGTCGCGACAGCTGTAACCAAGTGTAGAGAGGGTGTGAAGATAATGATCGAGAAGCGCGGTTGCGTGCACATGCAGATGCCTGACCATAAACCGATAAGCGACTGCAATAACATTTGGATTCAGCTCTAATTTTCAAGCTAAAAGAGAGGTGAACAAAGGTAAACAAAGCTAACCAATAGCATACATGTTAGCGCATTTCAGTCGCGTTTAGTTTAACCAGGTAAATCGAAGGCCAATTTGTTATTTCCTTTTTTTTCTTACTTCCAATGAAAATCAGTTATTCTTGTTGAAGTATATGTGAGGGACAAGTTCCCATTCGCTCGCTGCCCTCTGTTTTCCATTAGCGATGTCCAGACTGACTTGAAAAATGAAGCCCCGCGCCTTGCGAGATGAAAATTGTAGCAGGGGGACTACGCTGTAGGTGTGTATTCCGTGGAGGGCAAGACTGCTTCGACCGCACCAGGGCAGCCAGGGCGCGGTTCTCACGCGATTTACGGCGACCGCTTGCACAGACGTTGATCGACAAATCAGCCTCGAGACCTCTACCTTATAGGAGAGAGGAAACACCCAGCTTGATAATCGCGTCCAGGCAGGGATAGCAATCCACAGTGGTCACTGGAAACGTATTCTTAATACTGGTCTGTGCGTCTGGCCTTTAGTCTGTTATAACTTTGCAGCTCGTCCGTTTCACAGAGCAAGCTTACGAATGCTTTATTTCTACGCGAGCGTGACTTTTAATCTCGACGTAACTTGCCGGCACTCCCGTTGTACGGAACTAGCCTCGAAACGTTTTAATTACACGCGGCTAAACGTTCTACGTTCATAAATTCCGCAGCAGAAATTGGGGCGCCTAGGGCCTGAAAGGAAAACACTGGAGATGACTTTTGCACAGCGCAGAACCTAAGACGCATACCACCTCGACCTCTGCAATGAAAGCCAGGGCAACGAAAGCGCCCTTTTCACGACGGTATCGGAAAAACTTTCTCCCTAATGACCTTCGGGCGCAACTGCGCGGCAGCGCGAATTCACCCCGATTGGTTGCCTCGCATGCAACCAAACTTCGAAAACGCGCACGAGAGAGGGAGGCGCCCGATTTGAGCCGCGAAGAAAACTTGGGGGCATGCAGGGCCTCAATCGAGAGCCGCTTTTCACGCGAGCGGTCCGCATTCACGGCCGCTAAAGAAGCCCCGCTTCACCGCTCAACGCACAGAAAGGCGGGCAGACCGCCGCGCCCAGGGCAATTACTAATGGCGGTGACTCGGCGACACCGCTTTGACCCCGCCGCTGTAATGAAACGGGAAGAAAAAGAAAAAGCGAGGTGGGTAGCGGCCAGTGTGCCGGGTCGAAAGGCAGCGGCGAGAGGTGCGAACCCGCGAGAGTGCGGGTCGCTTCCGAAACAAAGGGTTGTTCCCTGCACGCAGTTAGATGGCGCTTTGGCATGCAAGGAACAATGGGCGGCCGAGCGCCGACAGCAAGGGAGATAAGCACCGCGTTGTGACCGACGTGCCTACATGCATGTCCTGCTGTCTCCTTTTTCTGCCCATGGCTTTTTTCGACCGGGCTTCATCGCTCACTTTGGGACTTTGCGCGTTCGGTTGTTACCGCTCCCTGTACGATGTCCTGCAAGCTCCTTCTCTCCTACGACCTTGCCGGAAGTCCATCGGCGTCGCGGAAGCGTTTCGGCAACCACGTGTCTAGTGCAATCACTTTTGTTGCGGAAGACACTACGCTAGGTGGGAGCCATTTCGCGTTGTCCCGGAGAGCCCCAACTGCGCATGCGCGAAGAGCGAGTGACGTCAGAGCAGCGCGGAGCTCCCGCCGACTCCTCCGCTCCGCGGGTGACTCAGAGGTGCCGTCACCGCTGCGCCAGCAGTGCATTCTCCAGGAGGAGTGACGTCACACGGCGCACAGCTGCGGCGATGGAGCCACCGCCGACTCTTCCGCTACGCAGGTGACTCAGAGGTGCCGCCGCCGCTGCGATTGCCGCGCCGTTGCTTCCGCAATTCTACTCGATATGGCCATTGGTCACACCACAGCCAATTTTTTTGTCTGTCTTCTGCTTCAACCTTCGTGGGCCATTTTGAAGTGTTCTGTCAACTTCTGCTCACGAGACGTAACGGAGTGCGGCTTCCTGAGCAAAGTGAAGGGAGAGGTTTAGAATAGCGGAGACGTACTACCGTAGACGTATACTGGTTTACCGGACTCCGGCCTCCTGGTTACACCCACACCACTGCAGGAGGCGTCCAGTAAACCGGTGTGCGTCTACGCTAACATGTCGCCACTATGCTAAATCTCTATTGTGTTGACTAGTGCCAGAAACGATGCTCGCGGTTTGAGTCTTATGACCCCAACGGGAATTAGAAACAATGCTCGCAAAAACGATTCACATATCCTAAGCCAGTGGCGGTCCCAGAGAGTAGTTTTAGGGGGGCGGTGCGGACAGATTTCTGTATACCAAAAAAAGGAAAGAAAATAGACACAACGATTTTTTATTTATTTTATTTACATAAAAAAATTTGTGCGCTTTGTTGTTGAACAATAAATGGCGAACGATACAGATTTTATACCATCACTCATTTGTTTAATGTTAACGTTTACGGGAGCAAAAATTCAGGGGGCACCTTGGCTCTATAAAGTGCTGCAAGGCGAAAGCGTTTCCTGGCCACTGTGTTTTTATTTACATTTTTATTTTTCATATTTTGTTTTTATTTACTTTTGCTCCTTTTCTTAATTTTATTGTTTTCATTTTTATTTTCACATCTTATATTTATTTTGTTTTTATTTTTGCTTATTTTCTTATTTTTATTTTTTATTTTTCCTTTTCTTGACTTTAATCCTTTTATTTTGTTTATGAAGCCCATGCATTCACTAGATGCGCCTTTATTCATGCGGGAACCTTGAGCCTTTCAAGCAGTGACGCCGAAAGGCGGACGAATCTGCCGACGCGTCTGTCGGCACGGAGTCCGACGCGTCTGTCGACACGGCTGCCGACAGCGTCTGCTAACGACAGTATGAGGCATTAAAGGCTTTCGCCTTAATATTCATTTCGATACCAGGGGAAACAAGTCGACTGCAGAGATATCCCGCCACGGCATGTCCGCGAAGGTCAAAGCACCTGCCCCAACATTTCACCAGTGGGATTAGCGGCCGTCATTACTCAGTTCTGGAAAGTGGCTTTGTTCCGCCCTCAGTACCCTGCTTCAAGGCGGCTGGCCGGCGCTCCTTGTCAAGCCAAAAAGGGATGATCCCCTCGCTGGCGTCGCTGTGTCCCATGGTGGGATAAAGACATGAATGGGTGGCTCCCTTCCCCCGACAAGGTTGCTGGCCACCGCAACCGCAGGTGAATAGCACCGCTGTCGCCGTGGTCGCCGCGCCGGAGGCATGGCAAGACAACGGTGGGGCACGGCAGGAACACGATAGCTCGACAATCGCTACAAATTGTGCTTGGTATAACTACCAACGTGCAGAACGTGGAATTGTGTGAAATAAGAAAGCCGCTAACACGGTGAACGTAGAAAGTAGCGGACTACTTGACACATCACAGGCGAAAAAGCTTTCCAGTTCTACGTCAAAAATTGCGTCTCGCTCTATGAGAGCCCGAAAACGGACGTTCGGGAGAATCTGCAAAGGCTTTTGGGGGGGCGACCGCCCTCTCCGTTCCCCCCCCCCCCCCCCCCTAGGACCGCCACTTTCCTAAGCAGCATACGATTGTTCGCCCTGCTTATGGCGACCGAAGTGACGCCATGGAAAAATTATTTGATGCATGATCACAGGACTTGAAGTGGTAGGAGGCTTAACTGCCGATTGACAGCATGCAAATGGCGATGCCTGCATCCGTAACTGCTTGCTATACTTCGACTTCAGTGACTCGATCGTTATTCGCGGTATCTGAATATCCACGTCCCGTCAACCAAGACAAGCCATAACTAAGGTGATGTCCAAACGAGAATGATCGTAACCTGCCGTTTTGAAACACAAAAAGAAGTTGCGACAGATATAAAGTCTCGTTTTTCAGTGAAACAAATCGGTATGGCTTGACTCTCCTTCTTACTCTAGTTGGTCGCAATGTAACACTGCGGTCGCTTGAAGGAAAGAGTTAAACCAGAGAACTTGGTTAAATCAACTATCTTTCTTTTGGACGTCGACGAAGTGTTTCAGCATGGCTAACACCACAAGTAGCGACGAAGAAAGAATTTTTTTTTTCTATTAAGGTATTTTCATTGACCTTGTTCACCGCGTTTTCGCATGTCGGCCTATATTCAGTAATAACTTCTTTTTATTCAACTTGTACCATCGTAATATGGTTGCAGTGTTGAAACAGGAGCGAGTTGGTTCTACATTCTGGTTACTGCCAGCTTCAACGCAACACTACTAACTAGACAAGAAGCAAACATGTACAAACGAAGCTTGAACTCACATCTCTTTATTATTCTTGCTTTTTATACATTTTTTAGCGCATTTTCTAGTTATCATTTACTCCGTTTTCCATTAGCTCTATTTCAGTGTAGTTATTTCAGTTTTTAGTTCAATAGAAGCGCCGCTAACACAGTGTTCAAGACCCGCTTCGAAAATTGCATATGCTTCTGCGATATTTTTTCTATCATTTCATTTCTATATCCTGCTATACTGGTATAACCAAACAATGGAAGGCACTCGTGACAGCGCAATGCATTGCCAGGCTCCCTGGCCGTGCAGTCAGTCATCCCATAATTCTTCAAATGTTCATTTATTCTTGCGAGTATGTTTTTGCTGGCTAGTTGGTGCCTAAGCATTCTTGGTTTTTTGCGCAAAAGACACGACACAAAAGAAACGAGGTAGACAGGACAAGCGCTTTTTCCTGTCTACCTCGTTTCTTTTGTGTCGTGTCTTTTGCGCAAAAAACCAAGAAAGGTCATTTGTTCTTTTATATGTGCGTCTTCCTGATTGACCGATGTAATCTTTGCTGCGTGAGATCAGAATTTTGGGAATGATAGTGATCATACATAGTGATCATACCAAGCAGAAATTGAAACCAAATAGAAAAAAGCCGCCTAAGTCTTACCTCGCTCACAGAGGTACGTGGAAGGCGACATATGCATCATTTACGAATTTACAATCTCATTCGGCAAATATTACTTTGGCCAATCAGGAAGATACATAAATAGTAGAATAAGCGAACATTCGGGCAATTGTGGGCTGACTGCGCGCCAAACGCATTGTGCTCGTCACAAGTGCCATCCGATGTTTGGTTATACGAGCAAAAAAGGATATGAAAATGGAACAGCACAGAGATTGCATAAGCTCATGCAATTTTCGAAGCGGGTCTTGATCATTGTGTTAGCGACCCTTCCATTGCATTGACAAAAACAGAAATAGAAACTAGTAAAAAAAACGGCATAAAGTGATAAATAGTAGCAAGACCACGCGTGTGTCATCGGATCAAAACCGTTAATAGCATGCGCTAAAAAATGTGCATAAGAAAAAATTACATGTCTAATAAACAGTTGCGCTGCAGCTCGCAGTAACCAAGAGCTAGGTGTTTGCTCTCTAATCGCGGCCAGCTTGGGCACGACATTCTGTTACCACCTGGCGAGACATTCCGCCGGTCGGCTTGATCACTTGACTTTAACACTCCTTCCTACAAATAACGCCCCGCATGATTTAGTGAATGTCCTGGGTACGACATCAAGACCACTACCGTAGAGCTCCAAAGCGGCATAATCCCTCGGCATCATACTTCCGTCTCAAAGGAAGCGTACAACCGCTCTTTAAAAAAACTCGCCACGTTTTGCTAGCAAAATCTTCAGAGATTTCCCTCGAGTCTGCATGCTTCGCGGGTTCGAGGGGGACTTTACGGCGTCAAGACAATCGCCGGCCCTTTTAGCGCACTTCCTTCTCGGTAATTAAACGCTCCTGTTTCGCTCCTCAGGTGAGAAGGAAAGCAGGCAAGTACAAAAGAGATGGAAAGGAAGAAGGAGGGAGGG
Source organism: Amblyomma mixtum (assembly GCF_055824585.1). Taxonomy (NCBI): domain Eukaryota; kingdom Metazoa; phylum Arthropoda; class Arachnida; order Ixodida; family Ixodidae; genus Amblyomma; species Amblyomma mixtum. Next base: position 15,014,343 of record NC_143016.1, read on the forward strand.
AGAGGGGGGAGTCGTCCAAAGAACGTGCTCCATTCCAGATGCAGAGCATCGCCGGGCAGTACTCCAGCCTCGCTCGCTCCTCGAGAATGGGCACCGTCTCTGCCCGTAGAGAGGACCGGGACTGTTCCTTTCGTTTCATTCTGGGGACGTGAGCGCGTGCGGACCGTTTAATCGCTGCCTCGGCGCCTCGCAGGCGTCTAATGTGACACCCATTGTGCGCCCGGCAGGTGAAAAGGATCCCGAGTACCGCACCGCGCAGCGCCGCCCTTACGAGTGCGTTTAGAACGTCGTTAAACGAGGCCTGACGCCTTCGCCGCCGCGCTGCAGCTGCATGCCTGCACCCGCCGAGAGAGAGCAAGGTGTTCCTCCTCTTTAAGCGCTCGGAGCCATTCCATAACGAGAGGGCGGAAGCCGGCGAAAGGTGCGCCGGTTTTATTACGGCGCGGTCCGCAGCTTGCCTGACAGAGACTATACTTGGAGGCGTGAGAAAGGATTTCATTTTTTTGGCCCGGCTCTGCTCCGCACGCAGGGCTTCCTGCAGAAGAGGGTTTCCTGACCCTTGTTTGGAAAGTAAGAGCGACGAGGACCTGTATAATCCTGGTGGGTTATTAAACATGGCCTCTCTCAAGACTATGCCGGCTGGTGGAGAGAGTGGTAGTAAAGAAGATAGTGCTGTGGCTTTGTGGAATGGGCGACCAGATTCGAGAAACGTTGAGGCTGTTTCTGAACTATGCATGCACCTTTTGTTCAATGCGGCTCCTCTTTTCTACATTGGGTCTCGTCTCCAGCTTAGTTGCCGGTTTCGTTAAAGCTATCTTGTCTTATTTGTTCCTTTTTCTCTCTCAACACATTTCAGTGTACAGAAAACAAAGGATTTACTGGAACGTTACGCTATTTTTTTAGCACTTTAAGCATAAAACTATCCTTCTCTGTCGCTTCCAGGGGGCATCGAGTTGTCTAAAGTCGGCGAAAGAACTAAGCTTCAATAATCAGTTATTGACGGCAGTCATCACTTATAAGACTTTTCAAAGATTCTGCTTAAGCAATTAGCTCGACTTTACCACTTATTCCGACTAATCTTCAGCGTCCTCAGAAGCCACATACTCTTGCTACCGTTCCCTTTCCGGCTTCCATGTTAGCGAGCTTGAAATAGTCGTCGGCAATGGTTCTAAACGCATTTAGGTTTGAAAGATATTCCTGAGTGCGCAGTAAGTTTTACGGTAGTTAACAAAACAACCGACGGTCAAATCACTTTGGTAGTCAGCATATAGTGCTGTTTTTAAGTTGTATTTCCCATGCATATATAGTGCTATACTTAAACTGTTCTCATGTACGCAATATTATCCGTTGTGAATACCTATGTACCGCTTCCGTTTACATATTGAATATTTTGGTCTGTATTCTTACATATATACAATGCCTGTTTAATTACACGTTTGACTTGAACCCATTTACTAGCCTGTGGCTAAGGGTCCAAACAGTTCTTTTGCCATTTTGTACTGTACAAGGAACCAAATAAACCTTGAACTAAATTTAACTGAATTGAATTGATAAGAGCATATATGCACGGCGAGAATGAAGATGTAGTGTCTCAGCCATTGGGGGGTGATAAGCCTTTGGTTCAGCTTGAGTCCCCTTACCAGTCAAAATATGCGCGCCTATATTAGCCTCGCGGTGTCTCACGAATCCACGAGTGAGAATGCCAACCGGAGTTTTACCACGTTTCTTTCATCCGTCTGGAGACCTATCACAAATGCACAGGAGTCGTAGCTGAAAACAAGACACAAATTCTGCACCCTGGCCAATCCACAGGCCGGAAAGACGCCGGCTTCGCTGCGCGCCACTCGTACGCACTGCGCCACCCGCGGCGTCTCGCCTAAGCAGCGCCATTTTTCAGCACGCCATCATTCTGTCGTCAGACACGCACCACGGAGCAAAACCATTTGTCGCTTGTCTACAACAAGTTTGTCGGCTGCTTCTGTCTTCTTTTATCCGCGAAAAAAAAAATAGACTGCAAAAAAAAAAACACGAAAAAAACGAGGAGGCCTTAAACTCCGACGACCCAAACACGCCTGGCAAGCGTTAGGAGAAATCTTTCGCAACCCTTTGGCGCATGCAGGGTCGCGGTGAAAGACGCGTCAAGCGCGCAAGCAACATCAGCCTACCACTTGCGCCCGTCGCGCACCAGCGGCGTTCAACAAAAAGCGCTCCGACTGCCGCCTGTGTTTAAATTATACCATGCGCGCATCTCTCTTTTCCGTGGTGAAACCGCACACTTAAAACGTCCTGGTCTGTCCGGGTGCGCTGTTAGATTAAACGGGATGAAGGGGGTAATTTCGCATTCAGAACGCTATGCGTCAAGCTAAAGGCTCAGCCGGTTGCGTAACTTGGAAAAAGGGCGCAGTACTTGGCGCTATTCAAAGCCGACGCTGCTGCCTTTGAGCGCCAAGTTGTGTACGGCAGTTTTGAGAGCACACCAAACAGAGCCTTTCTCTGAAAGCTGCCTCCGGTCGCACTCTGAACTCGCAGAAAGGCTTGAAGTCTGCATGGTCACATAAACAGCGTCTTTGCGGGTACGCGAGTGCGAATGGGGAAAAAAATATCTATCGTCCGTATCTTGCATTTCCAGTACGCGCATTCCCTGGAGGCACGATGTTTGTCCAGTTTATTTCTGTTTTTTAGTGGGTTACGAAAGAATGAGCATATTTAATTACATGTCGGAACTGACGTCTGATTAAACTTGCCGGATGCTGAGCAAAGAGTCAGCCAGCAGAGCAGCACACAGGCGCCATTACTCTACATTTGCGTGCAAATCTGATTCTCAGACCAAACTAGGTCGAGCGTGGGCACGCTCCAGCTGAGTCGACAATTCAAAGTTGTCCACATGCGACGTCGGAATAGCCAAGCTCGCATTCAAAGGAACGCGCTTTTTATTTCTTCGATCTCTCCTCATTCCCTCCCCCCCCCCCCCCTCCTTTTCATCTTCCTTCCTTTAAGTTTTAGTCAGTTTTTCATTTTGTTGTTGTTGTTTTTTTTGCATAATGCTGCTCTTTTGAGGCCTTTGTCCACCTCAGCCCTTTCGGAATGGCTGTCCCATTTCTTGCTCTATACAAGCTGGAGTGCAGTATTAGCCTTATATCCTCCGAACAGCTGCGGCGCGGAAATCCCAAGCTCGTTCTCCTGAGTTGTCCCACGGGGATACGAACACACGCGCAAGCGCAAACACACGCACGCACTCACGGCAAGAGCGTGGTGCGGCACTTCTCCAGAATGGCGGCTCATCTCCACGACGACGCCGACGACATGTCTTCAAAACTTCTCGAGCGAGCAAATCCCGCGAAAGGCCGTGTAAGCCCGGCAAGAGGACGAGGCGCCCTCCCTTATCCTCCTCTTTCCAAAAACATTCATTTCTCCACGCCCCTCCGGCTGGTCCGGAAAGTAAAGGCGCAGTAAAGGGCAGGGCAGGATGCAATCTAAAACACCAGGTAACGCGCCGAAGAATGAAACGCTCAAGTGCCCGTAACCTACAAACACACGCACGAGCTCAGACACTCCGACTAGTGTGTACGGACGGAAGCCACGTTCCCCTCAGCATCAGCAGCATAGTGTGCGTTGTAGTAGTAGTAGCAGAAGCAGAAGCAGCAGTAGCAGCAACAACCGGTATGTCGCAGGACCCGTAGATTGCTCGTTTCCAGGGGGAACAATGGATGGTGCCGCCTTCACTTTCGCGCCTCCATTTCTCTGCCTGTATGCCCTGTAGGGCTTTTGTGTCACTTTCGTATCGCGCCTTTCCTTTTCTTTCATCCTCCTTTCCCCCATCCGATTCGCAAGCGCCCCCTCCCCGCGTGTGTGGTATCCGCGGGGCGTCCGTGTGTGTAGCGTGCCCGCCGCACCAACCGTCCTTGCGCCAGTTCTGGCGTCAAGGTTGCCGGCAGCGAAGACAACTCCCCCTCTCCCCTCCCCCATTTTTTATTCCTTACCCTCCCCATCTCTCCCCGTCCCACCCACTGGCTATCGATTTCCCGATTTCTCCCGGCTTCCATTTCTCGTTGGTGCTCGGTCTCTCCGCTTCCTTCTCCCCCATCTGCCTTTTGCCCTTCCTCCTTCCTCCTCTTTCCCTTATTTCTGCGCTACTTTTTTGTCATTATTCTTTAGGCCAAGGGTTATATTCCTCCCTTTCAGCGCGCGCTTTCCGTCTCGCTATCTTTGTCTCCGTCCGTCGCCAGCTCCGCTGGCTCTCGCTTTTCCCGCCCCGATTTTGGGGACCCCTCCGGGACTAGCTCCTACTCCGCGATGTTCCTTCCTTGAACTCATCAGTTAGGAAAGAAAAAGGAATCGGTCCCTACAAGATGTGCCTCGTATACTTGTGGAGAAGTAAGCGAGAAAGGGAGAAGAGAAGCGAGGGGGTGGGTATGCTGGAACGAGTTGGCCTCGTCCCCGCCGAGGCAGCAACGCTCGCAGCGTCCGCGACGGCGATGAAAACGACAGGAGGATGCCTTTGTCGCCTCTGCCGCCCCGGTCCATTGTGCTGAGCGACGACGTCCTCACTGGACCCACATTATTGCGGGGCTTCCCGGAGTGCAGTCACCGCCTCCTTGGACAAAACATCGCGGCAGTATGCCTGCGCAGGAGGCAATTGCGTTGCCAATATTTTCCGATTGCATCCAGTCAGACAGTGGGCCAATCAGCCTGTCAGTTGGTTCGGTAGCCAGATGATTATCACTCTCAAAGCAACGCACTCTCGTCTCCCGCTGTCGTCTTCTTTTTATTTTTAATGTAGAGATGGAGTCTGGGCTTTCCACTCTAGATTTCTCGGACCCCGTTCGTGCTGCACAGATAACATTGACAGCAACCTAGGTCTACAATCTTCTGGAGAAAAGTAAAGTAACGATAAAAGTAAAACACACACAACTTACACGGCCGCATGCGTAGGCGGACACATTGTATAGGTTGTTGTTGCTGTTGTTGGTTTTATACAAATGTATAGAAAAAAGGTTGGAAGAGATGAAGGAGTGGTAGACGAAAAATAAGAAGGCAGCTTCGATAGAATGCAGGGACTTCTATGGGCAATTGTTGGAAATGCAGTTCAGCAACACTTTCACCTAGTGTTTCGAGTGCGTATTAGCAAGTTTTTCTGCGAGCTTTCTCTTCAGTGAGAGGCTTTTCTAAGCGTTATGCAAAAGCTGGGGTGTAAGTGTTAAACTAAGTGTTTGGAAAGGAATGTTGGAAAAAAGAGAGAGAAAATGCGCATAAAACGGTTAGTGCGTTTTATTTCCTTTTTTTTTATGCATCATCTGTTAACGCGAAAGTTCCTGTGCAAAGCGTCTTTGTTGTGGTTGTCGTCGTCATCGCAGAGGTCAGAAAGCAGTCTCGAATCTGAGCCCATCCGGGACGTGGTAGGAAGGGCATGATCACGTCACCAGCCCGTGCACGCTCACAGCCTTGATACTCGCGGCAACTTCCCCGAAACAACGAAGGTTGCCGGGAAGGCATGTTTGTGTTCGTAGCAATTTCGCAGCCCAAAGTGACCGGGGCAAAGAAGCATGTTAGCAGGGACCCGCATAAACAACCCACGCAGACGCCATCTTTCTGCGCGTAATCATTACAGCTGTCCACTAGCGCATATTTTTCACATTACCAGTTGTGTGATCGTCATTCAATTTTTTTCGTTCCGTAATCTTTTCTCGACTTGCCAGTCGGCGCGTTTGTAGTCACTCCTGAGCCTCTTGTGAGTTTGTGCTTCGGCATCTTTCCTGCATTTTTTTGCTCTTTTTATCACAGTGAAATCTGCATTCTGCGCATTCGGGCAGCTGAAACGTTGACGAAGAACAACGCTGCTGGGGCGCACATGTGGCGCGAGCTTGACATGCTGGAAATACAGGGTCTGTTCTGAAAGTAGTAGGACTGGTTTTTTCCTGGGCGAACGGGCGGACGAGAGGTGGTCTGCGCGTGCCGGATCGTTGAAGGGGGATATTGGGAATGCTGGGGAAAATCGGCAATCGGCTCTCGGCCGTTGAAGAGAGGAGGTCGCTTGTACTGTGAACCCCTGTCGAAACGTCTCGTCACGCAGAATCATAGAGCGTTTATACTGGATCAGCGATACGCGATCGAATTTTGTGTAAATCTTAGTAAAACGGGCAAAGAGACTCACGACATGATTAAGGAGGCCTACGGTGAAACGGGAATGGGTAGATCAGATGTTTTTTGAGTGGCACAAGCTGTTCCGAGAAGGTAAGGAAAGAGTCGAAGACGACGACCGCTCCGGACGCCCTTCGAACAGCAAGACCAACGAAAATGTGTAGCGAGGGAAACATTTACTTAACAGTGATTGTAGAATGAGTATCAGAATGATTGCTGATGACTTGAGCATTCCTCAAACCCAAGTTTTTGAGATTGTGACAGAAAACTTATACATGAGGAAAGCGTGCGCGAAGTTGGTGCCGGGAGTGTTGTCAGAGGAGGAAAAGGCCAACCGGTAGGATCTTCTTCATGATGTGAATGAGAACCCCGATTTTTTTGCCCAGCACAAGGCGGCAACGCTGCCTCAGCCCCCCTGCAGTCTCGACTTGGCCCCGCCAGACTTTTTTCTATTCCCGAGAATAAAATCGACGCTCGAGGGGAAACATCACGAATCGGTAGAGGTGGTTCAACAGGCCGTGAGGAGGGAGCTAAACAGCATTCCGGTCCAGGCGTTCCTGGAGGCGTACGAAAACTGTAAAACTCATTGGCAGCAGCGAGTAGGTGCGGAAGGGTGCTACTTTGAAAAATTGTAATCGTTTGTAGCATTCTTTTGAATAAATTTTGTTTAAAAAAATGAGTCCTACTACTTTCAGAACAGACCATGTATTTGGGCAAAATCGTAATAGCTCATTTTACCCGCGCATAAAAACACCACCTGACTTATCAAATCACCTCCTTGATTTCAATCCCGATGGACGGGCAGCTTTCTTAGTCAGGCTTTGCTCCTGTCCCGACCTTCCCATCTTGAAAAGTGCTGGACCAAGTGCTGACAGCCGGCGTTACACCACCAACAGGACAGGCAAGGAAACTATGAACAGCCGTGCTGCTTTTATAGACAATGGAGCCCATGGGCGTCCGGAGGGGGGGGCAAGGGGGGGCGGCTGCACCCCCCTGGAAAATCACTCACTCGAACCGTGAGTGATGGCCGCACGCCAGGGGCGGTGGTGCGCTCAGCCAAAAGGGTAAAAGCAGCCCCGCTTCGACGCTTGGTCACATCTGCGAAATGCCGCGTCCGGGCGCGCGTCGTTCCGCCGTTTTCAAACCACGCCACCGCCAGCTCTGCTGAAGGACGACCTGTTGCAGACATGCAGCGGCACCGGCGAGCATGTGTTTCGAGATGGGTGTCTGTTTCTTTGATCTCTAGAGAGATAGCGACACGGAGGCAGACAGTGCACAGGGCACAGGTGGTGGTGGTGGTAGTGGTTTATTTAAAAAAAAATAAAAATAAAAAGTGAAGCAAAAGAGTGTTGCCGGCCGCGGCAATTGCTATCTAATATCTTAAGCACCCGAGCTGCAGCCGGCGGAAACGAAAGGGAAAGGGAGAGGATAGTGAGGAGAAGTATAGAGGGGAGCGACAGCGAGAAAGGACAGGGGAGAGCTTTGTACACTATTTACAAAATACAAAAGTAATCAAGTTCGCGCCGCTCGCGCGCTAAGAGGGCACAGGTCGCTCGCTAGAATCAGGATACGTTCGTACGCCGGCCACCGATGAATTCTTGAGGGGGGAAGGACAAATCAGCCGTGTCCACCCCCGCTTTGTCGGGCTGCTCAGGGGCAAGCGGGCGAGGAGTTGGCGCCGCCGCCGCTCGCTGTCTCCTCCGATCCACGGGAGAGCTCAGTGCGGTAGAAGCGCCGCTTTCAGAACCTTCGGCAAAGGGGATTAGCTGCTTTTGTTCACGGCGACGCAGTCTCCAGAGGCGCCCCCACACCAGCGTTCCTTGCGTCTTCTCCGAAAACCAGCGCCTTTGGTCAACGCAGCCCGATGGCGCCTGCCTGGCTCGCCTGTAACCTCTGGCTGGGCCTCAAATCACAACAGCGCCCATGTACTGTGCGTGTCAGTGCATGGTAAAGAGACCCAGGTGGTCGACATTATCCGAAACTCTGTACTACTCCGTCCCTTATAGCCTGAGTCGTTTTGGGGCTCTGAACCCCATAAAAGCACAAAAACAAATTTTCCGACCGAATTAGTTGCGGGTGTCCCTTCCCCTCGGAAGTCGCGCGGCGTTCCTTACACCCCAAAAGTGCGCATTCGTGGATATTGTGGCAAGTAAGCCCTTGCACATGTGCGCGCCTCTGTGTTTGTGCTTCGGTGTTTTTAGTGGGGCACGTCAGAACGTAGCAAGAGACCCTCTCGTACGAAGTGCATAAAGCCGCTGCGCAACCTGGCAGACTGAGAGACCAAAACAATGCAAGAACGCCCGGCCAGGTATGAGTAGTTCCTGCCTTACCACTGTCAGTGTATTGTTGAGGAGATGATTATACAGATATGAGAGCATAGCGTGTAAGGCTGAATAACGTTCAAGTGCAAATGTACCACCATGTAAATTTGATAGTTACGCGTGCAAGCTAGGCCCTGCTCCTTTTATAACTTAACAGTTAGGCTAGCAGGTTCAAGTATGCAGCAAACGTACAGTACAAAGAAAGTACACGGATGCAATGCACTTAATGAAAAAAAAAAATCGTAGGCAAAATTTTTATCACATTCTTTTTCTGCTTCAAAGCGCATTAACTATATATTGATGTGAACAGCTCTTCTTAATAAAGGCGTGATTGTAAAAGACCGTGTTTGCAAATTGCGAAGGCAGCGGATCACGCTGAAAGACTGTACGTTGGTCTGAACTCATTTTATATCGATCGCTATGCATAATTATCAGAATTTTCGCTGCCTAATAAGCCAACCGAACCAACTTGGATGCTTTAATTATATGCGCGGACTCCGGGAGGCATCACTCGTATGAATAATGCCGTTCGCGCTGCTGCATTTATTGTGTAGCCGCGGTCGATGGCCCACATCCCATTATTATTACCGCGCGCTACTTGCCCTCGCCATCAGTTAACTTGGTTGCGTAATCATCAGCAGGGAAACATCTGTAGCTTGCACGATAGTCGCGAACTTTTCATGTGCTTCATATAGGACGCGGTGCGAGTTCCAACTGCCCTTTGCATCCTTCGAGCGCTGGTCATGCAACTCTTCGATCGGGTTGCCGAAGTCTCATTACTATGCGGAAGCACCACCCTACGTTCCCCCTGTAGTCTCATTTTCCTACACGGAGCTCACTGTACTAGGCTCAAAACGATTAAACAGAAACAGGTCGAAATACTTCCCCTCCAATACTACTTCCCCTCCAAGCTACAGCAATTTGGCATATGCACTTTCATGGCGTACTTCCGCAACAAGCAAAGCGTCGCCCGAGCAAGTCCGATCACATCTTAAACTCACAAGTGAAGGCATACTGATGCTTTGCCGCCGACAAAAAGCATCTGCGGTATCCTTTCAAAATCTTTAAGCGAGTCGATATGCATTGCAGCGGGCATTAGTTATTGCAAAAAGCATTCTAATTTGGTATATATTCACCTAAATGTACTATTTAATTGGGCCAGTCTTGTGATAAGCGCCATGGCCCAGACGATGCTATATAAGTTCTTGAAACGAAGAAAAAGCAGTTCCCTAAAGTTTTGCGGAGTGATGAAATCCGGGGCTTTTTTCCGCACAAAACCGAAACTGTGCGCACTAGGCGCGCAGGAAGCCGGCTGCAAATATTAGGCGCGCAGGAAGCCGGCTGCAAATATGATGCCCGCTGATGATGCTCGATAAAGACTGCGGCACCCAATTTGAGCTGCCTGCTCCATTGGCATGCAGTTTCTTCCCCTCTAAACAATAATGACTACGCAATTGGCGATGGCTATCTTTTTTCTGTCACCCAGTGCCGAAGCAAACGCCCAACTGTTCAACAACGCCCAATGTACCAATCGGGCGCCGTTGTCATTGCAGCACATCAACGGGTATTGCGGTTTCACTGGGCTTCCTACGCGCCTCGTGCGCTCAGTTTTGGTTTTGTGAGGAAAGAAAGCGCCGGATTTCCTCACGCTGCAAAGCGTCAGAAAATTACTTTTTTTTTTTCGCTTAAAAAACTGAAATGGCATCGTCTTGTCCGCGGCTTCGGACTCCTCATTGGCACTAACCACCAGACTGTGATGATTATTAAGTTATTTAGTGAATTCCAAATAATTATCCATGCACTTGGGATTTGTTTTATAGTTGGTGACGTCCGCCGGAGGTGTTGGCTGAAACACTCGGTATATATACAAACGTTCGAGTTGTCCGAGGAATGCCTTAAGTCAACATACACCTGTATGTGGCGGGATTGGGGCAACGCACACTGTACATTTTTCTTTGTTTTATCTTGTTCAGCTGCTCTTTTAATATGTCCGCGTCTTGTTACTCTGAGTTCGATCGTCCTAATTGTGCAAGATAAAAGGGCGAAAAGGAGAAGGCATGTCCGTTTTTATCGACGAGCCATTGGTGGAGCACTCTCTTGGAGTGTCGTCCCGTGCACGACTTCATCACAACGCCATTCTCATCACTCATCTCGTTCAGTCACCTTCGATCACTGTCGCATTGGTCCTCTGCTTCAGCCAACCTCATTCACCTGGTTCTGCCGGCCCTGATTCAGTACTTGCTGTACGACGATTTCCAGACACCCATTTTCAAAGAAGTTTTACAGACTTGGCGCAATAATTAAAAAAATGCTTTGACTTACTTCTTCTATTGCTCATTAAGCATCCTTTCTCTCTTTCTATCTCTCTTCCTCTTTCTCCTCCTCCTCCCCATCCAAGCTTCCAAGCTGTTCTTTCGCGCCCGAGAAACTGGCACACAGAAGCAAAGAGACATAGGGATCAAGCCCATCCAGACGAAAGGAAATGGAGCGAACATATGGCATGCATGAGGTCGCAGTGAAGACCCTTGCGGCGCCGGCCACTAGTCTCACAGTAATGAACGCGGCCACATTTCGCGGCTACGTCTCGGTGAAAAGTTTGTGAAATGTCTCGAGAAGTTCTAAAGAATCGACGTGATCAGACAGATAAGACACAAACACTCGTAATCTCTGCAACCCGCTTCGCATCTTAAAAGTCCGCGACAGCTCGCCTTGAAAGCTGTAATAACTGCTGTCAAAACACAGAGTCGATTCCATTCTGATGTATCGTTTAGAATGCGACCTATAAGTTCCACATATGAGCCTGGATGCAACCGCAATGGCCGAGCGCACAATGTGGCGACTCATTCCTCAGTGGACAAACCCGCATTAAGCTTAAGCAAGGAGCAAAGGTCCATCAGAGCACAAAGGAGAACGTCGATACAAAAAGACGGGGCTCTCGTTAAAAAGAGAGAGAGAGAGAGAGAGCTTCTGACATGCTATATTTAGCTCGGCTTTTCTTCTGAGGTACAGTGCAACCACATAGCCTGAAGCAATGGTCGATAACACTTTGTAATCAGCAAGTGGGTTCTGTGGTGAGGTAGCCCGCGGGCATGGGGGCTTGATGACTCGACTACGTACAGGTCAGGAGGGGCGCGATTCCCCTCCAACACACACGTACTCGTCAGGCTCTACTTACAATGTTCGTTAAAACATTAAGTTGGGCTAGTTGGTAACGGCTTGAAGGAATCATATTCTTAGCGGTAAGAAACAGACACAACACCAAGACACACAGCGGGTGTCCTGTGTGTGTGTGTGTGTGTGTGTGTGTGTGTGTGTGTGTGTGTGTGTGTGTGTGTGTGTGCGTGTGCGTGTGCGTGTGCGTGTGCGTGTGTGTGTGTGTGTGTGTGTGTGTGTGTGTGTGTGTGTGTGTGTGTGTGTGTGTGTGTGTGTGTGTGTGTGTGTGTGTGTGTGTGTGTGTGTGTGTGTGTGTGTGTGTGTGTCTCTTGGTGTTGTGTCTGTTTCTTACCGCTAAGAATATGATATCTTACAATGTTCCTCGAGTTTTCATTAGGCTCGAGATTGGCCGGTGCCCAGTCTATAGCCTCGTAAGCCATGGTAGGAGCCTAACACCCCGGCGCAGGCCCATCACGCACCCAACTAACGTAAAGTCTCTTAGTTTGCAACAGTTCGTTTTCAAGCAAGGCATAAGTTCTCGCCGCCTCCGCCACAGCATGACTGAATGAGTTCACCGCACCAAACCTAATGGTCTCAACCACCGAATCTCTGCGAACAGGTATTGCACGGTTCTGACTGTATACCAGCATCTTAGCGCTACGAACGCGCTAGTGAGCATTCATTACGGCGATATGAGCCCCGTGCTAAAGCTGACGTCAGCCATTAGTCTCGAACGTGCCGTGACTTCCGCCGGTGTTAAGTACTGCCGGCAAAACACGGCAGCTTACTTGAGGCAATCAGTGCACGTTAGAGAGGCGTCCCATGAAAGCCGGTGTTAGCCTCCCTGCGACCTGGCTTGCATCGGATAATCACCGCGATTGGATGCCTCACCCGCTTAAGACGAAAAAAAAATCAGAGATGTACAAAAGCGCCGTCGTGAGCGCCGTTTTTATTTTTACTTCCTATGCATGGTATCGCTCTGCTATGTACGGCGAATGACAAGGGCATTGTTGCCAGAGGTGGGCAGCAAAGGGCGCTTGAAATCCCCCCACCTGGAGAGAATGCCGTCAGGGCACGAGTCAAGAGAGCTCCTTGGTTGCACAACCAAAACTCACTACCCAATATAAATGTCTATATCAGACAAACGGATTCCGCGCCGTGTCGCAGTTGCGAAACCGCTCACCGATAAAGTGAGTGGTTCATTTACCTCAGCTTCTTTCTTCACTAAGACAGATAGCTTCTCTTGCCATAGTAACACGGGCCAATCTAGTATAAAAAGCTTGAGAATAGTTAACATTAACGCACGCAGCGTTGCAAACAAGAAAGACTCGCTTGAACTTAAACTGCTGGAGTTCGACCCACACATATCAGTCCTGACGGAAACTTGGTTACATGACGACTTAGCAGATGACCTGGTATTTCCTCCTCATTATAAAGTCGTTCGCAAGGACAGGACCTCAAGGGGTGGTGGCGTAGCCATTCTCTTAAAAGACTCTGTAGAATGCGACCTTGTATATGATGTTCCTGACCTTGAATGCATTTGCATAAAAATTTCTTGCTGGGGTCATTCTTTCATCCTGTATGGTTGCTACAGGCCACCAGATGCCACACCCGACTATCTTATTAAGCTACAACATCACCTGTCTCATTTCCAAAATAAGAAAATACTGTTAATAGGTGACTTCAATCTGCCAGATGTGTGCTGGGACCGCTTACAAGGCGGTGCTAAGTCTGGGAGCAGTGCAGACGTTCTGTTTGATGTCATGCTTACTCATGATTTAGCTCAAATTGTAAATCAACCTACTCGTGTACAAGGTACATCTTCCTCTATACTAGACTTAGTTTTTGCTAGCCGTCAATATTCTATGCATACTGTATTGGTCGAAACAGGCATTTCAGACCATCACCTCGTAAGCGTATCGATAGATTTAGTTAAGTCCCCTTACCACAACAAAAAAGCCAGTCATGTACGTTGTTTCAAGGATTATTCTAGGGCTGATGATGCCGCAGTGATTGAACATATGGAAACTTGTTTACCGAGCTTCGATGATAATGATGATGTCTGCAAGCTGTGGGAGCGATTCGTCGAAATGTGTCAATATTGTCTAAATGCCTTCGTTCCGAATAAACGCAAAAAAGTTCACAAACGCACACCTTGGATGACGCGGAAGATTATTCAACTGAAGCGAAAACTAAAAAGATCTAAGAAAAAAAACCACCAGTTAAGTCAGATTGAAACGCTTAAAAATAATCTTGAACGTGCGGTTCGTGAGTCAAAAGACTTCTACTTTAACACAACGTTACCCAGTTTTGTTAAAAATGACCCAAGTAAATTTTGGAACTTCCTGAGTGACAGCAAGAAACATATCTCAAAAATAACAGCGGAGGGAGATACTTTGACTGATCCGATTGACATTGCACGCCATTTTAATTCTTTTTTTCACAGCGTATTCTCTGAAGCAGGTGTACAAACTGTACAAAGCGCATCATATTTTCCTGTATCGGAGGTTGACTTTGTTAGCCTCCCTGCATGGTGTATTTGCTTTGCTTTTAGAACTGAAACCTAAAACTTCTTCTGGTCCTGATAATTTACCAAATGTATTTTTGCGACGCTATGCCGAAATAATTGCGAAGTTTCTTTTTGTGTTGTTTAAAAAATCTCTGCTGTCATCAAAACTTCCGGTTGAATGGAAGACTGCTCGAGTTGTTCCCATCTTTAAAAAAGGTGACTGCACATTACTACAAAATTACCGTCCTATTTCTTTAACTTCCGCATGCTGTAAAATGCTCGAACATATTATTGCTAAACATATTAACAAATTTCTTGAAGAACACTCCATATTAAGCGACTTTCAGCATGGGTTTAGAAAGGGCTATTCTACAATAACACAATTAGTTACAATAGTACACACTTTTGCTAAAACACTGGATATGAATGGTCAAATAGACACCATATTTATGGATTTCAGCAAAGCATTTGATAAAGTTCACCACGGAAAACTCATTCAAAAACTAAAAAACATTAATCTTCCAGACATTTTAATATCGTGGATTCAAGATTACCTCACGAATAGAGTGCAATTTGTTTCAGTCGATGGGTGCAGCTCCAGTTGTCTCCCAGTCACCTCTGGAGTGCCCCAAGGAAGCGTCTTGGGGCCCTTGCTTTTTCAGATTTACATCAATGATATTGTTAATGTGGTTACTCCAGGAACTCATATTCGCTTGTTTGCTGATGATTGTGTCGTTTTCCGTCAAATTACGTGTACTAACGATCAAAACGAACTTGACCAGTGTCTTCGAAATGTTCTTGATTGGTGCAGCGAGTTTTCCATGGTTCTTAACACTGAAAAAACAGTTTCGATGCAAATAACACATAAAAAGAACCCAATTAACCACGTGTATACACTCGGATCATCAACACTAAAGCAGGTTAATAGCTACAAATATCTAGGTGTAACAATCACAAGCAGTCTTTCCTGGAACTCACATATAGATAACATATGCTCCTCTGCATTTAAAAAGCTGTGTTTTCTGAGGCATAAACTAAGAAATTCACCTTCTCACGTAAAACTGCTAACGTATAACACTTACATCAGGCCAAAGCTTGAGTATGCTTCGGTTGTTTGGGACCCATTCACTAAACTTAACATACATAAATTAGAAAGGGTTCAAAGAAAAGCTGTTAGGTTTATCTATTCCAAATTTAAAATCACCGACTCCCCCACTGACCTCATGGCGGCTAACAATATTGAAACACTTGAAACGCGAAGAGGAAAATATCGCCTTGAGTTTCTTTATTCTTTACTTAACCATAAGTTTGCTTTGGATACTTCACAGTACATATCCCCTTTAAACACACGTTATACCCGACATCATCACATTCACTCATTGACACCGTATTTTGCGAAAACTGACTGTTTTAAGTATTCGTTTTTTCCGCGGACAATATCCGATTGGAACCATGTTATGACATCGTAATAGTTTGCAATATTTGTCTCCTCATTTTTATGTATATTTCTTTTCATTGTGTTCTGTATCTTTTGAGTTTTAAGAATATATGCCTGTCCTGCTTGGACCCTGAAAAGGGTCTGCAGTATGTACTAAATAAAAAAAAAAATAAAAAAATAACTAAACCATCACCCGCATGCAGAACACGCGAATGTCCAAGTCCAGGAATCGGCACATGTTACTTTCCATCCTTGTATAGCGGACAATAATGCCGTGAAGCTTTGTTCTTTCCTTTGTTCGTGCTGAAAGCCGCTGACCCGCGGCTTCATCACTTTGTGACGCAAGACGAGACCAATAAAATTGGAGGGAACACTTTAGCTCCCCCTTAAGGGTGCGACGCGATAGCGCAATAGGTTAATTCTCATATATGCAGGAGGTCATTCTGTGCATTCATAGATCCCTGGGAGCCCTCATACCCCTCCTGGCGCAGTGGTGCACCGGTTAAGCGATGCGCCATTGCCCTGCGATGGCAGGTGCTCCCAGCTGTGGGCTATGTGCGACCCAATAATTAGTTTAACTGCCACCTGCCACGGTGGGCAGTTTGCTCACACTCCAGTGGGCAGGTTGTGATGATGCCGAATGGTCACGTGAGCTAGGTGGCCCACCTGCCTCCCAGGTTGCTCTCTGGGCCCCCACCTGCCAGAGCCATGTTCGTGATTTTTCACTCGCAGCACCGACGCCTACAACGCCGGCACCAAATTTCCTGGGGAACGGAGCCTTTAAAGCTATAGTGTCCAAAGCTTGGTTCGGGCTATTTGGTTTCAGTTTCTTAGAAACACAGCGCAAAAAAGACAAGGACGACACAACAGACGGGACTGGAGTTAACTTTCAACTTTATTTCGAAAGCCACACGAGGAATATGTAAACAGTAATCCAAAACAATTAGTGTGTGAATATGTACTTTGCGTGCAACAAGTGTTTCGACTACTATATCGACAGAATAAACAAGAGGAAAATAAGACGTTAAAAAGTTTGTAAACCTTATCTGAGCGTGTCCTTCCCTACCTACAAAAGCTGTCGGCGAGAAACTTCTACGCCATTTCCTCAGCTTACATAACGCAGATTTATCCACCACTTTCGACACTGAACCACGTCCGTATTCTTGCGGTGCACCCCACGCAGAAGGACACCTTATATCTACCAACCGGTGCCAAACACCAATCGTCTGGCTTTTGCGAGAGCATAATTAGGGCACTATACGACAATTTCAAGTTATAGAGTTGTCCTGGGGAAAAGCCTGTTAAACTGGACAGAAGTTCCGTACTCCTAGCCGTGCTGAAAACTCTAAAATTTTCGTCGCTATGAAGATGGCCGGAGAGTAATTTCCCACGCTGAACTGAATAACCTTAGCTGCCGACCTTGTGGTGAGCAGTTATGTTCCACTCAAAGAATTTTCTCTTTTTCAGAGAATTTAAAGGATAAAATTTAAAAAAAGAAAGAAAGCAATTTTCACTGGTTTTCGTGGAATTTTAAGAAATGTCATTTTCTCGTTTCTTCTACATTGCTGGACTTCTCAGATAGGTGCAAGAAAAAAGGACATTACAAGCTGCAGAAAAAAAAGGACAGTAATCGGGATTTTCCCGTTTACGTGAGGAAATTTTCGGCAGCAGCATGGAGCATCACCGGTTCTTCACGATCACGGCCTTCCCTGCTTCCACGTCAACCTAGAGCACTCGCGAGTGGGCGGTTTTCGAGCCTGAAGACGTCATGAGGATACAGTATAGCGTGCTCATTGTGACTCCGCATACCCGCAAGAGCTGCGCGATCATTTATTTTTGCCCGCTATTGCTTCCAGACGTCTGCTGCTCTGTCAGCAAACAGGAGATCGCTCTTTAAATAACCTGCATTTTCCCTCGCGTCCTTGGGCCTCAGCTTTCTTCGTTCACCTACTCATTGTAGGTGCATATGCGTGTAGAAGCAAAATGAAAAATGCATCAAAAAATATGAGCACATATTCTCCTTTCCAGTCGTTCGCCAGCGCTTGCGAATTTCACCTTCCAGCTCAAATCGTGAAAAAACTGGCCTTTTTTTTTTTTCTGAGCAGCTTGGAAACTTTTTGTGCACAAAAAAAAATAATAATAATAACGGTTGAAGAGTGGTCTGAGAAACAAACAAAAAAAAAACAGCGACCCGAAAAGCGTACTTTCGCCGCTATATTTTTTTTTCGTTCTTTTTCGTTTTTTGTGTGCGTGAGCGCGCAAGTGCCATCACAAGGAAAGTGCCATCACATGTTTTCTCGAAGCTCATCGGACTTGAATATGGTTTAGTGAAAAGAAAAAGAGAGAATGGACGTCTTCAGAACACGCAACGGGCAGATCTGAGAACCACTACTTCGTTATGAATGAATGAATGAATGAATGAATGAATGAATGAATGAATGAATGAATGAATGAATGAATGAATGAATGAATGAATGAATGAATGAATGAATGAATGAATGAATGAATGAATGAATGAATGAATGAATGCCCTACACGTGGGGAAGCGGATGAAGGGAGAGAATGACAAAGGAAAGAGGAATAGCAGTTCATTTCAATTCTGAGTATGGAACTTGTCCATCTTATCTTTTAGTCTGTAACGACGCAGAAAGCCCACCATGACTATGGGATCTGACGCTCAAGCATGCACCTCAAATACTTGTGCAGCCCCCTGGTGGCTTTCCTAGCAGATGAAAGTTGGGACGAGGGACCCAGATTCTTGGCCTTCGTTAGGGAACAAGAACCCAACTGGCGGAGTGCTGCCTTCAGAGGCACTCGTTGACTGGCAAAGCAGGGGCCCTAATTACTCCTTAGCCAAGAGGCCCGCAGACACACACGAAAGAAAAATGTAATTTGCCGAAAGTGAAATGGAGTGAATGCTGGAGAAGACTGCCAGGATAACTTGGCTGAGGTAAGGCAGGAATAATTGAAGCTGATTTAAAGAGGTCTTTGTCCTAAGATCACGGTGATGACAAACCAGGAGAACATTCCATTGGTCGAGCACCTTTGAGCATCCCGCGGAAACCTACATACCTTGCCTTTTGTTTGTGAGTACATCATCATCATTAACATCATCATCGTCGTCATCACCACAATTACGTTCATATGGTAAACTCAACTTCGTCCGGTAAAGCGGCGCGTGGGGTTCTTTTCGGGCGTGGCACGGCGCTGGGGCACTGAGACATCTTTACACAGCACGCTTAGCACCAATTTCCGCCCGCGTATCCTTCCTGCGCCGAGAGAGAGACGTATGAAAGACAGTTTTTTTTTTGTTTTTTTTTTTTTTTGGGGGGGGGGGGAGGAAAACGTCGCGGTAGGCTGAAAAGTTAATTTCCTTTCCTTTTTCCTTTCCCTCCTTCCGGAGTGTCCAGCGTACAAGATCACGGACCTGATGTTTCATGTACCTTACGACCCGTGCCGGTAACCACCGGAAGCTGCAAATTAGAGCCAGCTCGGCGCAGGTTGCCATCATAAAGTAGGCAGTCAGAGCGCGAGTTCTGCCTTGTATCAAACTTCTTTCCAGACTGCTTTCGTGAAAACAGCGGACAGGCGCAGTGCACCTGGCACAGAACCTTGCCCGATCGACGGTGCTGCCCCGTGAGCGTCAACTTATTGGAACAGCGCAGCGGAGCCTTGCATTCAAATAACCTCGATTTTCTCTTTGAACGTACGAAATACCAGAGCTCGGACGTAGGCAGGCGTACTAGCAACGCGAGTAGTGCCACAAATGAGTGAAAAATAATTCTATAAAGGGGTGTTGAAAAACTCCTCACGGTAATGAAGAAAAATTCCACGACAGGGGGAAGAAGTAATAGCTACTGTTGTAACTAATTCTCCCCTGGAAAAAAGATAACAGCTGAGAGCTTTTTTACGCCGCTTTTCTTTGGACGTGCGCTGTTTAGAGCCACTCTTGGTTTTACAATAAAAACTGACTAAGGATATTTCTACCACACTGCAAAATAGTGGTCCAACTAGTAAATCCTTCCTCACTTTCTATATAGTCAAAACTGAAATGTACTTGCGACGTAAGTCAACATTTGTTGACATGGGCTAGCAATTTATTTGCAACGGCTATATACTCAGCGTTGCGAGGATTTGATTGCAACTAGATGCAAGCTTCACATTTGAAGCACGTCAGGGAGCATCAATTATACTTGTCGACACTGCTGCAACTGCTTTTTCGTAATTTACGAGAGCCTATACGTGATATTTGCGAGTTATCAAGTGATGGTTTGGTTTGGTTTGGTTTATGGGGTTTAACGTCCCAAAGCGACTAAGGCTATGAGAGACGCCGTAGTGGAGGGCTCCGGAAATTTCGACCACCTGGGGTTCTTTAACGTGCACTGACATCGCACAGTACAGGGGCCTCTAGAATTTCTCCTCCAAAGAAATTCAACCGCCGCGGCCGGGATCAAACCCGCGTCTTTCGTGTCAGCAGCCGAGCATCATAACCGCTGAGCCACCGCGGCGGCAGTTATCAAATGAAGTCGCCAGGAAATGCAAATATAATCGACGCCGGAAGTGTCAGTACTTGGAGCCACTGAGCTACGTGGCCTTAAACGGCAACACGGTGATTTTCCGACGGTCACTGTAAGTTCTTCCTAGCGCCATTTAAATTTCCACCAAGTTGGGCAGCTTTATGGCGTTTGATTTCTTGACCGATTGACTTTAAAGTAGGTCGTTTTGGTGATCTTATTTCAGATGGTTTCTACAGACAAGACGGACGTCAAAAAGATTACCTGCACATTGATACCTGCTCCACACTTGCTGAAAAAGAATTTTTAGGCTCGTATTCAGCCACTTTCAACATTTCACTAATAAACTCATCATTCCCAGCCACTGTTTCAGCCTCTGAACGCACGTACGAATTCTTTTTTTTTCTTCAACGCTGTTTGTGAGCTCATCACTGCTCCACGCAAAGCACTGCCTCCAGCAATGGAGTTTCGGTTTGTTGTTTTTGCAATTTCAAAACTGTTTTACTCAGCATTTTCAAAACAAATTGGTTGAAAGAAAGAGACAACATTTTTTGAAATATATTGCGATTACCACCTAAAAATGTTCCATAAACTCCTAGTTGTCTTTCAATCGTGCATAGCAAGCAAGACTTGAAAGCACCTGCCGATACTGTAAGGGGGCAAAACTTAATAATGAATGAGAATTTAACTAACTTAGTCACAACAGAGGTGGGGAAGGTACGACAGAGTGCATAAATTAATTCGGATTATAACATCGTATAATGTATGCCTTAAAAGGGAAACGTTTTCTATATTCGCTTCCCACTCTAGACGAGACACCAGAATACAACGCCTTTATGAGCGAGTGGCGTGGGGATCTCAGTTACTATCGCATTTCGTGACAGGCGTGTCTGGACCCTGTTAGGTGTCCAGTGGCCGCTGCTATGTGTCCATCTCATGTACACATAGCCTAATTCCTGTGTAACCGGGCAAAAGCTGACTACATAACTGCACTTTGTCGCCGTGGCGGACTAGCTTTTAAGTATGCCGCCAGGTGTCCAGTGACTGTTACTTCATCTCCATCTCATGAATGCATCACTGCTGCGTAACATTCGGCACGCTTACTATGGAAGATTGCGCTTGGAGTCACACTGTGCCCTAACAAATACATTGATATGCAGCCATGTAAGTTCTCCCGGTCGCATGCACGCCATTTTCCGCTCTCGACGAAATATATCGAGCGCCGGAACGCTATTCGTGGGAGTAGCTTGGTGCAGCTGATCGAAATCTGGATGGCCAGTTTCGACGAGATAAGGAAAGTGCGTGTTCTGCACGCGTCAAAATAACTACTGAATGCTGCTTTCTTCTTTTATTTCAATTGCGACCTTTTTATATATACGCCCCCTGTCATTTTCATGCCCAACAATTCCGGACGAAAGCATTTTTGAATGGGTAAAAAGTTTATGAACGCAGTTTTTCATATATTGAAGCTTTCACTATAACAACCAATATTGCCACATATCTCCCGTTCACAGGCTGCATTTTTTTTCTGCTATTAACGTTTTTGCGATCACCAAGTGTTCCCCATTGTTTCCTACGGCAGTCTTCACTGCTTCATGCGAGTGATGGAAAAACTTTTAAAGAAATATTCTGCCATACACAGGAAGAGTGGACCGTTACCTTCGATATTTCCATAACAGTATCTTACAGTTTTCAAATATTCAAAAATTTTGTCCAAACATGTTGGACATGATTTAGGTTGCTGCTCACTCTTGAAATCTTGCTGTAATCTTCCGTATGATGACTTCTATCGTCAAAAGCGGCGTCATTTGAAGTGTGTCGGGGGATTTTTATGCGAGAAAAAGATATTTAGAAGGCTTTAGGAAGGAACGGAATGCGTTTTCGTACGTTCTACATGCTGACTCGGTCGAATGCGTTTGTGCGTGTTTTGTACGTAGCACTAAGCACTATTGAGGGCGTGACACTTGCAGTAATTAAATCATCTCCGTCTATTCCCCTAATCTTTGTATTGTGACGAAATTAGTCTACAAACACCAACTGCAATGATCAACTTTATTTTCAGCCGCCGCGGTGGCTCAGTGGTTATGGTGCTCGGCTGCTGACCCGAAAGACGCGGGTTCGATCCCGGCCACGGCGGCTAGAATTTCTTTGGAGGCGAAATTATAGAGGCCCGTGTACTGTGCGATGTCAGTGCACGTTAAAGAACCCCAGGTGGTCGAAATTTCCGGAGCCCTCCAATACAGCGTCTCTCATAGCCTTAGTCGCTTTGGGACGTTAAACCCCATAAACCATACCAAACCAAACCAACTTGATTTTCACTGCTTCTGTTTGCACTGACGTAGGCGCAGTAGGCAACCGAATCACTTTTCGAGTGACCTCCAAGGCTACTCTCACCTCACCGCTGAAAAAAAAAACATCAAGTAATCCTGTCTTAGCTCACCCTCACTTATTCTTCCATAGCATGGGCTTTGGGTAGTAAATAAAAGAAAAATAAATAAATGCACGTAGCATCTTCATGTAACTAGCCGATGCGCCCATGGCAAGGGGATACAAGTCAGTCTTGTTTGGCTATAAATGCTGACACGATGGCGTCATCCAGACTTCAGCCACTCTTTCGCAAAGAACTGCCCAAACGCGATGCTTCAGCTGCCACTACGTAGCAAAGCAACGAAGACTGAGAGGATCATGCACCCCTAGACGATCCAGAAAGTGAACGTTCGAGCTCTCGACCATGAAGATGAGCCCGTCAGCGCCAGGCTGAGCGGAGAACTTCGATTTCGACGGACGGAGAAATTGCTCGGACTTCGCAACTCGAAAGACGCCAATGACGGCGGTGGGCAATGAACCGTGATGAGAGCAAATCGCCGTTCGCGCGCGTTTCTTAGTCATTTCATGCTTAATCCACCCTCCGGCTACAAGATGGGCACCGACTCTGTTCGCTCGTCTTGCGTCTTGCTCCCGCGGATACAATCATCTAGGGGTTCACATGGAGCGCGGGTTTCTCCTCAAGCGTATTCTCAGAGTTCCCGGAATCTGAGTGCCAAGTCACCCCTTACGATACCTAGTACTACACAATTCGAAAGAAGACTATCATTATGCAGTATTGGTGACATCGACTCATCTGAGCTCGATAACGGTCAAGCACCAAAACGTGAACTTAGCCGATAGTTCGACGAAACATTGTCTGGCGAGGGGCAATCATTGTAAAGGAAAACAAATGAGTGCTTCCTGATTATTGTTCGTATTCCTTCACGAAAAAAAAAAGGAGGATGACACTTCCAAAGAGACTGAACGACACGCAAAGCTCGCACTAAGCGTAGTTTTTTGTACCAACGTTGCGCATAATGCCCATCTGTACGCCGCAGTAGCTATTAGACTGCGTTGCATCGAATTGTGTCAGACGGCCAGGAGTGAATTCTGGGATGTAAAGAAAGCAAACCGCGGCCGTTACGACCGGAGCCTGAGAACTGCGAGGCTGAAGTCTGTAAACGCGAGAGGTAAAGTTTAGGAAAAAATAATGCGGCAAATAAACCTGGTGTGTTGAAAGCAGCCCAAAACAGGAGCACACTCGTCTCAAGAGCTGTTAGCTTGATATAAAACAGACGTGTTTCCGATCTTCAATGTCTAGCATTTATTGGGACTCGTAAAACTGTGATCTTCTTTTTAGCGATATGCGCGTTCTTTATCCTTGTTCGCGTCCTTTTCTTTTTCAGCTACTTCGTGACAAATCCTCCCACACAGTAAATGCGCTTTGCACGGCGGGCATAGTTTTACTAGGAGTGAAAAGTAATATACAAACTTCATCCCATTACGGTGAATCGTTCGCGAATACCAGGCGAGGCCTGGAAAACAACGGTAATCGTCCCACTACGCGAGAGCCTGCCATCATCAAAATTGATAATAAGTCTGACGGCTCGAAAGACGGGCGTTCTATCCTGCTTCAACATTTTTATGCGCGTGTGCTGTTTTTTTTTTTGTGTGTGTGTGGGCTCTCTTTCTAAAACGTATCCCACCTCTTGTGTGTATAATACGATTAGGGCTTTGTGTTCCGGCAATGGGATTGAAGACTTTTTTATGGGCTTTTTTTTACTTCCATGTTTACGGCCAAGAGGGGGTGTTATCTGGAACAAAAGGGATGACTCGCCAGTCTTGAGAATCGCTAGCGTCAGCAACACGAACAAGATGAACACAGCAAGTGTAATTGCAGCTTTATTTTTTGCAGAATTATTCGTGGTTTACAAGGAGCTAACGGCAAAAAAAAAATCGATTTTTATGTTTATTACTCCCATACTCGTTCAGACAGCCAGACAAGCCCTGCGCAACAATGAAAGCTGTGAGCGAGACAGAAATTGCCAGCTCACGTTTCTTATCAGGACGTGTTTTCGCATCTGTGATCTGCCGAATGTTGATTTGGGTTCAATTTACTACGTGGCTATCACTTCGACAATAAGGCTGTACCTTACGACACGAGTGCCATAGATTAGAAAGCACCACTGGGGCGAATGATTTCACAAACATGTGCCTCGACAACGATAAATTACTTCAAAATATAGAGCTAAGCATAGCAGCAAAGACCCGATCGTAAATTAACCGTTGCCGAACACGATGCGGCAAAACAAGCTATACCATCGAATAAAGATTTGAAACGGCGCCAGCCACGACATCGGCACGCTCCAGTTATGAAAAGAAATGCTCTGTGGAGAACGTGTTCTACTTCTACTGAGCTTCAACTGAGGAGCAATAAATAGATCTATTAAACAAGGTACAGTATAAGCTACATAAGTTTTACAAAGTTCATATAGTTGCGACCTTTGTTCGCTATAATCTTCGCAGTAGGGGATAGCGTTCACAAACGGCTTAAATTCGCACAAGTTATTGCGACGAAAATATTCATGTCCAGCATTAGAGGACAAAAATTTTGAATATTGGAATATTGTAATATTCTGTTATGAAAATATTGAAGGTAATGGTCCACTCTTCCGAAGCCTACCAAAAATTTTTTAAATCTTTCCATCGCTCACATCGAGCAGTTAAGACTGCCATAGAAAACCAAAGGGGAACATTTTTGAAGACAGCAAAAGCGTTAGTAGCAAAAAAATGAAAAAAAAAAAAATTATGGGAGATCTGCAGATATATTTATTGTTATAGTTAAATAATAGCATATACCAAAAAATGGCGTTCATAAACTTTTTCCCGTTGAAAAGTGCTTTTGTCCAGAATTGCTGGGTATGCAATCTTTGGAGATCGTTCAAAATAAACGGTTGCCGGTGCCGAAAGAGCGTTTGCTCAAGGCATGTTTTATTTTATTTTTTTGTATTTTTTAGCAGAGTTTACTCTTAACGACGTTTCAAAACTGTCTTACTATAACTCCGTCACACGTAACACTTTTTCTCACTTTCTTGTACATAAGGCTAGATGGCTCCTTTCTCTCCACAGATGCTTTCATGCCGCTTGTGATCAATTTTTTCTGCCTCGGAATCTTTATCTGCTGCTCTGAACAATCAACTGCGCTTTTCGAGAGAAGGAATTAATATTTTGCTCTCGCTGCCAGGCTTGTTGACAGTAACCTATGCACGTCTTGCCTTCTGCACGATGTCTTACGCTACAAAGCAGAAACCGCGCACAGAAATCTGTCCACTGTTGTTTGTGACCTTCTGAAGATTAGTTGCTGATCTGCTCCAAGCTTGGCTACCGTTACTTCTCAGTGCAAAGGACAACCTGCGGCTGATTTCATGTGTAGGAACCGCTTCGTGAATCCGACTTTCGACTGTGCAGTATATAGCAACCACTGCGGAGAGGACGACCAAGGTTTTCAGGAGCTCTCCACCGTCGACGTAATTGCGTCGTGGCCCTGTGATACGCAGTTCGCCGAAAGCTTCGCCTGCTCGTACACTCACACCTGACAAAACATGCATAAGGCCCGTGCATATTTCAATCGCCAATCACCACACTGTCCGCCGTCCGTGCTTAAAAATTAAGGAGGCCCTTCCCAACGACTCTCGCTTGTCTTAACTGTTTCTTTAGTTTCACGCTACTTGAAATGGTCTCGGCTAATGACCGTGCGGAGGTCAAAGCTGTTGCGTAACAGCGCTTCTCTCTTTAGTTCGCTTAGCGGTACGGAGGAGAGAAAAAGAAAAAAAACTCCCAAATTATTGCCCTTCCTCGAAACGAATACGTGATAGAGATAGTAGTGCCCCAACTCCGCTAGCCCCCCCCCCCCCCCCCCCCCCCCTTCTCCCGTTAAAAGCAGCACCTAGATAGCACGACCACCTGTGGTACAGGTTTTGTCAAAAGTAAGCCCAAGGAGTTTGCTGTACTCCACTGTACGGTTTAGAAGCGGTTGGCTTCTGAGCCGTGCAGTGGGGCTCTTGTAGCATCCGTGGAAGTACTAACTTCAGGAGAGGTGAGGATGACACTGTCACTATCCAGAGGTTTTGTAAAACTGGCGACATATCACGAACCCCGCAGTGGCATGACCCACAACAAACCCCTTGGTTTTCAAACTTTTGACACAGGCTTTACATTTTCGATAATGCCTACAACAAACCCCTTGGTCTCCAAACTTTTGACAAAGGCTGTACATTTTTGGAGTATGTCCACCTCTCCGGCCCACGTGTTCCCTGTATTCGTTCATCTCCCCTGTGCTGAAACTGAGGCCAGTTCGCTGACCACCTTCTTGAATACACGCGCTACTTGCAATTACGAAACACAGGCCTTGCGCCGTCTGTCGTACTTTTCGGCCCCTGTGTTTCGTAACCCCATGAACGTAGCACGTATATTCGAGATGTCCACTATGCCGCAGACCTACCAGGCTACGGGATTATTTTCGGATACTGGTTACGTGTGTTGGTTGTGCATAGGTACCTGCTGTAACAGGAGATTTATCTGCGGAGAACAATGGCGAGCGATCAAATATGGCGACAGAGTTTGTTGCCGCAAATCCGACCCTCAGCACTCCTTCGTTTCCTACTAGTGCCACCAATGTGGTTGCATGGTCATCCTCGTCATTACAATCATACCTTGAGCAAAGATGAAGCCATTCTGGCGCCTCAAAGGGAGGACAGTATACTGTATGGCCGGGTATTCATATCGCATGTAGCGTGCAAAAAGCATTTACCCTCTATTTTCCTGTCCCCTGTTCTGCTCTACCCACGTGTTCCAAGTTAGTGCTTATCTATTGTTCTTACTCCTTATCCTCTCATTGGGCCCCAGTTCAAGTGCCAGCCCTGAGCAGGACAGTTAGCCGCACGGCAGTCCTTCCTAAATTCTTTTTTTTATTTTATTTTACCATACACACCGCTACCAGCAATACCTGTACGAGTTCTCAGTCAAGACGTAGCACGCTGACACAGTTTTCCCAGAAGAGGGCCCTTCATAAAGCCAGTGTGGTCATAAAGCTAGAACGAAGAATGAGAGCGCCGAAGTGGGCGCGGAGTGCGACTAGCGTGACCAGGATGCATTGGATGGAAACGGCGCAAGGGTGGGACAGAGAGAAGGCGACAACGTCTCTCTGCAGTTGAGCAACCACTAGAAATGATCACCCGTTCTTAGTATCTTTAGAACCTAGCTTTAGGACACCTTGTAATCATTTTGTTTAAGACGGTTTTGATCCTCTTTCTTTCTGAAATTTCTTGCGTTTTACATTTTAACTCTCAATTCACCACCCTATATTGTGAAGTCTTTTTGTACTTATTGCTCATTTTTATCCCTTTTAAGCCCTTACGTCATGTATGCACTTTTATTGCTTTTATGGCCCTTTACGCCGTGTATGGCCTCAACCGCAACTTTCATGTTCTATCTTGGTCAAATGTTTTAGGGGTATCTCCCAAGGTGGAGTAGATTTGTAATAAGGGAGTAATTACTCATTGGCATCCACCCAAGCGCAGCCATACGGCTACAAAGAAAGGCTATACAGTTTTCTCAGAAATTCCGTAGTTAACGAAAAATTCGTCCTGGTCTGGGGTTCGAACCCAGGACCACAGCTTCAACGAAGCAGTCGCTCTACCAACTGAGCTAACCGGGACGGCAAGCTCTGTCTTTCTAAGCTAACAGCGCGAACGACGAGGGGCAAGTACAAGGGAACGTAGGACAGAGCGCAGTGTTACAGCCTGAATACGTATGCATTAGCCTGCCTTTATACTGCGTGCTCCCCGAATAAAGAGGCTGTTGTAAGTCAGCGCTCATATTGTCGTCTCCTACCTGAGCCGTCCATGCGCAGTTCCCATCCAATACGTCCAACCAACTAGTCCGAACCAGCACCCTCGAGCAAGACACGGTACGCGAGAAATATGTTTCAAGGAAATTCAAGGAAACTCTGTGCCGGTGGCTGCGAGGGAGCCCGCTCTGTCCGACGCGCCGCGGAGCCGTCCCACGTCGGCGGCGGCGTAAAAGAGGGGGCCGCCTTCGATCCGCCGGTAAACACCCGTACATCAGCAGCCGCTGTGTGCACTGCAGTCCGAAGGGCGCGCACGATAGCGCGCTTCCACGCTCGCGCACAACCAGTGCACCGACGTGAGAGTATTAGAAATGAGGGAAGTCCCCGGCTGCCTTCGTCAAAGCCCGAAAGTAGGTTCCCTTTACACTTGACTTTTTTCGTCCACATCAACCACTAAAAAGTTTCCTTTAGAAGCCTATCCGGGTCCCACACTGGAAGACATCAGCAGCAGACCTTGAACTTAACAAAACTTGTCCGCCTGGAAGCAGACATCGTATTCCGGAACGAATACTGCATTAAGGCGGCCAGTTTCATTGAGTAAATGTGGCAGATTCGGAGGACCTAGCTTTAGTCGAGTGGGCTCACTTACCTCGAATGGATGTCAGTTTTGTGGAATTACAGGGACCTCCAGCGCTGGTCGTCGGCGCTCCTTCCTCAGCAACAGAAACTTTGCCTCGGGCCTACTAGGGGCCCACAGCAGGTAGCGAAAAGGCCGTCCTGGTGATAGCGGTGTCTTTTCCTGACACCAGTACGAGTCAGTCGGCTTGAAGCAGCAGTGATGTCAAGGATGTTATTTCAAGGGACCATTTAAGACAGAAAGGGAAATGCTCAGCAAAGGGGCACGTCTCCTTACAGGGTTGAGGGCCGCAGTCACTTCACCGAAGGCAGTCCAGAAGTGGACGAGAGGGAATCCTCAGTGGGCCGCCACAAGATCACAAGAGGCATCAAGAGACGGGACACATACAGCACACCGCTGGAGGCAAAGGACGGCAGGGGCCAGCGAACGCCTATTTTGTTGTATTATTTTCTTTTCTTTATCCCAGCCCTTCGCCTAACAGACCGAGGACGCAGCAAGACGGTCGAGGTCCTCTCCTGCGCCGGCGGCCGCGTCTGGCGAAGGAAAACTTCGCACCCCGGCTACGGCTGTGCAGAGGTTGTGCCGGGCCCCGGGGCTCCACGGGGCCCCTCCTCCTCGCCTCGCGACCGTAACCCGTCTCCTCCTCACCCACCTCAATAGACTCCTTCCCCACCCGCACCCTTTCCCGTCCTGCTGAACGCCTACGCCTGCGACCCTTGCTTTCTCTCTCTCCCCCGAGTGTCCTTTCCCCCCGCCCGCTGTTCAACGTACGGCGGTGCGGCCTTTTTTGCTTTGTGCTTGGCCCTCTGCTGGTGTTGACGATACTCGCCGCTGCAGTGTACGCGCTCCGCACCCGCTTTGTCGCGCCGCTTTGCCTGTTTTCTTGTCTCTCTGTTTTGGGCAACGATACTCTCCTCCCCGTCCCCCACAATCAATAGGGCCAATCAGGACCCTGCGGAGCGGGTCACGTGACGGGACTTTGCAAGACGCCCGCGCTCTCCGCACGTTTCTCGTTTCGCTTCGCTGGCTCTATAAAGCTCGTCAGCGCCAGCTGTCGACTGCCGCAGGAACTGACGCACCGTCGATACTCAAAAAGCGCGGGAATCGCATCAGAAGCAAGCGGCGCTCGTCGGGCGCAAGCGATTATGTGGAGACGGCCTTATTATCTATTCCTTGCTTACAACCATCTTTTTTTTTCCTTGCTGCAAGGGAAGAAGAGAGTGGCGACGACGAAAATGAACGCATGCCTCACGCCGTCACACGAGAAGAGAGACATAAAAAAAAGGAGTGTGCGGAAAATGAAACGAAGCGAGCGCCAAGAAAAGAAGCGGAGTAAATGAGGCTTTCGGCGGTGCAAAATGTCAGCAGGCACAAATGGCGCCCTGATTACGGTCGCCTTAATATCTGGAACGGCAAAGGTGAAAGCGGAGGTGTACTGCGCGAAGGAAAGAACGGCTGAGAGCGAGCTAACAGCATGGTGCTCCAGACGCAGAGTGGGAGAAGTGGGAGGTGGTTGTAATCAAAAGCAAAACATTAGAAATTAATTATCCTAAAGACATATTTCTGGACACGCTTTTGTTGTTTTCTTTAACTTATCTCTTTCTCTCTCTGTTTCTGTCTGTTGCAACTTCTTTATGTGATGCGCAGCGAGGTCTTCGAGTCAGGTTTCGCCGGGCTGCTGTCGCTGCAAATATGCCGCACCTGTAGCGTGCTCAACTAGGAATCTGAGGACGCAGTTTTCGAAATATTTAATTGCACGGAGTAAAATATGGCATCCAAGGAAGCTGTGTTCTATATAGTCTGCTTAATTTTAGACCCATTACTGCATCGAGAAAGTTTTAAGGCATTTGCGATGTATTAAGCCTCACAAAAGTGAATGCTCTGATGCGTCGAAAAACCGCGTGACCGATTTCTGCAATAATGTTCCTTCACCTGAAATAATTATCCTAAGAATGCTGTAAGTAACAGAGAAAAAGATTCACCGGAGGGTTACCACTGTGAAGAGCGAGATTCAGAGACAGCTGTTGAGGTACTTCCACTTGGTGATATATTGAGGTGAAGAATTGGAGAGCGATATGTATAGTTACAGAGCACAGCAACAGCAGTTTCGGGCACTCACCGGTAAAAATGTACCCCCCACCACCCAACTCTACTCTCAAGAAGCTCCAGCTACGACCATCCACCCACCTCCACCTTCCAAAAGGCCTCCATCCACGCCACCCACCAGGAGCTTCCACCGACCAGAAGCCCACGCAGCACCGCAACGCTAAATTGACGGACAAATCAACTTTTTTTTTTTTTTTGCGGCTTATACTGGGTGTAATCCAAAGTCAGTTATCTATCATTCTAATGGCAAGATTCAAAACTGGCTGCAACATAAAATGCGTGCTTTTAAGAAAGTGAGCACTTCGAGAAATCTTACAAAGCAATAACCATTCCGGATTTGGATGGCCGACAACTTTGCTTGGGAAAGATGTGGCTGCGAAGAGACAATTGCACATCTTCTGTGCGATTGTCCTGTTTTGGCAACCCAAAGACGTACGCTGCGTTGTACCCTGGACCACCTCGACCCTCGCCATTTGACAGAGGATAAGATCCTGGGACAGTGGCCACAGCATTAGACTGCCCTCAAGGCCTACAAGGCACTGTTTTGCTTCCTGAGAGCGACTGGCTTGAGGGACCATCTGTGACTGTGCCCCTCGCCGCTTCTTTCTTTACCTTTTCAGTTCCCTCATCCCTCTTTCCCAGTGCGGGGTAACCAACCAGAACAGCCTTCTGGTTAACATCTCTGTCTTCCCTCTTCCTATTCATCTCTCTCTCAAGAGAGAGAGAGAAAAAAAAATAATTTGTTCCACTACAGTTTTATTATTACTATAGTGAAACCATGCCTTAAGTTTGAAGAAAACCAAAAATGAATGTGGACGCCGGATTCCCGTAGGCCTAGCCGCCCCCAACGCTGGCAGCCCCAGGTCCAACTATCTAGGTTTTGGGGCCGACCACAGCGCGGTCCGCACCGAAGCAGGCGCTTTTTTGATAGAGTTGAATAAGTCATGATAAAATCCATTCCATCTTCAACGATTGCTTTACATTTTTTTAAAGTAAGAAGTTCACCTCTGAAGCAGACATAATATGTCGCTCTTCTCTTCTCTTGCTTATTCTTTGGTGTCATTTTGTTTTTCCTGCTATGGATTCTTTTTTTCTCACTGAGTTGTCATGTGTAGTTTTCGCAGAAACATAACGTCGAACTTAAGTCAAATGACAACAGCAGAGGACTGTGAGGTCCATAAGTACGCAAGAAGGAGGATAGCTTGTTGTTCCCGTGTCACCGGGACAGTTACATCTGTTCTCTCTTGTCAAGTAAAGACTGTAATGCCATATACAACACGTATGGGGAGTTAGTCAGCTAACCATGAGCAGTGTTCGGTCACAGTGTAAGAGAGGGCTCAGCCCGTTTGGTGTCTTGTGACACAGGATCAAGCAAGCCCTCATTTTTCTAATCATGTGCCAAAGTCTAGCGCCTTGGACCCTAACACACTTCACCCAGAAGGATGACCTGTTGACCAAATAAAATAAAATGGCAGGCATTAACAAGCGTTCACAGACGAGCGTGGGTACAGATAGTCCTCTTTGCTGAGTCCAATTTCTAAACTAATGGTGCTAAATAATGAAACGGCTAACGCAGTTTAAAGATCCCATCTGACTATCGTCATTACCCTTTCCAACAACCGATCTTCGTTTCTCGTTGCTGTAAATATCCCTGGTATCAAACAAAACCATCTGTTTAGAGCAAAAGCTTGAAGCCTAATGAAATCCACACGTTATCTCACCGTTCAGGACCATGTCGGTATTGTTTTATGGTTTAATTTGGCGATAAGACAAAATAACAGTGTTTTCAAGAAGAGTGGTGCGCAAACACCGAGAGTTCTGCGACTTTCAAAAAGCTGTCTTCACTGCACGCACAGTGTTAGTGCTAGAAAGCCCGTTGCTAAGGGGAACATGACCCCACGCGTCAGTGCAGCCGTTTGGCGTCTCGCCAATGCGGAGACCAGATGCGAGGAAATGGGCGAGGAAGTCTGGCAGTGAAAGGAACATATCATATCAATCCCTGGAATGACACAATGCTCATGGCAATTCAGCGCAAACATTATGAGCGATAGGGAAGACATGGCACGGAACAATACTCGTACATGACAGACTGCTAAGGATTATTATGATATTGCGCTTCGTAAGAGCAGCAGCGGCATCAGACGATCGTCAGTGGTAGATCCATCCGATACTGTGTGTTGCGGGAGCCAAGAGTGGAGAGGAAATGATGACAGTAAAGATAAAACAAAACGTTTTTCTCCGTTTGTCTCTGATTTGGATGTCATTTCTCTTCCGTCTCATCTGCCGTCAGCGGCATTTTGACGTGGAAAGCATTTGCGGTGTTTGCAGTCTTCATCTTTACGCCACGGTGGTCTTTTATTACAGCACCAGTGTTTTCTGCTGGGAAGCAAATCAGGAACTCGTGTAGCGTTTTGTTTACTCTGGTCGCTAAAGCCCCTCATCTCATGCTATACGCGATCTTTTCTCCGCGTCGAGACATTAAGGAATCCCTCTCCCTCACTGTATGTTTTGGGCAGAGTTTGAAATGGAAATTTAGCCCATGTTTCCAGTGGCCTGAGCTTGGTTTTTATCTTTTATTTTATTTTTTGTTTGTATATTCTTTTTTTGCAGAGAGAAACCGGTCACGCGGAGGGGCGGATAAAGGCTGCTGTTGATGCTCACGAATTTGAAATGCAGGCCTTGCGCGTTTCTAGTGAGAACGGGGAAGCAACGAGAGTACGGTCGCCTCTAACAACAAGGCAGAGAACATCGAGAATGATGGACGTGTAGTCCATGCTGCTGGCGGTGGAACTTCCGCGTTCAGGGCTCCTAGCTGCACAAAATAGGAATCCAGAAAGGCAACTGCCGAGGCCCTAGCATTGACGCCAATCGTTGGGCATGACACCACAGGAACGACGACTACGGACGCTTCGGTCTGTGGTCGAAATTAATCCGAAGCCCTCCACTGCGGTGCCTCTTTTTCTCTTTCTTCTTTCATTCCCTTCTCCCTCCCTTTCCTTACGGTGCGTTTGAGGTGTCCATCGTGAAGTGAGACAATTACCGCGCCATCTCCTTTCCCCAAAAACAAAATTTAATTTTCGTCGGAAATAATTTCTGCTACTTGGGAATCTTTAACGCTGGCATCGCACAGCACACGGGTACCTTTCTTTTACCTTTCGCCTCCATCTAAACGCGGCCGCCATGGCCGGGATCGAACCTGGGTACTCCGACTATAGTTGTTACGCATCTCCATGCACAGATCGAAAAAAGAGGGAGCTGATGGGAAGTCTGTTATGACTCTAGCCTGCTCTCGCAACGCTTGCACCTTGCCTTTCTGGTAGCCTTTGCCACAGCCGACGTCCAGGCTTTCTAACGAACGTGGTGCGTAGTGACCTGTCATGTAGCAGCGTACGCTGTCATTATTACCGACCAGTTTTGGTGGCTCAGTGGTTCAGAGCGCTCGACTACTGAGCCAGAGTACACGGGTTCGAACCGGATCATGGTGGTCGTGTTTCGTTCGAGGGAAATTCAATACGCGCCCGTGTGTTGCGCGATGTCAGCGCACATTAAAGATCGCAAAGGCTAAACACGGCCACACTCCAACGCTACTGCTCCTATCACGAATAAGCGGTCGGCACCATGGTAGGGAGCCTTCATGTGTTTTTTTTTTTTTTTTTACATGAAAGCTCCCTACACCATGGTATGAATGAGCGCCCCCATCCGCCTAATCCTGGTTTTCGCACTCAGCCGCATAATGTACCTGGTACCATAACTACCGCTTAAAGCAGCTGGAAGAATGAAAATCAACACCCTCATGCGAAAAGCCTACAGACAAGACCTCGGCCTCCCAATTCACGCCTCAATATAAAGCCTTCTGGCTCTAGGAGTCCACAATTATCTGGACGCGCTAATCGAAGCTCACCTAATCGCGCAATATACTCGATTCGCCACTACTCCTGCAAGCCGGACAGTCCTAGGCAGCCTGCCCATCAGTTTCAGCCCCAGAGAGGGACCCCTCATAAAGCAGACATCTCCCCTGACCTCCTCATCTCCTTAGTCCATTTACCAGACAAAAGAAGGAAAATGAGGGTCTCGGTTGACATACATATGAAGGAAGCTAACAGCCACCGAAAGCAAGGTGCATAGGGAAATGTTTCTAATATTTTCATTTATTTTTATTTGTGGTTTTGATCACCGGGAGGATAATGCTGTGATTAATCTGTCGCTTAAAGACAATTAATTATGCAACAGAAGAAAAAACAACCATGCCGCTGGTGGGACCCGAACCCACGACCTCCGAATTTCGAGTCAAGTGCTCTACGAACTGAGCTACGGTGACGGCTTTCTGCTTTCGGGGGTATTAATGTTTGCGTTTAGCCGAACCTTGAGTGTGTTCACCAGCGCCACCCTCGTCCATAGCGGCAGACTTAGTACGCCCTGTATTACCGTGACTGCCACGTAGGAACGTAGTCGAACTGTGAGGGCGGAAGCTGTGCGAGATCCCTCTTATGCTACCTACGGCATCAAGACTGCCAGAATCTAAGCCCTCCTTAGCTAATTGAGCAAGACAAGGGAAGGGAAAAGAGGGGCTCGATATGGCCGGCAACAAAAAGACGGATTTATCGCCTAGAATATGGGATTTTAAAATCTCGCAGTCGATTCAAACTCGTGACGTTCTTACTGAGAAGGGCGGAACACCGTTTTTTTTGAAGTCAATGCCGATTTAAAGTAGCCCCTGGGATCCACACCCAAAAAGCGAGACGATGCACGCATTTTACTTTCGAAATAGGCCGCTGGTGGCGGCACCTTATTTCATTTCTCGGCCTTTTCCAGCTTATGAAAGGTCCGTTTTCGGCGAGAGCGGTCTCTTCATGATTAGGACGTGGCAACCTAATTGATAAAGGCCAACTTCAATTACTCATCGGTGTCCCTTTGATGAGACCCTATAGCTGCAACGCAAATCAAACATGTGGTTTTTATTCTTTAGGTGCGTACAATGGGGCACCGTGATGCTTGAATGACCGAGAAGATCGCCTAAATCATAATAATTTATATTTTAATCTGCTCCAGAAATGCTCGCTCTGGGTAGATGGTGTCGAAACGTGGAGGCAGTTTTCGGCAGCGGAAGTGAGGCCGTAGCCAGATTCGATGCCGCGACTAATAAATCTAGTGCACTATATATAGTGGCAGCGCTATAGCGCTGCCTTTTTGATTGGTAGGGCTCCTAGTTTACTCGGAAACGGATCCAAAATGTATTTCTTCTGAGTGTTGTAAGCTTTCGCACCTGAAAAAGTCTAAAATAATTACAATAAAAGTCAATCAACAATATAGGAATATCGCTAAGGACAACACTTTCCATTTTGCTTCAAACTGCTGCGCAGTCGCGCTCTGCTGTTCAAACTGCCGGTACCAAAAAAGCAGCAAAAATTTAAAATTCACAGTACGTCTCGCCGTTGAGAGCACATGTAGGCATGAAATGTATTGCCGAAACGGCGTAGAGTATTATAGGAAGGTTCGCGATAGGGGTAGCCGCACTCTATCTAGTCTTAGAGCCTACGTTATCAGCCAATTTTCTTTCCTTAGCTTTTTTGTACTGTGCAGTGTGAACGCACGTTAAAAAAACCCAGTCTGCCTCTGTGTACTCGCCAGGAGCCATTCAAACTCGTGAACGTTATCCAGGCTATTGAGCAGCTGCTACTCGTTATCCCTTTTGTAGTGAAACCATGTCAAACCAATCTCACTGGTTAAGCCCCGAAATTCCTGCTTCAACATATCCCATGCTGCTAATAACATAATACGCACGATCATGAAAGATGCCAGTGTGGACCTCACTCGCTCTGTACAGTTCTGTACACTCATCAGTCAAGCTTCCAAAGTGCCCACTGAGGCTGAACCTTTCGAGAGGATAATTCTCCTATCCGCGCAACCACCATACAGTGATAGCAGAAAAAAAAAAAAAAACGTTTAACATCGGATGAAATGCGGAGTTTACGGAGTGCTCTGGAGACACATAGTTTTAATGTTCAGCGTTTATGTCCTCCATCGTCATGTGTGGCGTCAGGTTCTGGCGATGTTCGCCTCGATTTGGCGAGAATGGTAGCTAAAAGCACGTCATTTTTAAAAAAAAAAGCTGGTCGACACACCGCGGCTAAAAACATAGAGAAATGCAGAACAGGGGACGGGGCTGGGGAAACCGGGGGTAGATTTCCAAAGGAAGCATCGAGGAACCCCATTTGTTGTGTTCGTCTGCGAAGTGTCCGCGGAACGACGTGCTCGGGGAAGGCTACGTGCAAGTTTCCGTTGCGGGTGTGCGAGGCACGGTTCCCATTGGTAGAGCACCCTATCTCGGAAATGAACAAGTCAATTGGGTGAGTGAATTCATCGCCTTTTTTTTTTCAAGTATGTGCGACATTATTTCACAGATATATCGATGCACAGAATTTTTATTGTCCTAGTCCATTGAAAAACATTTACGGACAAAAACTCCTGTACAGATCTGTTCCGGTGAAAATACATCCAGACAATCTTTGCACCAAAAAATCGTCGAGGCAACCGTTAAAGCGTCACAGGTTAGTCCGTTCGATTCGCCTGCACTCGCTGCACCAGTTCCGTAAAGTTCAGCGGCGGTGCCGCGAGTGTGCAGCGCCAGTTCCGGCAGTTCAAGTGCAGCTTGGCAGTGGCTTGGCCGAGTGCAGTCCAAGTCGTCTACTAACCTTGGTACCACCAGCAGGTTGCATCCGGCTGTTTTATAGGGATGTGTGCTGCCCATCTACACGGCAACAAACATCCCGAACCCTGTCAAGAATTTTCAGAGAGCGATTTGTATATGCCACCTTAACCCTATCCTTTTCTGTATCTCTCTCCCCCCCCTCCCCCCTCACACTTTATTTTCCTTTCCTTGCCCTTTTTCTCACTATAGCCGCAGCTCAGGTGCTTCAGGTTTCGATCGCAGATGTCACGGCTACGAACATCTTTTCCTTCCTTTGTTATTTTATTAGTAAAGAACCACTAATAATAATAATAATAATAATAATAATAATAATAATAATAATAATAATAATAATAATAATAATAATAATAATAATAATAATAATAATAATCGCAGCGAAGTGTTGCCATGCACCAGCATCGATGCAACCTCGCTGCAATGGACGCGAAACGCAATTGCGTTCTTTTACTGAACATGACCGAGGTGCGTGCCCACCGAATTACATGTTATAGGCGGTTTCTATAGCAACGTGCATCATGCTACATGCACGTGTTTGCTGTTTATTTTACATACCCTCTGTCGAGTATTGCTGTAACTTTATTGGTCTAACGGAAAGACGCCGGTGACGGGTCCCGTCGAGAGGCGCAAGGTGCCGATGTACAGCCGGCCAAATCTTTAGCTGGCGTGCGTGATGGCCGCGTATTCCGTGCTCCTGCAGCTTATTACGGAGCAAACTTGCGAAAATATCAAATTTAAGCCCAAAGCGCAGGAGCACAGAAAAAGCGGCCGTCGTGCACGCCAGCCAAAGATCTGGCCGGCTGTACTACGTGGGCCACCGTACCCCTCTCTCCGTCGCCACTTTTTCGGATGCGAAGCCCACATGGCTCCAGCGACGTTCGGTAAGACTCGGGCCCGAGTGGGGCACCGTTCTGGTTGACGAGTGGAACAATTGGTCTCTCTTCGCCGTTTATGGCAATGCGCAAGCCATCGTCTGCTTTCATGGTGGCTGCAGCCGCACGACTTCGGCACCTACCACTGAGAGGTGCACAGTTTTTCTGAACCAGACCTGCACGACGTCGATCTGCACCTTTCTGCAACGAATGGCATCGTGCAAAGGGTGCCATGTTGCACCGCTGAAACGAATGGCGAAGCACCTCGAGAACCAGTTCACGTAGTGCAGGCGAATCGAACGGACCTATCAGGCTTAAAAGGTCTCCTTAAAGGCCGAACCACAAGGTAGCGTTTCTTCGGCGTCGCGCTAGCGTCTCGGCTACTGGCGTCGCCGGAGGCGAAATTCAGGAATGTGAACGTATGAGTGTAGTGTAGCCGTGCGGGACCCTGGGGCCTGCGTGCCCCAAACTCCATTGCGATGTTAAATGTTTTACCGCGAAAGCGTTAAGGGTACCGTGTCGCAGAAAAGCCGGTGTCGTCGTCGGCGGCGTTGGCCGTGAGCAAAAAATCCCAGAAGCATTAATAAATAAAACCGAGTAGGAAATTGGTCGAGTTGGGAAATCG
The DNA here is from genome assembly GCF_055824585.1 of Amblyomma mixtum. Taxonomy (NCBI): domain Eukaryota; kingdom Metazoa; phylum Arthropoda; class Arachnida; order Ixodida; family Ixodidae; genus Amblyomma; species Amblyomma mixtum. The sequence goes on from NC_143016.1 coordinate 15,053,517, forward strand.
AACCAGGGCCTCCGGAGTGCGAGACGAGCACGCTAAGCACCCAGCCACGTCACCTCGATGGTTTGGAATGAAAAAAGGCGCGTCTAGTGAATACGATGTTGTCTTAGAATGGTGCTTTAGAGACGTGTACTGTGGTGTATATTCATGGGCGTCCGGAGGGGGGGGGCAAGGGGGGGCGGCTGCACCCCCCTGGAAAAACACTCACTCGAACCGTGAGTGATGGCCGCACGTCAGGGGCGGCGGTGCGCTCAGTCAAAAGAGTAAAAGCGGCCCCGCTTCCACGCTTTGGGTCACATCTGCGAAGTGCCGCGTTCGGGGACGCGTCGTTGCAGACATACAGCGGCACCGACGAGCATGTGTTTCGAGCCGTCTTGAGATGTGTGCCTGTTTCTTTGATCTCTAGTGAGATAGCGACACGGAGGCAGACAGTGCACACCCCGGCCACCGATGAATTCTTCAAGAGGGAGGGACAAATCAGCCGTGTCCATCCCCGCTTTGTCGGGCTGCTCAGGGGCAAGCGGGCGATGAGTTGGCGCCGCCGCCGCTCGCTGTCTCCTCCGATCCACGGGAGAGCGCAGTTCGGTACAAGCGCCGCTTTCAGAATCTTCGGCAAAGGGGATTAGCTGCTTTTGTTCACGGCGACGCAGTCTCCAGAGGCGCCCCCACACCAGCGTTCCTTGCGTCTTCTCCGGAAACCAGCGCCTTTGGTCAAGGCAGCCCGATGGCGCCTGCCTGGCTCGCCTGTCACCTCTGGCTGGGCCTCAAATCCCAACAGCGCCCATGTACTGTGCGATGTCAGTGCATGGTAAAGAGACCCAGGTGGTCGACATTATCCGGAACTCTGTACTACTCCGTTCCTCATAGCCTGAGTCGTTTTGGGGCTCTGAACCCCATAAAAACACACAAAACAAATTTTCCGACCGGAGTGGCGAGTGTCCCTTCCCCTCGGAAGTCGCGCGGCGTTCCTTGCGTGTGCGCGCCTCTTTGTTTGTGCTTCGGTGTTTTTAGTGGCCGGTTGTCAACGAAGCTGAGAACAACCAAGACAGCGGACGAGAAAACGACGAGCGGCGAGTAGTGTGTGTGCAAATACTCGACTGTGCGGTTGCGCGAGCAAGATGGAGCGAGGTGTATGAAGCTGCGAGCGTGCATTTATCTTGTAAATAAGTTTTCGCTGCATATATAGTCATTTTTTGTTTTCAACGTACGCATTCAACCGTTTTTCCAATCAATGTGTATATATTTTTAACACTACCAACCCTGAGGAACTCCATAGCCAGCTTTGTCTCGCGCGGTCCCGAATGATGGATATTCGACGCTTCTTCGAGCGTCAGCGCTTGTCTGACGAAGCATTATCCAAATGCGCCCCTGCAGATTCTGGTGTGACATGTGACAACGGTGTAGCATTTGAACAGAGTGATGCAAGCTTTTATGACCGGACAGTAGCTGATGTCGTCGACTCCATGGAAGGGACTCTGTCAACAGTGAGTTCAGGTGATGCAGCAGGCCGAGATGATTCCATTTCTCCTTTCTTGGGATTCAAGTCCGGATTTGACCAGAGCGATGGAACCTTTCATCACCGGACAGTAGCCGACGTCGTCGTCTCCATGGAAGGAACTCCACCAGCGAGCTCCGGTCACGCAGTAAGCCGAGACGATTCCCTTTCTTCTTGCTTGGGATCGAAGTCCGGAGACAACATCAAGAAAACAAATCACTTGCCTCAAGAATATGACTTAGGAGAGTTTCTAGGCAAAGCTAAACTCACTGGCATACCGGACTTTTTGAAGTTACGTCTTATTACTAAGCCATGGTCGCCAAATGTTACATATGATTTTAAGAAGGATGTAACACCTGGAAAGACGTCTTTTCGACATCAATGGCTGGGAGATTACGCCCCCTGGCTTGCGTACTCAGCGACAGCGAAAGGCGCCTTTTGTCAATTTTGCGTCATTTTTCCTCCGCGTGTTCACCGCGGTACTCAAGGTAGTTTTATCGTGCGCGCTTTCAGTAACTACAGAAAAATGCACGAGGCGTGCAGGGATCACGTAAAATCCCAATGGCACCAGGAGGCAATGACGGCCTCACAGAACTTTATGGATGTGATGAAAGGCAAGCAGCTACCCGTTTTACAGCAGCTGAACAGAGCACTGCACGCGCAAGTTGAAAGGAACCGTGAGAAACTATTTCCAATAGTTTCCACCATTGTCTTTTGCGCGACGCATGACTTGCCGATTCGCGGCAAACAGTCCGATAGTGGAGTCTTCAATGATCTGCTTGACTTTCGTGTAGAAGCTGGAGATACTCTACTTCAGGAGCACTTCGCTTCTTCTGCTGGCAATGCCAAGTACACTTCTGTCCGCGTCCAGAACGAGATCATCACAATCTGTGGCGACATCCTGAGAGAGCAGATAGTTACCGAAGCTAACAAAGCGTTTGCTTTTTCCGTTCTTGCTGACGAAACTGCAGATATTTCAGGAAAAGAGCAGATGTCTATAGGCGTTCGCTTTATTGACAAGGCGGGAGTCCAAGTGTGCGTTCGAGAGCAGTTTTTGGGATTTGTAGAGCTGGAGCAATTAAACTCCGCTTGCATCGCCACGGCAATCTTGAAGTTTTTGACGAATGTCGGGCTGATTCTTTCGAACTTCGTTGGACAGGGGTACGATGGATGCTCTACAATGGCTGGAAAAGAAGCTGGAGTGAACAAAATTATACAAAAACAGTTCCCGAAGGCACTATTTTTCCACTGTGCAAGTCACAAACTAAATCTCGTCATCAACGATTTGAACGACGTCTCTGAAATTCGAAACACAATTGGGATAATCAAACAAACCATAAACTTCTTCCGCGAGAGCGTGCTCCGGAGAAAATTGGTGCCCAACATTCCGATGCTGTGTGAGACAAGATGGTCTGCGAAGTACAAGTCTATTAGGATCTTCTCTCAGCATTACGTGGCCATAGTCGAAGCACTCGAGGAGCTCGCGTCCACGGTATCATGCTCGAACGCTGCAACTAGACAACGAGCTCACATCCTCTACTGCGCAACAACAAGCTCATCTTTCATCGTCTGCTTGCATATTGTAGCGAAGTACAGCGCTCGGCTCGAACCAGTTACGAACATTCTGCAAGGTGTATCCATGTACTTCCATTCTGTGCATGACCACATCACTGAGCTGCAACGTATTTTTCGCGGCCACCGGACCAACGCTGTAGAGGAGTTCTCTAACATCATGAATGCAGCAAGGGAGGCAGCCAATCACTTAAATGTGGTGATATCTGTACCAAGACAAGTCTCTCGTCAAGCCCACCGAGACAACTACGGGATTCAGTCGCCGGAGGAATACTACCGTGTGGCAATATATGTGCCGTACTTGGACTCCCTCACTGCTTCTCAAGCTCGGCGCTTTTCTGAAAGCAATGAGAGGAGCTTCAAACTTCTCCAGCTGAATCCATCAGAAATGAAGCACTTGAGCCGTGTTGAGTTCGCTGTTCTCGCCGAAGAACTCCAGTGCTTTTACGGCATCGACAACTTCAAGGAAGAGGCCATCTCTTGGTACGAGATGTGGTGCAACAAAACTGGGGACCCATCAGAAATAACTTACTGCGAGCTTCTACATCAGGCCAAGACATTCTTCGCTGGTGTTGCAAAAGCCACTGAGGTGGCTCTGGCTTTGCCAGTTACTACCTGTATGGTCGAACGCTCCTTCAGTACAATGAGGAGAGTGAAAACGTGGCTACGCTCAACGATGACAAACGACAGACTGGACGGCCTTTGTATGATGAGTGTGCACCGAGAGCGTGTAATGAAGCACAGAAATGAATTTATCACCCGTGTCATCACGCAATTCGCCCAGAAAAATCCGAGGCGTCTACAGTTTCTGTTCAAGGAAGACTGACTGAGTGACTGTCGTTGCGTGTTTGTGAACATATTGTGCTGTGTGCTGGTCATCAATCCGGGTGTGTCGAGAACCCGTATGCAGCAAGACTGAGCACTCTTCTCCACGAAGTGATAGTATCTTTTTGCATTTTTATTAATTTTAATTGTTTCTTCGCTTATAAACTCCAATGTATCTCTCCTAGCCTCGCTTTAATTTGATGTTTGTAATTTTTCTTTAATGCGTGTATTTTACTTATCTATTTTATTTATATATAAAAAAATAAATTTACTCCGCAAATAGTGCCTTTCTGCTACGAACATACCCCCCCCCTCCTCCGGCGCCAACAACCAATGGGGCCCCCCCCCTGCAAAAAATTCTGCGGACGCCCTTGTGTATATTAGTAATTATGAGCATGGAAATTACAGAAGTCGCAGTTAAACGAGTTGCAAAGTACGTTTCCGCTACTTTTCCTCTCCGCTTGGCCTGCACGTAGCGCCATCAGGCGGCGCTCAATAAAATCACTCCCACCTCCTTCTCTTAATGTACGCCACTGCCCCAACAGATAGCGAGCGACAGCAGCGCCTCCCGCTCGTCTCGTTCGGGCGCAGTGGGGCCGTGCGCGGACGCAGGAATCACGCGGCGAGCAGCCAACAAGGCAGCGCACATTCAAGGCGCGTTCACCACGAAGCTTGCGGCTTGCTGCCCGTTCGGCGAGAAAGCTATGCTGGCGGATTTGGGACGTTAAACCCCATAAACCAAACCAAACCAACTCCGCCAAGACAGTTCGATGGCTCAACACTAACAAATGCACGTCTATTGACTACGGTGTTCCGACTTGTCCAAAGGGCAAGGCATCGCGCCGAACGGGCGATGGCGTTCCGTCGACTCAGTGACAGCGCTGCAACACGCTGGCGTGCGCTGGAGCCTGTCTGCGCATGCGCGAGGCGCGACGCGTGAGCAAGAGCAAGCGCGAGCGGGGCGCAGATACCTGTGCATGTCAGATATCGGCGCCTGCGCACGGGCGCTAGCGTGCGCGTCGGAAGCGGGGTGCGGTTGACAAGGGGACTCCTTTCTTCATGGCTGGAAGCTCTTTCGAGTTCCCCAAAATTTTCTTGGAACCCTTGCAGCTCCCCAACCATCTTCTGTTCACGGCTTGACATTTTCTCAGTCGGCTCGCGAGGGGGAGCGAGTCAGCACCAGGAGCATGAAGGTGCATGCCACTTTTCGACGCCCGTCGCGGCGCGGGCTGGGCGCGCAGGCGCTTCGCGTGTACGCTTCGGAAGTGTCCATCGAGGTGGGGCTTTAAAGAGGAAGCTTAAATTTTTACCACTACCACCGACACTTGGAAAGCGTTTGAATAATACCGACGAACACCTTCCATGCGCCAGAATTTCGCCTCCGGCGACGCCAGTAGCCGAGGCGCTGACGCGACGCCAAAGGAACGCCGCCTTGTGTTTCGGCCTTAAAGGGACACTGAGGAGAGCACTATTAATATATTTTTTATAGCAAAATCCGATAGTTCGGCATGTCATGGCTTTGTTGCCACTTGGCCGGCAGCGAAAAATGCATTTATTTCTAAGAAATTTGGATTCGAAGTTGAAAAGGTTTTTCCCGCCGCTGTGATTCAAACTTGGGATTCGGCTATGACGACAGAGGACTAAGTGACGTGAAACATGACGTGACATGACGTGATGCAGACTCCGTGATTTCTGGCGGCCAGCAGTGCGGCCTAGCAGCAGCCGAAAAGAAAGCTACCGCCGGCCGCACGTTGAAGGCATCTATCGGCTATTGCGGCCGTCGCTACAGTCGCTTCGCTTACGTTTGCACCGGCGTTTTGCGAGCGTTACGATGGATCTCGTTCTCGAAGTCGTCAACGAACTTCTCGCAAATAGACACCTTTAGCATACCGTGTACCTTGATACCGCTAGCGGAATACCGGGAGCCCGCCTAACGCCGGCGAGCAGGCGCTGATTGGTCCCGATGCTTCAGGCGAGCGCGTAGCTGCCCGGCACGTGGCGCCATCTGGCGACGTCAAGGAGATTTGCGCATGCATTGGCTGCGCCTCAGTGATTTGTGCTTCTCGTGTCCTAGCGTTGCTAGAACCATTGGTTCTAGCAACACTGTTTTGTTATATGACGTCATGACGCTTGTACTTGCGAGTTTGGCCTGTGGTGGCGATACCTGTATTTTGGTTCTTGCTCTTTTCTACGTTACAAGAGCTTTGTTGTCAGTATGAGTGGCGTTTTTGTAATCAGGAGCTGGTATTCTGTCGATACAAGCCAACTTCAATTTCTCCTCAGTGTCCCTTTAAAGAGGTCATGTGCACCAAAGCACTGTATGTTATTGCAAACTCCACTGTCAAGGGCGTTTTCGTGATCAAAGCACTGATATCTTTTACGTGATGGCAAAATTCGTATAATGCTCCCCCCTCCCCCTGTCCACTTGGCATTGTTGAAGTGCAATGGTTACATTTTCTGAACTACAGTGCAGCCGTACATCAAACGTGTCTAATATGGTGATTTCAGTGTGACGAGTGGTCCTACTGGCTTGCACAGTGCGTTCTTGAACATTTTTTGTCGTAAATTGGGAGCAGTGGGAGGCGCAGTTGTCCAGTTCCGATTTGGATGTAGTGAAAGCTGATCAGCCGAGCCCAGCTGAGCTCGGGCCCCAGGGAACCCCCTCACGTCTCCAGCACCACCTCTCTTATCAGAGCAATGAAGTTTACTCTCTCTCCATGCTTATTTGAAACGACGTCAATATACGATTCGTGCCACTTGAGCATGCCCCATCTTATAGGGATTGCACATTTGGGATGTGCTTTGTGAAGGCATCCTCTTACCTGGCCTGGCCATTAATTCCTTTCTCACAAACAGTTATCTTTTAGTGCGTAAGCACTGGTGGTGGTGGAAAAACTTTACTTCGTCAAAAGCGCATGTAGATGGTTCCGTGCTAGACGGCCATCATTCTTCGACTGATGGCGACCACGGCGGCCCACTCCACGGCCCGGACCTGGACGGCGGGTCTGTACTGATCCGGTGTACCGACCCCGATCAAAATCGTCCGTTGTCGCGTTGTCGTTCGTCTAGTGCGAGCGCTCCATCCCGCGGCAGTGCCCGCTCTTCGTCATCTTTTACGTGGCACTAATTAGGTGGTTCTGCCCAAAGCCCCTATCTGGGGCATTGTTCTGACCCGAGCAAAATCGTCTCTTGCGTGTTCGCAGCTTATCTAGCGCGAACGCTCCGCCCCACGGCACTGCCTGCTCATCGTTCTTTTTTTACATCGCAAAAAAAAAAAAAAATCCGTGTTTTCGCATTGATTCCAGTGTAGTAAACATTATCTGTAGTTTTTTGTTTCTCAATTTGCGTGTATGTATGCTCGAGTGGCGGGTTCTACGTGACATGAAAACCGGTACAAAAGCATGGGCGGCCTGTAACGCGGGTACAAAAACCCGAAAACGATTCCGCCAGACGCAGCGCAAGCCCACCGTACGTCGGCACTTGCTCTGGCAACCCGACACAATCCAACATGGCGCCTGCTGCCAGTTCTTAATTGACAAGTGTGCCTGGCAGTTTGGGACGCTACGCAGTGCGTTCGCTTCCCGTGGCTGCCCGGAAACCATGGCGGTCGTGGGCAAGCCAGGGAACCAAGTTATCGACGTGAGTGGGCCCCTTCCTACCCGCCTGGTGCTCGAGAAGGACGAGGAAGTGGTGGGCCGCAGCAGTGAATGCAGCATATGCGTGCGTTCTGTTATGGTGTCTCGACGCCACGCCGTTTTCAGCCGCGACGCGTCGGGTCTGTGGAGAGTTGCGGACGATTCGAGCATGAACGGTGTGTACGTGAATGGCCAGCGAGTGGAGCCTGAAAGGCCACTGGCACTGCGACAGGACGACATGGTATCTCTGGGTCCACCGCAGCGAACGAACCTAGTTTTTAGATTCGTCACAGACGACCCTCGGCATCGAGGTGGTGATGCAGGTCAACGCCCCAAGGACTCCGCCGCGAGACCGCGAGCGTTTCTCGTGGTAGTCGGCGGCAGCAACCAGCCGCCCAAGGAGGTCGACGCCAATGGCAAGGTGGCGGTTTCACGCGGAGCGACGCATGCTGCTGACGATAGCGAAAGTGACGGCTCGCCCTTACTCCCCTCGGACAGGGACAACAACAACCTTTCCTCACGGTCAGGTGCGTCGCCGAATGGCTATGGAGCCGCAGGCAGAGGCGACAGTTTTTTTTCAAAGAACAGCAAAAAGATCAGGTTGTCCGCTGGCGACAGCGTTGTGCGCAGAGTAGAAAGCATCATGGAAAACGAGCTGACTTGCGCTATTTGCAGCGAGCTGTTCGTGGACGCCGCCATGCTGCAGTGCGGCCACACGTTCTGCTCATACTGCATTCAGAACTGGCAAAAGCAGAAGAATGTCTGCCCTTTCTGTCTTGTTACCATCAGCTCGATCACCCGATCATTTGTTGTGGATAACATCATTGACGAACTGGTTTGCTTCAATCCAGAACTCAAGCGGTTCAGGGAGACATTAGCGCACTCTAGATTAGCTGCTGCTTTTGGTGGCTCTGCGAAAAACTGAAACCCGTGCTTGTGTGCTGCTTTACCGTGAATGTTTTTCAGCTGTGAATGTGCTTTGATTAGTGCTACTAGGTTTCTTTTCGCCTTCGTTCTTTTTTTTTTTCCAGCTTAGCAGAAAGAAGGCTGGATTGCTGTGAACAGCAGTGATATTGCAGTGCAAGCTACAGGGTTCTCGTGTCAAATTTGAATTGGAGTTCGATTTTATTAACTTTTGTGCAAGAGATTTTATTTACTTTGCGCATGAAGGATCCCATAAAATAAAATGTCATTGGTTGCATCCTGAATCTAGACCTTTTGTGTCCTTTTTCCTGTGGTTTTGTTGACAGTGATCTGTCAATAATGAGCAAGGTGCAATGTGTCTTACCACAAAATGAAGCAGTAAAGAACTCTTCGGGCCACTGTGGTTGCTCACTGGTTATGGCGCTCGGCTGCTGACCCGAAAGACGCGGGTTCGATCCTGGCTGCGGCGGTCGAATTTTGATGGAGGCGAAATTTTACAGGCCCGTGTTTTGTGCGATGGCAGTGCACGTTAAAGTACCCCAGGCGGTCGAAATTTCCGGGGCCCTTCACTACGAAGTTCCTCATAGCCTGAGTCACTTTGGGACATTAAAACCCCATAAACAATAAAGAACACGAGCGAGGTGGTCTTTACAGACAGGGATCGCATGGTGACCTACAGAGAAATTACACACCACTATTGTTTGCAACGAGCTAGACTTCCTCCAGCGGATAGATCCTTGTCCAGATACCAAGCCATCAACTGGCGCCGGTTACAAACTTACACCTTTCTAAACCCGGCCCTCTGGAGTCTTATGTACCCAGGGCAATTTTCAGAAATATGTGCAAACTGCGAACTTAGGGCCACCTTGGACCACATAATATGGGAATGTCCTCATGCTCCCCGGGAGGGACGAGGTATAAACACAAAAGATCAATGGGAGACCTTACTACTGAGCTCCGACCCGGCGACTCAGTTACAACTCGTCCGACTGGCCGAAGCCGCCGCCGAGAGTCAAGACCTTTCGGCCGTCTTCTAGGCGGGTAGCCCTCTGGCTACCCTCTTTCTGTTCGACATTAAAAGTTTTCCTATCCTATCCTATCCATTGCTTTGGAATGATGCCTAGTGGTATGAGCATGCCTAGTATGAGGGAGGTGTGCGGTTCAATATCCAATGCCACCGGGTACCCCAGGTGGTACAATAAGGACAAGCTTTCTCCTGGCCCGGTGTTTGATTTATCTGGGGCGAAATACTTTTACCCCACCTTGAGTGAACTACCTTGTGCAATGGAACTCCTTGGCCAAAAGCTGCCCTTCAGCCATAAAAATTTATCATATTTGGTTTAGCAGTGGTGTGCTTAGATTTTAGCTTCATCGCATTTCCAGCCGCCGCGGTGGCTCAGTGGTTATGGCTCTCGGTTGCTGACCCAAAAGACGCGGGGCCAATTCCAGCCAGTGCAGTCGTATTTCGTTGCAGGTGAAATTATAAAGGCCCACGTACTGTGCAATGTCAGTGCATGTTAAAGAACCTCTGGTGGGCGAAATTTGCGGAGCCCTTCACTGCAACGTCCCTCATAACCTGAGTCGCTTTGGCAAGTTAAACCCCCCATAAACCAAACCGTTGTATTTCCTGCGCTCTTAATGATTTTAAAACAAAGACCTTGCATTAAAGTTTTGGTACCATGGTGACATGTGAAAGAATGTGAATGGAGTGTGCCTTGCTGAAAGAAGAAAGAGGTGCACAAGAGGGATGACACATTTTTAGCAGAGGTGACTATGAAATAGAGCATATGTTTTAAAGTGATGTTAGTGCACTTAGGCCGCAATGTTACTGTGACTCAAGGAAGGAAAAAAGCGTAACATAAATATTGAAGCTAAATCATTAACGTTTTAAAGAGAGAATTCCATACATGTTCAAACATGTCGCACACAGTGCAAACAAAATTAATAGGTGGTAATGGTTGATGGGGGTTTAACGTCCTGAAGTGACTAGAACAAAAGGGACACTGTAGTGAAGGGGTTCGGAAATTTCGACCACCTAGGTCTCTTTAACATGCAGTGACATGGCACAGTGCATGGGCCTCAAGAATTTCGCCTCCATCGAAATTCGACTGCCATGGCAGGGATCGAACCCGCACCTTTTGGGTCAGCAGCCGAGCGCCATGACCACTTTGTCACTGCAGCGGCCCACTACTAGTGCTTCTACAGACACTACATTTGTGAGGAGCTTGTGGGGAAAATTCTGTTTCTTGGAAGTTTTCTATTAGTTAATGTTCCTGGAAAAGGCATTCGGTGAAGCAGTGCACTAACATTTTGGTTATTTTAGTCACATCTGACAAGGCTTTTATGGCCAATTTATGAAATGTGGTGGCTTGCAAATGTGAAGGTGTGCATGGCTTTTTCCCGAGGAACAGCTCGTCTTGGTCTACCTTCCTAATGGTAAGTTTGCATATTGTTTGACTTTTGTTATCCCGGCACACCCCATGCCTCAACATCTTGCAATAGCCTTGACAGGAGGACCTCTTGGAAATGTGGAGCTTATATTCTTCCCACATTTATGCATCACGGTAAACTGGTGCAGCGGCGTGCATTTATTCACACATTGAGCCACAAAGAAGACAGTTGAGTTTACCTGTATAGGTGTAAGAAGTGCATACCTATGATGTTTTTAAAAGGTATATTTAGGAAATGAATGAAGTGCAGTTTTTTGTGAACATTGCATGGGCAAGTAACTGTGAAGTATGCTCATAAATTAAAATGAGTGGTTGCGTTGTAATGACAAGCTGGCGCAATATGTAATATGACAACATATTGCTTCTTTAATCTTCTTTGAATCTGAAAATGAGAGCAGAAAAGAGTGAAAAGAGCAGAAAGAGTGCTCAGGCAATGCATCGAAAAAACTGCTGCCATCAAGATGCTTCCATGGTGGGCATAGCTTGTACTAAGGTGGCTTAAATACAACCTGCACCTTATTTCGCACAGTTACTGACCGACGGAGGAACCTCTGCAGCAGACGTTTTAGTATGTATGCTAGCACTATAGGGCTTCCACTTCACTGAAAAGCCGTTGTTTGTCACCTGCCTGATTCTGGCAGGTGGCAGCCTTTCCACCGTTGTCTGTCTGGTGCCTCCGCAACCTGTAAGAGCAGGGTGTCAACCGCCTGGATGGCAGGCAGGTCACTTCGGCCACATGACCTTTTGTAGCGTCATCCCAACCTGCCCACCGTGGCAGATGGCAGGTTCCTCGGAAAGAGCAACCTGGGTCTCACCAGCCCCGTTGATGGCAGCACCTGCCATTGCACGGCAGTGGCGCATCGCTTAACTGGCTTAACTGCTGCATCAGGGATACCTATGAATGTAGAGAATGAACAGTTCATCTGCAGCAGAAGTCTGAAAGATGCAATAGCACGCAGACTTACATCATATGATGTATCAACCAAGGTAAGTTCAAATCAAGCAAAACCGTAGAAATTTGTCAAGATAAACACGATAACTCATGATTAGCCCCAAGCTAAACTGCCCGTGGTTTTTTCTTGTAATTAATTTTCAGTTTTTTTATTATTATTATTATTATTGTTCTCCGGCCACTGCAAGAACATGTACAGGTGCCGTTACCTAACGGCCGGAAAGAGTGGGACGCAGCTGGTTCGCTCGTTCGACTTCAGAGGAAACATATGGCAACACCTTCCTAGTCACTCTGGGTTGGTCAGCAGATAGTGGTTTTGCAGGCGACTGTGGTTTTCTGTTTTTACCACACGCAATGCAAAATACTTCGCGATATCCATGCAAAATTTTAGCATGAACAAAGCAGCGCTAGAGGTAAATTTCTTGTTAGCAGCCGTCAGGCTAATGGTGTATGGTTCTTAGCAGCTTGGGGACATATCGACATGACCAGTGTACTCTCGGACATGGAGGAAGAAAAACACAAAACTGGCGCTTTGAGTAACTTCCATACTGACGGTATTTTGTAGACCTTTGTATTCATGAAAAATCCCAGCCGAAGGTACAGGTGTGTGACGAATTTCGTTCTTTTGCTTTTTTGTTTTTGTTGAGCCGGTATCAATTACACACTGTTCTTGCCCCCGCCTTATGTAATGCTCACGGGCCCCTAAGGCTTCAATAAATGAAATGAAATGAGAAATTGTAGATTCGATATTAAGCCGCACAACGACGGGAAAAGAAAACGGAAAATATAGGCACTGAACATCTTCTTTTGTTCATCTTGGCTTCCTGGCACTGAGAAGGCGGCAAACATTGAAAAGCAAAAGTTTGCTTGTTTGCTTGGCTGATCACAATGCACGCCTCTACGCAAGCCAATATGCACGACTCGACCAAGTACTCGACATGTAAACAACATGGCGGCTTCCAGGTCGGCGGTCATGAAGACTTCGACTCAAGGATAATAATATCGGCTCCTAATGATACGACTGGACTCACCATGATTGAAGTGTGCTCTCTAAAGCGCATAATATTCCTAACCGTGTTTCTGATCGGGTAAGTTTACTCGCATCATTCTGTGGTCTGCCTTCAGCAGCGAAAGACAAGTGGTGTTATTGCCGGTTGCGAGTTGGCTATGCTTTTGCCATCACTACAGTGCCTGCCTCATGATCCTGACGCTAGAAAGCATTCTGTCAGACCACGACGGTGATCGGAATGGCTCAAATTCCTCAGAGGGCTGCTGGGAGAGGGAAGATTACATCATCAAGCAGAAGTGCGTGCCTTGCACCGAATTCGAGAGGGTGAGTAACTCGACCGGACGTGCTAAGTACAACTGCGTGCACCGCATTTGTTCCGTCACTATCTGAAGTTGTTCTCGGCAAAATATTTCGTTTCCATGTGGTTTGAATTTGCCGGCGAAGTTTATAAGACCTGAAAAATTATCCGACTCCTCGAGGGGCGTGGCCACTTTCATTTGGTTTATGTGCGCTGTTCGCTCTATTAATTCAAGGCCGTTACCGGCCCTTACGTGATTCATTTCAGGCGAGCAAGCACCTTCCGATATGCATCCAGTCGAAGTACAAGGAGCTTGTCACCTGCAAGAACTCGGGGGACGTGTACCGCAGGTACAGTTGTTATTGCAAGCATCCTTTTTTTTTTTTTTCAGCATCTTTGGTAGATATGCTGATGTTGGAGTTTAAAATCGTTGACATTTTCCTATCTTTTTTTAAAACTAATTAACCTGCGCTCAATCTCCCCTTTCAACCACTGTTATGGTGCCAAGCCCCAGCTATATGATGTAAAGAAATAATCGCCACAATAGAAACAAGGGATTAACAAGACTACTAACAAGCACTTGTTAATCATCACATGTGTCTCCTCCCTTATCCTTTGTGGCTATTTTTGCGCCAATTTCTGCTCATTCTGCAACACCAACTATCCCAACAGCACGCGCTTCTGAGCTAGATAGTGTTCCACAAGTTGCCGTCCACGGATTGTTATGCACTGCAGCCTCCTGTAGACTAGATGGATTTAGTGAACTGGAATCATGGACTTTGGGCAGCCCACCTGGTTGGATGATTCCTGGTTGGATGCTTCTATGAAGAGAGTCGTGACATGTCCAGCAGATATGGGCTGCAAGCTTAGTGTGTTACAGAGAGGTTTTAATGGCATAATTTAATTTTGACCTTCTGCCTGTGGTTTTTCTCGGCAGCTTATTGCATTTATGGGTTGCATGTGCATATTGTTAATCTGGAAACTGGCTGCATGTGTCCCGCCTTATTGCATATGGTGCGCTGTCAAAGCAGTGGTCACAGTGCCACAAATAGAGCACTTTCTTTGCTGGCTCATGGCCTTTAGACTGTTTTAGTGCGAAAGCATTAATCATGGTGTTCTGACCTGAGCAGAATCGTCCAGCATTTGTTTGTCTGTCTGTCCGAGAGCAATCTGGATCATGCAAATTCCACCTGTGGAAGCACCTGCCATCCCAGGGCTGTGGTGCACCGCTTAGCCGCTGCACCACTGTGCCAGGAGTAGTATGAAGACTCCCAGGGATCTATGAATTTTAAGTAGAGAGAGCCCAATCCTGCATATATGGATACGCCATGCTTTCGCACTGCATAGACCTTTTCACAACCCTCGGGAAAACCAGTTTTCTGGGCTCTGGGGAGAATGTGGGGAAGCTCGATCCTCAGCTCTTTTCTGTACTACGTTCACAGGCCAGTGCCCAATATGGCGGCGCCAATCGACCTCTTTTTGAAAATGTCTATACGAATGTTGTAGTCATTCTCTCTCATTTTTAATTTAGTGCATCCTAAAAGTGTTGACTTTCATTGTTCATCACCATTATTAAGAATTCAATAGAACTCTGTTGCTGTTCATCTGCTGCAAGCACAGATACTCATGAGAGGTTGACCATCAGATATCTAAGTTGTCTTTGCTGCACCCTGCCTTTGTGCATACTGTGTATGTAATGAAGAGGAAAAGTACATTACGCTGACATTTTTCTCTTTAGTTTTTGTGTGTATTCCGCATCGGCACATTGAGGAAGTTGAAGCTGTTATGTGTTCCCTGGTTTGAGTGCTGGCAGTTGGTGACTTCAAAAAATCTCTATTTTGTGTAAAACTGCAATTTAGATAACTGCTGTTGTTTTTTGGTGCTGGTCTTTGGTTTCTGGCTATAGCAGCAGCATTTAAGAGGGACTAGACAAAATATCGGACTTTTTTGTATGTTTCAATCTCCAATCTTGCTTTATGGCTTCTGTTGCATGTCGCCTCTGCTAACTGCCACTAAGATAAACTTATAAGCAAGTTGGTTTGAATTCTTGCAACTTTCCTAAACGTAAGAAGAAGCTGTTAACCAGGCCTCTAGTTGGTTTTTATTTTATCATTGCCACACATGCGCAAAACTAGCTTCATATTCAAGTGCAGTTTGAGTGATATGCAGTTTTGAATGCAGCATCTGACCTTGTGTGGTGTGTCTCGCCTTGTGATTGTCTTACAATGAGAGTTGTTTCTTTAGCACAAGGTCATGCATCGCTTCATCTGATTTAGTGTGCTTAACACGAGATGGCCCAGAAAGTTCCTGACTTTGCACTTTAATGGTAGCTTGTACTGTTAATTAACAGCTTGATGAACTGTCTTGAGTACAGTGTCACTGAAGGCTGCGCACGCACTCTTTTCATTTATGTGGTGTAGGCATGGTAGGTAAATATGTCACTTCATTTGTTACTTCTTTGTGCGCTGGATTTTGTAGCTGGCTAGCTATTTGTGAAGCAGCAGCTGTAGTCGGTGCTTTTGTGGATGTAGTTGCTGTGATATGCATCCTTTTACAGAGAGAGTGGTTTCTAGGACATAACCAGCACGGAAGCACGCGTCACCCAATCCAGTTTAGTTTGTTTTGCATGAGATGGCACCGCAACTATGCTTTCGCTCAATCCAGTTTGTTTAACACGAGAAGGTGCTGCATGTCTCGTATGCAAGGGTATTGTAGAAAATGCTTAAAGGGGTCATTCCACGCCAAACGTCCCAGGCGTTGTGCTCGACCATCTCCAATTTTTCAAGAAAATTCACGGAAACTTATCCCAATGTGTGTATTGAAAGCCTGGCATATTTTTGCTATAAAAAATTTACTCGCGTGATTTGGAAAAGGCGAGAAACTAGACACTGCTCAGGAATTAATAAAAAATTTAATATTTCAGAAAACACTCCACAATTTTTTCAGCGACATCTACACAGATTCTGGCTTTTGATATAATTCTCAGTATGCAGCTTTATATAACATAAACATTTTTAAAAACTGAAAGATAATGTAAAAATGTTTCATTTTTGTCGTTTTTTTTAAATATGAATTTTCTTTTGGAAATTCAGAAATAGCCTTTTTTGCTTCCATAGATGTCTAGTATCTATAACAAATGTTACAGGTGACGAAACTGCGAACATAGAAGTAAAGAAAGATACTAGAGTTGCAAAAAAGTGCGTTTTGAGCTAAAAGCACTCGCCAATTTCACCTTGAGGTGGTCCTAGTAAAAATAAAAACAATAGCGGACTGCGTAGCACTCTAGAGGCCCGTGTACTGTGCGATGTCAGTGCACGTTAAAGAACCCCAGGTGGTCGAAATTTCCGGAGCCCTTCACTACGGCGTCCCTCATAGCCTGAGTTGCTTTGGGACGTTAAACCCCCATCAACCAAACCAAACCATCTTTTTGCCTTGCATTTCTGCAATTTCATTGAGGTAATTTTTGTTTTAAGTGAGAAAAGAATTTTTGAAGTTAAGCTCTTGCGCCGCATGCTGTGCCTCTTCACCGCAGAACACGACACCTGGCTTGACACGATACTTATGGCCAGATAACCACTTCAGTTCCCGTCGCTTGCTGTCGTGAATTTTTAGGGCTAGAGCTAAAGAAGATATTGCATGACAGTCGGCAGGGGGTGGTATACTGTAAACGAGATCGTTTTCGCTTTTGAAGTTCGAACAGACTGGCTTTGGTGCGGGGAAATCAAGATAAGAAAAACGAGGGTATTCAGCGTGCTATCTCGCATGGACCACGAAGAGGGAATGACCAGCCGGCGTTGCAGGCTTATCACAAGTGCTTTTTTTTTTATCCGAATGAGATCACGGAGCGCACATGATGGTGCAAAGAGCGCACCGCTGCGGCGAGTAACGCGAGACTCGCTGACGGTGAGCGCGGCCCACTAGTGCTTAGGCGCGTCGCTCGCATGAAGGTGCTTCACCAGATTGGAGGCTTGTCTACAGTTGCAGTCGGATCTCTGCTAAGGACGGAAGTTTTCTTCCCATGGCTGAACCAGGCCCATCTAGCAGTTCTTCGGGTCCTGCGCATATTGATGCGGGTAAGGAAGACTTTAAACTAAGGCAATAGTATGCGTTGCTAAAATTTAGAACTAGTATTCTCTTAGCATTTACTCCTGCATTATCTTTTTTTTTTTAGCTTTTCAGTGAGACCACACACACAAAAAAGTAAGAATGCTGCTCAGTGTAGAATGAAGGCTCGTTCGTGGTATTGGAGACACAGAGGTAAATAAATCAACCAGCGCAAACTATTTAAAGGCGAACGCAGTTACATTACATAGCTGAGTTGTGGAGTCCTATCTGACTTGCGTAAAACTTGCATTTGTTAGACGTCTATCGGTAAAGGTGTTTTCATACATGCGCATGAATTTCTGTTTCTTGTGTAGAAACTGAACTTCCTCCGTGCTCGCTTGGTCCAAGTGGGTGCCACAAGCTAACACAGATCAAGAAACGTTCCCTCATCATTTATGAAGAACTGACAGACACAGACAGGCGACTTCTTTCTCTGCGCTCAGGGCGCCCACAAGGGGGCATCAGTATCGTGTGTGCTCATCACTATCAAGTTTTCCTTAAGAAGTATTCATCACTCATAGCATCTAAGTGGTGTTCTAACCCTTTTTTTAAACACAGAAAGAACTACCGTGGAACCAAGCACATAACATTAGCTGTGGCAAACGCACACCCCAATTTGAACCTCATTCCTGGTAGTCGACTTTGCCAGGCATGCTGGCAGCGTTGCTTCAACTTGAAGAAGAGTGGTATTTGTGACACACCTCATCAGGCACGCGATACCCAGTGCGAGCAAGATGACGTCGTTGTGGCATTTGAGGATTGCAACGAGGCCCTTTTAGCCATTGGAGAGAGCCCCCTTCAACGAAAACGTGGGTGAAAAAGCCGGGAAACCTACGCGCAAAAGAAGGTTCAAAAGCTTAAAGCGAGTGCGGAAAAAAGAATTTTTAAATCATTCGGACTGCACCACAAATCAAGCCTCCAGCGCAACCGGAGGGAAGATTTTCTTCTCAGCGATTACGTGAAACTTATGCAAGATGTCAAAGCCAAGTTTGACCTAGAGGAAAGTCGAGAAACACGAATACAACTTCTTACATTGGCTCCCTCGACTTGGTCTCGGCAAAAGATAATGGATTTTTTCGGGGCCTCCGAATGGCAAGTGCGTCAAGCTCTGAACATGAGAACAAAAGCCGGCGTATTAGGCACCCCACCAAAGCAAAGAGGCTGCCCGGTGATTGAAGGGGTCAAGGCGTCCATCATCAATTTTTATGAAGATGACGCTGTTTCGTACTGTCTTCCAGGAAAGAAGGACGTGCTAAAGGGACGCCAGAAGCGCCTCTTGCTGCTTAATCTGAAGGAAATGCATGAGGAGTGGAAAAAAAGTTCTGACTTAAGGTGCGGCTTCTCGACATTTGCGAGTCTTCGACCTCCACATTCTGTCTTAGCTGGAGGGAGTGGCACTCACACAGTTTGTGTGTGCATGCAGCACCAAAACTTCAAGCTAATGATCCAGGCTGCGGATTTAAAGGAAAGTGCTGAAGAACTTGTAGCCATTGCTGTATGTGAACTGGGCAAAGAGGAGTGCATGCTTGGTACGTGTGCCAAATGTCCGGGAACCGACTGTACAGGTACTTTGCTCCGCAGCGCCCCAGTTCATGACTTGGAACAAATAGACTGCGTCCAAGTGCGACAGTGGATTGGCAGGGTGCGTTGCCAACTTGAGACAATTCTGCTCACACCACACCAGTTCTGTGATAAATTCTTGGATATGCTTAAGGAGCTAAGGCCCACCACTTTGTAAGCAAACAGAAGCAGGCGCGCTATTTGCGGGAGCTGAAACGGAAGATCGGTACACATGAGGCAATTGTCCTCATGGACTTCACCGAAAATTATACCTTCGTTGTGCAAGACGCTCCACAATCCTACCTCTGGGTGAATACTCATGCCTCAGTACACCCAGTTGTAATTATCTTCGTGGGCATGAAGATGCCGCACAAATTTCTGTAAAATCTTACAGCTTTATTTCTGGTTGTCTAGACCACGACACGGTGGCCGTTTCTGTATTTCAGAATGAAGTAATCAAGATACTGAAGCAAGACTTTCCACAAATTTCAAATATTCATTACTTCTCTGACGGAGCATCATCGCAGTACAAGAACAAGAAAAATTTCGCCAACCTCTGTCAACACGAAAACGACTTCGGCATTTGCGCTGAGTGGAATTTTTTTGCAACTTCCCACAGAAAGAGTGCTTGTGATGGAGTTGGGGGCACCGTGAAAAGTTTGGCAGCAAGGGCGAGCCTTCAAAGCCCCTACAACAATGAGCTATTTACCTGGGCCAAAAATAACATCAAAGGTATTGTGATCCTTTGGGGGCCAAAAGAAATGGTTGAAGAAAAACGAATTCAGCTCTCTCCAAGATTCCGCTCAGTGGTCCCTGTCAAGGGAACACGGAGTTTTCATTACTTCAAGCCAACATCACCTTTCAGGCTACGAGCTGGCCTTATGTCCTGCTCATGCACAGAAGAATTTGTAGTTATAAAGCCCATTTCTGCGCTGGAATATGGCAGAACTCGCACCGATTAAAGCAAATAAATCCAAGACATCACATCGAAAACAATCGGGCTTGAGCCTCTGACGGCCGCAAGGGTCAGGTACCACGTGGTGCTACTGCGTCGCGGATTGCTTCAGCAACGGATCGTTCTGATCATATCTAGATCGGCATCGCAGAAGCTCTTACGCTGGTGCTTACGTCTGTCATGGCGATGACAAAAATGACTGACTGTGACAGGACCACACTGCACAACTAGCTCACTGGAGTATGTTCCGCCCCGGCAGCGTTAAGAAAATCTTTTCCCTCACATACCTGTCAAGACTACTCAGTGTTCCTATGCTTGCCTGCAGTGAAAACCTCACTTAAGAACAAAACTCTGCGTTTCGTCTCGTCAGAGTGTCGTGTTCTGCGGTGAAGAGGCGTCAAGACACGACGCAGCTTGCGGCACAAGAACTGAACTTCAATAATTCTTTTCTCGCTTAAAACAAAAATTACCACGATTAAAATTTCAGAAATGCAAGACAATAAACAGTGCTATGCAACCCGCTATTGTTTGTATTTTTACTAGGACCACCTCAGTGTGAAATTGGCGAGTGCTTTTGGTCAAAACGCACTTTTTTGCAACTCTAGTATTCTTTTTACTTCTGTGTTCGCAGTTTCGTCACCTGTAAGATTTGTTATAGATACTAGACATCTATAGAAGCAAAAAAGGCTATTTCTGAATTTCCAAAAGAAAATTCATATTTAAAAAAAAACGACAAATACGAAACATTTTCACTTTTTCTTTCAATTTTTAAAAAAAATATTTCTGCTAAATAAAGCTGCATACTCAAAATTATATCGAAAGCCACAATCTGTGTAGATGTCGCTGAAAAAATTGTGGGATGTTTTCTGAAATATTCAATTTTTTTATTAATTCTTGAGCAGTGCCTAGTTTCTCGCCTTTTCCAAATGTTCAAATTGCGCTCACTACGTGAGTAAATTTTTTATGGCAAAAATATGTCAGGCTTTCAATACACACATTGGGATAAGTTTCCGTGAATTTTCTTGAACAAATTGGAGATGGTCGAGCGCAGCGTCTGGGACGTTTGGCGTGGAATTACCCAAAGTGACACTGTTAAACCATTAAGCAGCCAGTTGTCATTGTGAGGTGATAAGAAATGATTGGTGGTTGGTCAGCAGGCTCATCTAGGCTCTCTCTAAGTTTTGCAACTTACTCAACAGGGGTGCATTTTTTTTGCGCTCCTTTATGTACAGGGGCGATGCAAAGAAATGTGAACAGAGCGAAGCCTACAGAGCCCCACTGTTCGAATTTCTTTTGATTGCACTTTTACCTGGGTGTTAACAAAAAAAAAGTTAGAGTCGTCCTTGAATACGTCACGGACGACTCTGGTGTTTTTTTGTTACCACCGAACTAAAAGCGTGATAAGAAGAAATCCAAACAGCGGAGTACAAGAGACTGGCACTTCCTGTTCTCTCGTATGGAGGGGAACATGTTCTCGAGTGCATCATTAAAGAAAATCTAAGACAGATGCAATGGGGTGGCATAGGGTTGGCAGCTCAAGATAAGTGTAGTGCGTGCTGCACAAGGCATGCTTCTTTACCTTCCATCATCTTAGCGATGTCAGGTAGAGAGGGAAGGATCCAGTGGCAGAAACAGCTGCATTCACTAAAGGTGCTTCAAAGCTGCTCCAAATATGGAGAAGTAAGAACATAGAACATATGTATATATTGGGACATGTTTGGTGCTGTCCAAATGGCCTGTGTTGTCTGGTTATAACACTATCATTTTGCCTCTTTCAGTGATGTTGCCATGTTCGTCTTGAATTTGTGTGGTTATGTGCCATTGTGCATGCAGACTTTTCTTCTTTTTTGATAGAAAATCTGTTGTGCACTTTACTGAGCAGGGCATTGCAAATGTGTGCTGCAGGTGTGACAATGAAAGGGAAGGGCAGCACTTTTGGATGTTCGAAGGCAGCATGCTCGTCATGGGTCTGCTCAGCTCCCTCTCGGTAGTGCTTCGGCAGAGGCATCTGGACCGCAAGGTGATGGAGCGAATACAGCAACAAGTGGCGGCAGGCGTCTGATCCTGCTCCTCCTGTTGGGAGGACAATCTCATCACTGCTACGAGCCATCATTATTTATAGGAATAAAGCTAAGTGTACACGTCTCCTCAGAACACATGTAACAAACTGGCACTCCAGTCTCTCTGCACTAGGTGCTGTGGTATCCACCATGTGGTAGATCTGGCACGCCTGAATTGAAAGCCCATGTTCTGAAGCAATCATATTCAGGGATATTGTTTTCAGTGTGTGTCTGTTGGCTGGAGGGACAAAACTGAATGTTGTGACAGAATAAGCTCTCAAGCACACATCCCGTCATAGGCACTTATGTGAACAGGAAAGCACTGCAGTGCTTTCCTATTCGCATAGGTGCCTATGATGGGATGTGTGCTTGAGAGCTAATTCTGTCACAACATTCAGCAACATCCTGCAAGTGCCTGTAAAAATAGTGAAGTAGCCGTTTTTCTGCCATTCGTATTTGTCCCATTAGCAAAAATGATGCTTTCAGCAGCCCTTTGCAGTTTTTGGTTGGACCTGACTAGACTGTAGAGAACAGCCATTCCATTCACATTTCAAACAGCTCCGACGATTCCATTCACATTTCAAACAGCTCCGACGAAGTTCTTTCAGGTCCGTTCAGACAGTAGACTTCCAGCTCTTTCTTTTGCCTTTCTTGCTGGACCTGTATTACCATCTTTTACAGGCTTTTCCAAGAAGCACTTTATACAATTTCTGTTCTTTCTCCCCGGAGCGATACCGAAGGTTGGCTGGTAACTGTGATGCTGTGGCCACTTAGTGATGTTTTTTGATGTTCACTTTTTCTGGCATTGATTTGTGGAAGTTCAGCTTGGGTGAAGACTACTTTGCAAAAGAGGGCAATTATGTTCCTTGCTTAGAAAATACAGAAAGTTAATTTGGGTAACCCAAGCTAGACATGGCAGAAGAGAGTGTAGTGTTTTACTGCAAGACATGTAGCAAATGCTCCGGCCTCCAACCAGAAGGAACAGGAGAACAGATTCAATGGATTGGGAGTAGTTAATGGCTATGATAACTACTATGTGAGTAAAACTCATTAAGGTTTAGTAGTGCAGTTTGTTTGACGTGCAATTAAGGATGTTGTGATGCTGCTCTGAAAGCTGAAAATGGACACATTATCATCTATGTCCACTGCAGCAAAAGGCCCTGCCCAGTGCCCATAGTCAACTTATCTCTGCAAACTAAATACTGTAGCAGTTGCTATGAAATACACTGTATGCCTTGTATTGACTGCAATACAACAGTTCAAATGGGACATACATTTGTACTGTTTCCCTAAACTGTGCAACCATGCCCCGTGACATTTCCCATGAAAGAAGTAGCAAAAGTGGTTGTCTGAGAACACAAGTTTGTTGGTGGCGTCGTGTTGCATCTCACAAGAGCATAGGCACATGCGAGACATTCTGCTAGAAATTTCAGACTGAAATTAATTCCCAGCTTGTAGTCTGCAGTGTTTCCTTCTTTAGAAACATGAATGCAATGACCATAGGCTGGGCTTTTAACCTGGCTTATATAGAATTTGTAATGTTTTCAAGTGTTTGCATGAGATATGCATCTCATAATAAATAAATAAATGTATGTGGATCATTTCTTTCTGTCACACAGTTGAAAAAACATCTTTAATGAATAAAACTACTCTTTATTTCCATTTGGCAGTTTGTTGTTAGTCTGTATGTATCATTTAGCAGTGGATCACGTTCAGAGTATTGGTAATTTCTTTTTTTACATATATTTTCACATTTCATGTCATGTCGTGGTAATCATTGCTTAAATTCAGATGCTTGGACTGACCGCGGTTTCTGCTGCAACCCCAAATGAATTCAGACCTGAGCTAAGAAGTTAATGTCATGGGAAAAGCATTTGGGGTCATACTCAAACTGCAAACGTTCCAAGGGTTCATTGTAAATGTCGTACAGATCAGGGTTTACCACTCAGATTTTTGCCTATGTAATATCAGGCAAAGCACTCTTGGCTCTCATCTGATGATGATGATGTCCTCGGGCTGAATGGCACATACCCACGGCGGGGGATTGGCCAGGATAGGTTCTTCAGTTTAAAAAAATAAACTTTCATTAGCTTTGGGTCCCATGTTGCGTTGCTGGGTGACGCTTTACACTGCAATGCTGCAGCTACGTATGGTTATCCCAATTGTAGTACAACAGATGGTTTCGCACTGCTTTTAGCAGCCGGATGTTTCCAAATGCTAACAGCGAGGCCATCCCATAATTTGAAAGCATCACGCATGATGCAGTCTGTTGAAGGCTACAATGTTTCAGGCTTTCACCAGATTAGATATTGCAGCCCAAAACTTGAGTGGATATACATTCATGACTCTACAAGCGTTCAGAGCCTCAGCTGACTAATTTCACAGTATTCTTGACCAGTTAACCTTTCTGCTCGAGTGATTAGAGGCGATGCCGTATTCCTGATGGCCTGTGGTGTACATTTCAGGTGAGCGACTTTCTGTTTTGAGGTGCACTTGTTTTAATTTCTAGTCTTCTTACATTTCCAAAAAATACAAGCTGCAAACAGCCTAGTCAGTTCAAACCTTAAAAATGCAGTGCGGAGTCTATGACCACAGGTGTGCGTACCAAGTGCAATTTTTCGCAGAAGTATTCAAGAATGTTTGAAAACAAATTATTTACCTGAATAAAACCTTTATTCATGCTGCAACACACATCGAATACATGTGCAGTGGCTAAGTGAACTTGGAAGTGGTTGGCTGAAAAAAATCCACCTCGATGTGAACTGCATTTCGTAAGGGCGTGCGTAACATGCAACACCAGATGTGCATTGTATATATATATTTTTTAAAACTTTATGCAAGAGACACTTAAAAATGATTGATGTACAGCTACAAAGATTCATCAGCAGAGGACTCTTCCTCAGACGAGCCAACTGTTCTCGTCGTGTCCGAGCCAAATGATGTCATCTCTGTTGGTGTTGGAAGCAGGCGTTCCACTACAGGAAGCGTAGCCTGTAAAAAAAAAAAAAAAAAACCAGAAGTGTATTCATGTTAACAATTATATTACCAACTGTTCATTGCAGTCGTTATTAGTCAGTCTGAACCATCCTTACCAGCCAGTCCAACGACTGGTGAATGAAGAGGCGGACGGAGTACTCCAGCCGGATTGACTGCAAGTGAAGGCTGTTGAGGGTGGTCGTAGTCAGCTCGTGGATGGTGTTGACACCGGTGAGAGTCTGGAGCATGTCTGAAGAGGAGTTGAGCAGATGACTGTAGGACTCTTGCAGCTGGGAGGACATGCCCCGAACCAGGACCGCCGGTTGCTCGAGGGCCTTGGTGGCAGCACCCAGGGCACCACGGGCTGCCGCAAGCACCGTCATCTGAATGTTCTGCACACCGGCAAGGAAGGAAATGCCAAATTATCTCACCACAAATTGCTAGGCGCAAGCATTAAATGTCTGCACTGGAAAACTCCTCCATGGCACTTTCCGCAAACTGGGAACATTGTTACTTCCTGGCACATTTTCCACCCCTTTTGATCTCTGCTTACGGTGTAAAGTAAAAGCACCACAATGTCCTTCCGAATCAACTGTGCGGCTAATGACCCCATGATGAAGATACATGGGCAGCGGAAGCTCTATGCCCAGAAGAGTGCACGGCGAAAGTAGAAATTAATCCGTGCAGTAAACCATAAAACTGCAACGGCAAATTACTTGGCAAAATAGCACGAGGTGCAAACAACAGTCGCGTCACAGCAGAAGCTGGCTTAATGCCATGGTCCTATGTTAAAGAAAAGCCACGTTATCTTGACAACTTTGCTATGCCCTCATTGTAGCTCTACAGCGGAGCCGCATGGGTCCGCATACAAAAAAAAAAAAAATCACAGTATTCAGAGTGGAACGTCCTTTAGTGTCTATCCTTTAGCATCACTACAGAAGCTCCAGGCACATACTGTTATTACCTCACAGTGATATTCCGTTCAGTATCATCAAACTTGCTCTTCAACACCTGCCGAGTGCTGCTGCCATGATTTCACGTGGAGTCTACTTGCTCAATGCATCACAGTGTTTGGATTTGAAAACCTCCCTCAACAGTAGTGTGCTGTAATGGGCCGAGGATGGCATACCTTAACCTGAGCCTCGTCAGTGGGTTCCTTGAGAAGCCCCTGGAGCCAGGCAGACTGGAGGCTCATGCGGGCCAGGGTCTCCTGGAACGACTGATTGGTGCTGGAAGCCAGGCTCTGCTTCATGCTCTGGATCAGCTGAAGAGCTGCCTGGAAGCGCGCCAGGGAGTCGCCAGCATAGCGCTGCAGCACGCTCAGCTGCAGGGCAGCATGGCGCGAGGCGCAGGTGGTCATCTTGCGAGAGATGCTGTCCAGGCGTACCAGCAGAGCTACGTCTTCCGGAGGCATGGCCCCATCGCCCCCTTCCTTCTTCACATCTATGCCAAGCGATGCAATGTGCTGCAAGGAAGTGGAAGCAGTCATTGCAGTAGACAGGACAATGGAATGCACCCTGAAGTAACGCATCGGCTAGTATCATTCTTGCCAAAGAAATGCTAATTCCATTCTAACCTGGTTTTCCCCTCCACTATCGGTTTGAAAACACCATGGCACTGTTACCGCTGGCATTGGCCAGTACGTACAAAAGGTATTTTTTTCTTCTGAGCAATGGCATAATACACAAGCATCTATCCTTTCTTTCAGAAACTAAAACAAACAAGCCAGGTGTAGTGGTTGAGTAGGGCAGAATAGATTTGACTGAGTGCAAATCGGTTGCAGACTTTCAGTGGGAACAGTGAAATTTTTTTAAAGGTAAGCCATCTTTTTTGAGTGAAAGGGACAAAATAACTGTGGGGTGACTGCCTGAAGGTGCATACTTTTATTAGTGCCACGTAACCAATTTAATTCACTTGTTGGCAAAATAGTATTTAATTTGTTTTACTCAGTAATGAAAACAGTTTTCTAGTTCCTGTAGATATGTGACCATATATCAGGATAAACACTTTATAGCATGACATCCAAACATGTGTAATGTACAACAGGCACAAACTACAAGAAAAATATATGCAGGAAGAACTTTCATTAGCACAAAGCATTTCTATTACATACTGGTTCCTACCCTGTCTCAAGGTCTCTTTATGATTTCTTTCACAGCATCTCTTTGCGTTGGTATCTTGCATGCGCAAAGTAATTAGCAGAGAACAATAAAGCACTACTTTGTGGTATTGGTGCCAGTATCAGCATCTAGCCATAAGTTATTGGGCTAAGTTCCAGAAACTAGAAAATTGTAGTGCATGGTCTGAACATTTACCACACTATGAGAGCCATGCAGAGCCAGCGAAGAAGCGAAAGCTTTATTAGTGACCACCCTCCTTGACTTTATGCTGTATGATAACTGGCGTGAATGAAGAGCAGAGCTACGCATTGTTTTCGCATGCAATTGTAGATACCAAAGTGCATACCTGGTCCAGAGTTGCCTCAGCTGCCACAAGAGCCTGTTTGGTGTAGATCAGGACTTGCTCCTGGCATTGCGAAAGAGTCTCCACAGGATGTGCCACCATGTGGACCGCTCCACCAGAGACATTTTTGATGTTATTGATCTGCAATCATGGAAGGATTCAAACCGTCCTTGTAGCAGGTACAAGGTGCGAGCGCGCGCCGTGTAAAGATAACTGATTTCGACAACCCGCTTGAGCTGCACTATGCTATCAGGCGTCAACCAGGATGTACTTGCAGTAGTGAGTCATGGAAGGAAAGACACCCCTTTCCGATGCTACCGCGCTACAACCGACCATTCTAGAACCCTGAATTATCTTTAAGCGCAATCCGATATTAAGTACAAGAATAAAAACCGCAGTTCAGCGTGGACACAATTTTCAGCCGACAACAACGCAAACGTATACAAAATCGCCAGGCTATTTGTTCCGCTTGGCCATGAGGTGAAACTACGTCAAAGTAAATCCGGCAGTGCAAGTTACTTCGACAAAACCACTCAATACAAAGAGCGCGGAATAGGATAATGACGCAATATTACAGAGTCGGCAACAGCCACGAAATAACGGCACGTAATCGTCGCAATATCAGACCGATTTCCTGTCTAGCGTCTCGGGAGGAGATCTAGAAATGCGATCGTCGCGAATACCAGTACATGCAAGGTGACCTGCCTCTCGCCGACAAACGCGCAGTATACATACCCTTGCAATGCCGTAATCCTTGACGTCGCCGTACTTCTTGCGCCCGTATTCGACAGCGTCGCTTACGATCTGCTCAGGCGCATTCTTCTTGACGTCTGGGTAGACCTCTTCGAGCTTGTCGAGTCCCTTGCAGGCCAGGCCGTCGACGAAACTAATCGGCGTAGCCAGTTTGTCCATGACCGGCTGGCTGCTAGCGAGGGCCACGGCGGCCGATTTCTCGGCGGTGCCGATCGCGTACGCCAAGAGACCCGGGTTTGCCTTCGCTCGAGCATACGACTGCGCCGCGATCTCCCACAGGCTGGTGACTGCGGGCAGCTCGCTCAGGCGCACCACGAAGTTTGACTGCACGGCCTGGCGGGGCGGTGCCTCGGTTGTGGCCTCCGGCATATTTTTCCTGATGCGTGCGACGAGGAAAGCTGCAAGGGAAACAAAGATGAGATGTGAAACGAGCTGAGCGATCAGAACGTCGCTTGCTGTTGGCAGTCAAATTGATCGACACTTCAAATGCGCGGTACTGAACACCTGAGCGTAGAACACAAGTAAGACATAGCGGCAGCGAGAGGTAAAACAAACATTCCTTACAACACTCTATACGAAGACCTGCAGAGCGGGGTGTTGATGTAACAGCGACGAAATTGAGCAGTAGCTTATATACCCGTGATATGACAACGGAACTGTCGTAGGAGCACGTTACGTGAAACTTCCGGATGAAACCATCCGGTAAAACCGTGAAACCGAAACCGAAACCAGCTAAGTGTGTGCAGCAATTTTTGCATCGCTCTTAACAGTACAGCTTATACGCGAGTTATTTTACAAGCCGTTATCGTCGGCCTATTTAACATTCTTTACCAAACAAAATATAGGCGTGCACTTTGTAATACAAAGTTTCAGTTATATTCGTGATTCTACTTACAATACATGACACAGATGAAATCGTCTGCAACGTTTTCATTGACCATGTATACAAACGATACTCATCATTCTGTCTTCTGAAAGCGCGAACGCGCCCATGTGAAGATTCCGTTACTTTGGCTGCAGCTTTAACTGAGCAATAATATATAAGAGAAAAGTAACTGGAAAGTGGTTATGTACAAATGCCACAGCGATGCAGTCTCTTCCACACATATACGGTAAGCTAAACGTCTCTCGCGCCACGACAATTCGTGGCTGAAAAAAAGAGCTGCAACTCCCTTATGATTGTTCCTTTCCGTTGCAAGCGCCTCGAACATCATTACTCGAGAGCCATACGACATACTCGCTGAATCCGAAGTGGAGGAAGCAGCTGTTGAAATGCCGGAACCTCGCGCCACAAGGTAGGCCATATTTCTCGCACACCTGTTAACGCATCGCACTCGTTATTACACTCGTGCGTCGTGAAGCGTATGTCCCATAAATCGGCACCTTTATTTTCCTTTCCCTTCTTCTTCTGTCTTGCAAATAGCTGTGGCATTTTGTTTCCGTTTTCAGCCCACGCGACGAAACTGGAAACGGAACTGATGATGTCCTTCAAAATGTAATGCGTCAGGTAGGAATAGAAGTTTTCTTTGTATATTTGTACACACATCGTATATTCAGTTCACCTGGCCGTGAAAGGGGGGGGGGGGGGGTGCAATGTTCATGGTAGCGCCCATTCATGTCTTGTGGGTAGCAGCTAGGGAACATTGCGTTACAAAATTTGTGCACTCTTCCCTATGTCTATTAAGGTGATCGCTCCCGCTCGCCCCCTCTCTCTCTTTGCATGCGCACGTCTATGCCGAAACCCTCTTAATAAGTTGTGTCACCACATACTTTCGTTTTCCGGAGATCCCGTACCGTCTGCAGTTGTTTTCGACTCTTACTCACGGAGGAACATATATTCGACATTTCGAACCTGGGTTGTTTTTCAAAGTCTAGAAACAAGGCGTAGCCATAGTGACGTAGCGAGGATTTCCGTTCTTTCTATCTGAGTTTTTTCTCCTCTTAGAGAAAGCGAGAGAAGGCTGAGAATTAAGTTAAGGGCCGAAGCATGGGCGTCCGGAAGGGGGGGCAAGGGGGGGCGGTTGTCCCCCCCCTTGGAATTACGGATATTATTTATGCCCTAGTAGAAAACAACTACAAACCTACCGCCTCCCCCACCCCCAGACATCGGGTGCACCCCCCTGGAAAAAGTTCTGCGGACGCCCTTGGGCCGAAGTACCAGTTTTATAATATAGTGCACTACTAGACGAGGAATTAAGAAAAGGGTATCGGTTCCCCGCGCATAGTCGCATAAGAGCGCGTACTTACTCGCAACTATATGTGCACGCTCGTGTGAACAGGCCTTCACTGTTTGAACCGATCGGTGGACCCGTGCATGAGCTAATTATAGCCTCAGCGACCAGAACAAAAACCCTCTGGGGAATTTTTTGTTTCCGCGTCTTTGTTTCCTCTACCGCTGACTCAATCCCTGGCTATAAGCACAGCACTGGGACATCACGCACCGAGGACGGGCTGTCCACGCGGTCTGATGTACCCATAACACTGCAGCTGGAATGCGGTGTGTGTGAGAATCGACATATGCAGATTACGTTTATTGTTCTCCGTGATAGACAGATAGGAGGAGAGAGGGGGGGGGGGGGGGGGGGCGAAGAAGCCGGCCCGAGTTATCTCTAGCCTGCTGCTACCCAATGGGAGAGAGAGAAAGACAGAAAAAGTTTCCGGAAAATCTGAAGATGTAAGTTCAGGGTGTCATACTGCAATGAACTCGTAAGCACGTGTCTCTGAGGCAAGCGTCTCGGCTGGTCTCGCATATAAACTACAGCTGTACGTTTGCTACACTCCGACCTTGGTTGGTGCGAAGCGTGTTTACCCAGTAAGAAAAAAACAAACAAAGAATTGGAACCACTTTGGTTTCCAATTGGTTCAAACGGGACTAACTGAGTCTACAACTGGTTCTCGTTGGAATGGTGTTCCAAATGGATAGGCTCCCAATTGTCCCAATTTAGTTTCCAGTTGGTTATTGTGTTCCAGTTGGATAGTCCACTAGGACTCCCGACTGGACTGGTTCAATTTTGGATAATGTTCCATTCGGATATATTCCCCAAATGAACTATTTCAGATTCCAACTGATCTCAATCGGTCTGTCCAACTGCACCCCATATAGCAATGTGAACATTTGCATATTCGACAGAAAAGGCAAAACTAATATTACTCTTATAATAAGAGCCTTCCAAAGTTGTATTCATTAGATAAGCGATCACTGCTGTCGAAATTAAATGACATTGCTGCGCTCAACGGACAAGCACCATTAGCCCCAGCATGAGAGTCTGATATATGGGAGATATAAGTGGGAGCATAGGTACGTGTGTTTTCTGGATGTAACGTACTGAAATTATGCTGCGCAGTGCCTGACCATAGTGTTTCTTGTGTGTGATCTATGCTTGTCAAATATTTCTCGAATTGTGTATTTTCACAACTCAAATGCGAGGTACATTTTGTGAATGTTTTGCAATGAGCCTGGGACTTAATAGGTCCAATTGATTTGATCCATTCGGATCCAGTTGGGCCCAACTGGTCGGGCCAAACAGATGAACTAAAAACATAACTGGAGCCAATTGGAACATCCAGTTAGTTCCAAATAAAAACTTCAAACTTTATTTTTGTTTTTACTGGGCTCCGTGCGAGCGAAAGGTAAGCGGGCCACGCGTGGCTTTAGCCGCTTTTTTTTTTTCTTGAGGAAAAGGGGTGGCATGTGTGTCCAGCTCTTGGGCGAGGAGGTTGTCCGCGCAGGTGGACGCAGAGATCCGCCAGTGCTTGGAGCGTGGGAAGCCTCTGACCAGCATCTTCTGCACGCCGGTCAAGCCGAAGGGTCGGGCCAGGAGGCTGCACAGGTATATATGATCTCGGCGTAATCCGCATAGCGTCTTTTTGCAGCGGCTGACTTCCGGAGCGAAGGCGTGCTTGCTGCGGTATCATAGAGTCGAGCGGACGGAAGTTCGACGTCCTTGCACTTCCTGTTCTGTTTTCGACCGCGGTTATATACGAGGTCTGTTAGAAAAGTATCCGACTTTATTTTTTTTTGCGAACACCTGATGGATATGAGACAAGCGCGCTTGCATCAGGCGACCTTGAACCTTCATGCGCATGCATGAATTTTTTTCCCGCCTGCCGATAGCGTCAGTCGCTGGGAAGCAGCGTTTGAGTGAGGCAGTGTGCAGTGCTCTCGTCGATTTTTTATTGCAAGGAAAATGGCGGAGTGAAAGGAGCAGCGCTACTGCAACAAATTTTGCCATAAACTTGGCGACAGCCGAGTGGAAACCATTCGAAATATTCAGACGGCTTTCGGTGAAGATGCTATGAGCAGCACACAGTTTAAGCAGTGTTACAATTGTTTTAAAGATGGCCGCACATCGGTGGAGAACGAGCCACGCTCCAATCGGCCATCAACATGCCAAAATGACCAGGTCATTGCCGAACTGAACGCTATGGTGATGCAGGACTGTCGCGTGACTATCCGAGAAATTGAGGAAGAGGTGGACATGAGCAATTTCTCCGCACATTCCATTATCACCGAAGATTTGGCCATGGAGAGAGTTGCGGCGAAATTCGTGCAGAAGCTGCTCACGGTGGAGCAAAAGCAGCTTCGTGTTGAAGTCTCACAGGACATGCTGGATTCCGCAAACAGTGACCCCGACTTCATCAACATCATAATCACTATAGTGACGAGTCTTGGGTGTACAGGTACGACCCGGAAACCAGATCCCAGTCGTCAGAGTGGAAGCATTCCACGTCACCAAGACTTAAGAAGGCCTGCCAATTGCGCAGCAATGTGAAAGTGATGCTGACTGCTTTCTTTGACACCCTCTGTGTGGCAGACCACGAGTACGCACTCTACAGGGTCAAACAATGACCAAAGAGTACTACAGGGATGTCCTCCGTTGCCTACGTGATGATGTGCGGCGCAAGAACCCGGAGCTGAGGTCAACAGGAAATTGGCGCACCCATCGCGCCAATGCTCCTGCACATTCCTCGCACTCGAATCAGATTTTTTGGTGAAAAACCAGACTCCTGTAGTTCAACAGACTCCTTACTGTCCTGATATGGCCCCTGCGATTTCTGGCTGGTTCCCAAAATCAAAAGGCCATTGAAAGGAGCGCGATTTCAGACAAGGAAGAGCATTATGGCTGCAACGACAGCTGAGCTAAACTCCATTCCGAAAAGGGCCTTTTCGGAATACTTCCCACAATGGCAGCACCGCTGGGAGAAGTGTGTGGAGTCCCAAGTAGACTACTTTAAAGATGACTAGGTTTGCAACGCTCCAGTTATGCAAGTTTTTTTTCAACGGCCAAAGGTCGGATACTTTTCTAACAGACCTCGTATATGATCAGTAGACAATAGGGACACAGAAAAAAGAAAAAAATGTCTGGTTACAGTTAGAAATCACTAGCGCTTCATGTATAGACTGTTGTGACCATTCGGTCCAAAAGTTTCAACGTCGTTTGTCTATCGTTTTCACCCGTCCAGGTCCTTGTGCGCGCTAATGATGAGACACACACATGCTATATGTTGATATCAGCAGCTAGCCATCTACGACAAAGGTCCGCCCTCTGAAGAAGCAATTAACTCTAGCCTGCGTTGCTGTGATGAAACCTTGCAACTTAAAAAGGGCAGCGGGCTGTGCGTAAGAGGATAGATCGAGGAAGCAACGAGGAAAGAGTCGAGTGCTGCACATTGTTTTAGCAGCGCATTGTCTTCGAGCCGGGCGTTTTTGTTTAAACTGCGCACAAGCCTGGGAAATCAGCTCGTCAGGTCGGATGGTCAGTGCGTACTAGATGCAATTGAATGAAACACGGCTGGTGGAAATTAGTAAAGTGGAAATGTTTGACTCGACCAGCGGAGAAAAGATGGTCCCCACAATGTGCGCACGCTCACTCACACACACACGCTCACAGAGAGAGAGAGAGAGAGAAAACGAGCATGCATACCTGCGCGCTGTATCCACAGACGATATACCGACAATGTGTACGCACAGGTCACCCGAACTTGTATCGCTGTTCTCGCTGATAAGGCTGTGCTCATGCGTGCTTTGGAGGAATCGCGTACGTGAGTCCGCGCGTACAGTCGTACCCAGCTTTTAGACCATTGTAGTTTTTTTACACCGAGGAGCGAAAACGCATGCCCTTTGGACTGTTGCGAAGGCGTGTTGAGCGCTCGCATCACCGCTCAGTATTGCTCCGTGCTTGCCCCATGTGCACGCAAGAGCTCCGGTGAAGAACATATAGTAACGC
This sequence comes from Amblyomma mixtum, assembly GCF_055824585.1. Taxonomy (NCBI): domain Eukaryota; kingdom Metazoa; phylum Arthropoda; class Arachnida; order Ixodida; family Ixodidae; genus Amblyomma; species Amblyomma mixtum. The sequence goes on from NC_143016.1 coordinate 15,087,772, forward strand.
GCATTGCGGACGCATTTTGCGGAGAAGGTTGGAAACGCTGTTAGCAGTTAATATACTAGCAAGCGCTAAATATAATGCGCAAGTCTTCTATAGTCTATAACGAACTGCATTGTAATGAGAGGGTTTGGTCCTTATGACAACGCGAGTGTGCCAGCGCTCGCAAAGAAAACGGCGCGAAATACGAGGACAAAAGAGAAACGTACACGACAGAGACCGCGTATACCAAGCGCGGGACAGCAAACGAAAGAAATGCGCGCAGCATAAAGACGCGCACACATACACGCACGCACAGACACGCTGGCACGCAGCTCCGTTTGGGAAGAACCGAGGGGCAGTATAACGCGAATCGATTATTTCTTTTTCCCTGTCCGAAAGGCGTGACCGTTCTCGGCTGTTGTGCCACTTGCGCTCGAGCCAAGAAAGGTGCTGCGCTATACGTGAATCATGTTCTTTTTGTTTTCTTCTGTTTTTTCCTTCGAGAGAGTGCACTTATTTCGCTCTCCTCCCAGCAGAGGCAGATGTCGCAAAAACTCGAGGCGATTGCGTTTGGTTGCTGATGCCTCGTCACTCGATGACCCGTAGGGGCGCAATCACATCCGTACGTGTGTCGAGCACTCGCAACCTCACCAGCTGTCCACTGAAGGGAAAAGCCGTACGGACCAGAAAACACGAACAGTTCCTTCTGAGAAGAAAATAAGTGATACTGGCCGACAACATGAGGCTGCGACCGTTGCCAGTGCACTATATATTGCCTTTCGTTTTCGGCTTTTATATTTACATCTATGAGGTTTAACGTCCCTGAGTGAATCAGGCTGTATGAGGGGCGCCGTAGTGAAGGGCTCTGGAAATTTCGACCGCCTGGGGTTCTTCAACGCCCACTGACATCGCAAAGTACACGGGCCTCTAGCATTTCGCCTCCATCGAAATGCGACCTCCGCGGCCGCGATCGAACCCCCGTCCTTCTGGTCAGCAGCCAAGCGCCGTAACCACTGAGCCACGGTGATGATGATGATGATGATGTCCTCGAGCCACGGTGCACTGAGCAACGTTTTTGGTGCACTTGGCACTAAGCCCCAGCGCCGACTTCGTTTTCGGCTTTTATCTTTTCTGGGACCGGGGCCGTAAAATTCGGGCGATATTTTTTTAGCTTAAATTCGGTTACAGATCGGGCTATTCAGCGTAAAAATCTACGATTGAACGTTTTTTAGGCATTTTTTTCCACGAAACAGTTTACTGCAAATGCTCGTTTTTGCGCTGCGTTCAAAACGCTGAAATATTCACTAATTTTTTTATTAAACAATATAGAAATCGCGGGTTGGACTACTTTACCAATGAGATGTTATCTTTTTCATTTGGTGCAATTATTTCGTCCATCGCTTCCACGTCAGAATTAGACCTTTCTATATTTGTCTGTGCACTGCAAAAACAATAATTAAATATTATTTCTAACATTTCACACACACAAGAGCCTATAGAGGCAGGACGTCGTTGGCCTGGGTAGATCTTTACACAGTGATGCCAATAAGATGTTTGGTCAGTACGTACATACGTACCCGTATTCTGACCTCACGCTTTTGAAACGTACTTTTGTAGTTTATCCTCAAATTAAGCCACGCTATGAATAACAGGCGTCAGAAAACACCTCTGTTCAATAAGCGCAAAATATCAGCTAGTTTTTGTGCGATGTCGTGAGTTATGTGCACTGGACATCGGGTTTCAGTGGCGCAGTTAGAAATCTTTTTCGGGAGGTGTTATATACGCCGCCGGTCAAAAAAATTATTTAAAGAGAGCATGCGCCCAAACAATATCTTCGTCATTTTTCTGCTGTAATAAAGTCCAAGGGTCAGTTATTTGTTCACTGTAATATATACATAATACGAGTGCACACAGGACTCCGAGGACTTGATTCGTAAAGGACATTTATTATTTCACAAAAAAACAGTCGTAAGAAAACTCGCGGATATATAGAATATTTTCACATAATTTACAACGCAAAAGCTTCTGCTCTACAACAAAGTAAGCAATTGCAAACGAATGGCATTTGTCAAAACTTCTTCCAGACGCAGAGGCGCTTTTTATTTTCGTGCTATGAGATATATATATATATATATATATATATATATATATATATATATATATATATATATATATATATATATATATATATATATATATATATATATATATATATATATATATATATATATAGGTAGATAGATGCGGTGTGAATAGCACGGACGAGAAAAAGGCCGAAAGGAGGGGGAGGGGCCCCTCGCGCGCCTTGGCTTGTGCCGTTTCGGTTGCGATGCGTCTTCGATACTTCTCCCATGTGCGCCGGGAAGCACTGAATTCTGGTTTGAAATTCGATCTCCGAAATCGCACAGCATACGGGCGCTTTTGCATTTTGCCTCTATCGAAACGCGGCCGCCGCTCAAGGGTTCGAACCCGGAAACTCCGACTTAGTAGCGAACGCTCTAAACCATACCCCAGTGTCAGTGCCGTGCATGTCGATGTCTGCCGGTATAGCTATGTACGCGCATTGCAGGCAGCCGTTCACCGAGCATCCGGCGACGGCCAAAGACTGCGGAGGGACGCAGCCGTCGCAGTCCCACCAGGGGGCTGATGGCGGTTCGTCTCGCTGCCCTCGCGCAATGGCGGCCGAGCGCTGGCTGGAGACGCCGCACGTGGTGTCCGTCACGCGGGGCATGAGCGGCACCCAGCAGCTGCGCCACTTCGACGACGCCGCCCGCGTGCGCCAGGCCTACCACCGGGCCCGTTGGCTGAGCCGCGCGCAGCACTTCCGCATCGCGCTGGTTCGTCGCCAATTGTTGTTCCCCAGTGCTAGTCTCATATTATGCACGTATGTGCTGCTGATGAGCATATAGTTGCGGTAGATGCGGTAGTATACTGTAATCTGCAAGGCGCCCCCGTGAGCACTGTCTCCCCGAAATGATTACTGACTGCGAGGCCAGGGCAGAAAGTTAGATGGGGGTGGTGGTGAGAGAGAGAGAGAGAACAACTTTTATTTAGAAAGCCTGCAGAGTCGGTTAGGCTCCCTCCAAGCAGGGAGGACAAGCTTTTACCGCGACGCGGCCACTACGTCAATCTCGTGCGTTGTGCTCCTTGAGGTCTTGTTACGTCCCTCGCTACTTCCGTGGGTTCGAGAGGGCCGCCGCCCCCTTCCTGGGGGTGCCGCCCCCCTCTCCTCGGTTTCGCTCGGTCGCTGCCTCTCGAGAGCTGCCGAGACCTGCTGGACGGCCTTGAGTTGTGTCTTATGATCACAGCTCCTCGTTGCAGCCTCTAGCTGCGGCGGGATCGTCGTCTTCTCGCTGGCTTCGCGCGGATTTACGCTACAGTCCCAAAGGATGTGAGCCGCGGTGGCTCTCTCCTTCGCGCACAGTCTGCATATGTCACTCGCGTACACACTCGGACACACGTGCTTAGCTAGCACCGGGGTGAGCAGGGACCCCGTCTGTAACTGTCTATATAACACTGCCTCCTTCCGGGTAAGCCCCGGGTGAGGTGGCGGCATAGTCTGTCTGTTCAGTCTGTACCATTTCACTATTTCGTTGAAGGTGGTCATCTTGTCCTTGGCACTGCGTCGCGACCAGGACTCCGAGTCGGCCGTACTTTCAGCCGCGCGGTTGGTTAGTCCTCGCGCGGCCGAGTTGGCCGTCTCGTTGTGGTTCACGTTTCCGCGTACCGACACGTCACTGCCCATGTGGGCCGGAAACCACTTTATCACCACAGGACTGTTGCGTCCGATGTCTTCGGCCTTGCGCAGTATGCGCGCGGCCTCACTACATACCCTACCCTTGGCGTAGTTCTTCACTGCCGTTCTAGAGTCACACAACACTGTAGTACATCCGGGGTCGGAAACGGCCAAGGCGATGGCCACCTCCTCCGCCCGGTGCGCTTCTCGAGTCTGGACGCTCACCGCGGTCTTCGTTGCACCCGTCGATGCCCCGACAACCACCGCCGCGTATGCGTCGGTGCTCCCTTGATACTCTGCCGCGTCCACGTAGGCGGCGCCTTCTTCTCTGGCGTGGAGGTCCACGAGAGCCCTGGCCCTCGCCAACCTCCGCTCCCTGTTGTGCTCGGGGTTCACGTTCTTCGGGATCGGGAAGACCCTGAGCTTTCTGTTGATGCTATCTGGTATAGGTACGTCTTTCTGCTGCTTGCCTTCCCTCGGTTCGAGGCCAAGGTGGTGGTGAAAAACTTTAATCAAAGAGAGCTTGAGGGTTAAAAAAAATAAATAAATAACCCTGCTGCATGGTCGGTATCCTTAGTCCGGGACACCGCATGACGAGGCCCCGTCTCGCGCCCGCTTGACCAGAGCCCTTTGGGACTCCAGTGTGGAGCAGTTGAGGAGGGCAGTCTCCCATGCCTCTCGGGTGGGGGTGGGGGAGGGGGGAAGGTGAGGATTCTGAGTACATGCCCACACCATGTGAAAGATATCGCAGATCTCTCCACAGTGCGGGCAGCGCCCATCTGTGTTCGGATCGAAGTGTTTTGCTATTGCAGGACAGAGAAGGGTTCCTGTCTGCAGGCGCCGCAGAGTTCGCTCCTCCGCCTTACTCAGCCCCTTGGCAGGTGCCGGGTAGAGACGGTGGCTGTCGCAATAATAAATTAGGATTTCGCGGAACCGCAGAAGCGGTTTATGAGCTTCTGAGCCATGAGAGCTAGGATGAGGAGCCCGGTGTGTGAGCGCTCGGGCGGCCGCATCAGCGGCCTCATTGCCTCGTAGACCCTGGTGGCCAGGAGCCCAGATCACTTTTGTGCGAGTTGGATCGGCGAGAGCGCGTCTTAGAATTTGCGAGGCCAGAGGTGATATTTCGCCTGCAAGATAATGTTCACAGGCCCGGCGACAGTCTGTAATAACCGTTTTCGATTTTGGATCGGCGGCAGCGAGAGCTATTGCGACTTCCTCCGCTCGTGTTGAATTTGGGGCCCGAAAAGATAGCCCATCGACATTCATTCCCCGGTGGACTACAGCAGCCGTGAAGAATCCCGCGGGCGACGGCCCTGTGATGTCCACGTAATAGACGCCCTCTTTATACCCATATTGCCTCTCAAGCGTGCGAACCCGCGCTTGTCGTCTGCCTTCATGTGAAGCCATGTCCATGTTACGCGGGAGCGGAGCGACCAAGAGCATGTGGCGCCACAGCACCGGGATGTTCTCCGTCCCCTCTGGTATGCATGTGTGTTGGATGTGTAAGCGGTTTAGCAGGCGGCGCCCAGGCACCGTCTGCGATAGCCGCGTATATTGGTTCACGAGGTGGGCCTCCCGCAACTCCTGATAGGAGTTTACCACTCCCAACGCCTTCAGTTTGGCGTTGGAGGTAGCCACCGGAAGGTCCAGTGCTCGCTTTGTTGCCTTCCTGATGATGGCGTCAATGCGCTCGTCTTGTTGTTTGGTGGTGCGTAGGTACGGCACGGCGTAGAGGATCCGGCTGGTCACGAAGGCATAGGCGAGCCGTAGCGCGTCCCTGCCCCGCAGACCACCCCGCTTGTTGGAAACACGGCGGATCATGCGCCCTACCTGTTCACCTATGCTCTTGAGTTTCGCTATAGTAGAGTCCGGCCTAAGTTTGTTATTGATGAACAGACCCAGGATCCGGAGCTCCGCCACTTCTCTGATGGGACCGCCTGACAGAGATATGTGTAGAGACGTGTTGTCCTTGTGGTTTGTCCTGACGTGTAGAAGCTCTGATTTGGCGGGAGCACATTGGAGACCACAGTCGGCAGCATATGCTTCGACTATGGTGGCGGCCTGCTGAAGGCGGTCCTCTATCTCCCCAAGGCTCCCCTCGGTGGTCCAGATTGTAATGTCGTCTGCGTAGAGTGCGTGTTTTATGCCATCTACCTGAGCCAGTCGGCCGGGCAGGTGCATCATGGCGATGTTGAAAAGGAGCGGTGATAACACCGCCCCCTGTGGTGTACCTCGTGTACCCATAGAGTACGGGCCGTACTCCTCGTCCTCGATCCGGAGGAGTGCCTGACGCGCAGAGAGGAAGTCTCTGACATAGGCGAAGACCTTCGCCCCGCAGTTAGTGGTGTTCAAGTTAGAGAGTATGGTGGCATGTTTAACATTGTCAAACGCCCCCTTAAGATCGAGGGCGAGAATGGCCTTGTCGTTTTGTTGCATGGCTGTGGGTCGTATTATGTCCCTGTGTAGTTGGAGTAGGACATCCTGTGCAGACATGTGCGGGCGGAACCCGAACATAGTGTCTGCAAAGAGGCCCTTACCCTCCATGTATGGAGAGAGGCGATCCCGAACCATCGTCTCCATGAGCTTTCCCACACACGAGGTTAATGAGATGGGTCTCAAGTTGTCCGTAGTCACGGCTTTACCTGCTTTGGGGATGAACGTTACAAGGGATGTTTTCCATTCGAGTGGGAGCGGACACCCATCCCAGATCTGATTTATGTATTGTAGCAAATGGAGATATGCACAGTCGGAGAGGTTCGCCAACAGTTTCACTGTTATGCGATCCCGACCCGGTGCCCCACCTCGGCGCATTTTAGCCAGGGCCGCCTTAAGGTCATGCAACTCAAAAGGGGCGTCTAAATCCTGATTTGGCTTGCCGGAGTACGTGTACTCGGGCCCAACCGGGTCGTTTGTGCGGCAGAGATACCTGTCGCACAAAGTGTCCGCAAGTTGCGCCGTCGTACCTTGGTACCCGTGCAGAGCCCGCCGGAGCTGTTTTTGCGTCTCCCCTTTCGTTTGAGAAGGGTCGATGAGGCTGCGTAAGAGACGCCAAGTCCCCTTCGAGCTCATCTGACGCGCTGCCGAGTTGCAGCGTTCTATCCAATTGGTGTCTGTGAGCTGGGCGGCATATGCCGCAGCCTGCTCCGTAAGTTGTGCAATACGAGCTCTAAGCTTGCGATTCGTCTTGTGTTTCTTCCATCGTTTTGTTAAGCTCCGGCGCGCCTCCCACAGATGCAGGAGGTGATTGTCCACTGCGGGGATCTCGTCGGTGGTGTGAAGTGTTTGCGTGTGTTGTTTCTGTATGTTGGTGACCTGTGTTGCCCACTCCGCATAGCCGTCAGAGAATAGTACCGGAGGGACGTCCTGAATTCGAAATTGGTGCCAATTGGTTATTTTCGCCTGGCCCCATTTTTTACGGGCTGCCTTCGCCAAAAGCGTGATGCGGAGAAGGCAGTGGTCGCTGCCCAGGGTATCCCCCAGGTTCTCCCATATGTGGCGTTTGTAGTGTTCCTAACCAGAGATAAGTCAGGACACGTGTCACGGGTGACCGAGTTGCCCACACGTGTGGGGCAAGACGGATCCGTGAGCAACGTAAGACGAAGGGTGGAGATGAGCTCCGCCAGCTTGCGTCCCCTGGATTTCTCGAAGTGATAGCCCCAATGTAGACTGGGTGCGTTGAAATCCCCAATGATCACCAGGGGTTCATTGTCAGCCGACTTGAGAGCACGATAGAAAATTTCGCTGAAAGTAACACGCGGCTTATGCGGGGGGCAATACACATTAAGCACATGTATTGACGGGTCGCGGCGCCTGAGAGGCAGAACCCTCACCATGGTGTATTCTTGCTCAGTCTCCAGATCAAGATCGACCTGAATCGCGGTGTATGCTTTATGCACCAGGATGCAGGTCGAGGGGCCCCCCTGAAACGAGCTATACCCAGAGAATTTAGCATCATTGCCGGGCTCTTGCAAAGCAAGAAGCGCCGGCATGTCACCAAGGGACTGCAGGTAGAGCTGGAGATGTGACCGTTTTTTGCAGGCTCTGAAACCCCTGCAGTTCCATTGAATGATTTCGAATTGGTCTAATTTTTTAGCTTTCTGAGAAGGTTTGCCAGCCATATTGATGTTTTTATTTTACAGTGCTGGGTAGCCACTCGGTTCGGAGGCCGGCGCAGCCCCAGGTAGGGGTTGCATCAACGCCGCGGCTATCGGCCCGGAACCGCTTTCTTCCGCTGCCTGTCGAGGAGCTATTTTACGTTTTAGCTGCGGGGAGTCGCATGAGAGATAATTTTTTATTTGGGAGCTGACCCAGGGCTGCACCGCCTTAAGGACAGAGTCAGTCACCTGGGCCGCAATGTCGGGAAGCATTGTAGCAAATGCGGAACTGAACATGTCCTGAAAGGACTCGCGGACCGCAATCATAATTTGGTTCGGGAGCGCTGCCACCCGCTCCTCCAACTGCTCGGCTTTACGCTCCAGGGCCTCGAAGCGGCCGGCGTCCGCGGGGGCCGAATCTACCACCATGTCCGCGGTTTGCCGCGAGACGCTAGTTAGGCAAGATGATACTGAGGATCCGTCATCACTATCCTCGGGCTCAGCGTTCTGCATGGGCTCGGACTGCCCGGCCTGCTTAGCTTCTAATTCTTGAATTTTACGGGCGAGAATTTGATTTTGGCGCCTGAGCTCCTCTACCTGCCGCTGTAGGGCGGATTCGGTGGGGGAGGGAGGGGGGGTGGGCCCAGAGACTAACCCACTCCAACTGCTCACCTGATTTTGGCGCGGTACCAGAGGTGGGAAATCCTCGGCTTTCAGGACCGGTGGCCTCGTCGGGTTCCCGGACTTCACAAATTTTGGCGGCACGGACTGGGCCTTCTTGGGTTCGGGCTTGGGCCCCGGGGCCTGCTTGGGTCCGGCCGTGGGCGTCTGGGCCTTTTTGGGTCCCGGCGTCTGCTTCTGCTTTGGGGTGTGTGGGCGTCCCGGCTTGACGACCTTGCGGTACTTGCCCGCGCAGCCAGGCGCTCCGGTGGGATGGCTGCCTCCGCAGATGAGGCAGCACGGGGAGCATTGATGTTCAGCTGGGCCACCGTCAGGAGCAGCAGCAACCTGAGCCCCGCAGCGTTCACAGCGTCCAGGCTGCGGCCGCGGGCAGGCGTCGGCCCGATGCCCCACCGTGCCACAGCGAGGGCAGGCAGGGATCGTTTTCTTATAGAAGCGGACGGGAAGACGCTCGCAACTATAAAGCACGGTCCGCGGCACCCTTGTCCCCACAAAGGTGACCACAGCAACCTGCGTTTTGCCCAGTTTGCGCACGGATAGTACGTCGGGGTCCTCACTGAGTTTTTTCTTGACAGTCTCAGATGTCTCGTCCGGGGAGACGGTGATGACGCCCTTGCAGAATTCGCCGGAGAGCTTAGGGTGGCCCCGGAATAGCAGCGTGCGGCCTCCGACCGGCAGCATGACGTCCCGGAGCAGCTTCTCCGCAGCTTCCACTGATTTCAGTGTGCACACGAGCACATTTTGCTCCCACACGGGCCACACTGCAAGCCCCACACTTGCGGCGTCCCCGAGGATGCTGCGAACGGCAGCGCCGGCTTGTCCGGGACCTAAGGTGGCCTTCAGGTCGATGGTTTCTCGTGGCTTAAGCACCACAATGATTTCGTCTTTCCCGATGCGGGGCGTGTGTTGCGGCCGCCACCGGGGCTGTTTTGCTTGTTGCACAGCTGCATGTTGAGCGTTCTCGCCCTGCACATGTGCAGAGCGTCCCGCCACCCGTTGCTGGCCGGCGTCCGTGTTGGCGTCCCTGGAGGCCTTAGTCTTCCTGCGTCCGCGCCATACGCGGACCATGTCTTGGAGGTATTCCTCCTCGCTGGGAAGAGGCTCTTCATGTTGAACGGTTTCCATGTTAACGATCCCTATGGAGGTGGGATCGTATCCGGTGACTTGGCCTTGGACCGCCATTGCCGAGGAATCCCAGAGGAAACCCCGAACGCTGCCGGCGCAGGCCTTGCCACCGTCAGGCTTAGCGCCGCAGAGATGGGGCGAGGTCTTCAAAGCACTGAAAATGGAACAAAATTCAGCGCACCTTGGCAAATGTGGTGTCCACGGATGCCGCTTAGGTTGCCGGAGACGATGGTGCCAAGCTTTCTACGGGAAAGAGTTGAGGACCGCAAATAACAGCGATCATTGGTAGAGCCGACGTGGCGTGCGACCGCTCGCGCTGCCTGCCACCGGCGTTTCTTCTGGTGGCCGCTACTGGCAAATGGCAGGGTTAATTGGAAAGACCTGGGAGAGGTCTTTGCCCTGCAGTGGGTGTAGTCAGGCTGATGATGATGATCATGAACATACGCGGAAGGTAAAAGTTGTTCTGAGGGCTCGCTAAAGGGAAGAAGGTAATAAGTGAAATGAAATGAGGGTTGTTTCCGCAAACAGGGTTACACATTGTTATGGCCTAAAGGGGGAAAGAAGAAGCTTCTTTTTCTTTGTGCCTCGTTTAGTTTGCGCCCATGTATTTCCATCACGAACGGCCTCCAACTAACCCAACTTTCCATCCTATGGAAAGAAGATCGACCTAGATGTGATAACGGTCTGGTTTGCTACATTCGCCTCATGGGCGGGTTTGCGTAGCCGACTTTAGGAAGTTAGCGGCAGGTTATAGGAGTAGAAGTACTTACATATAAAAAAAACGCACATTTCTTCATTAAAAAAAGAGGAGGCGATAGTGGTTTTTTTTGTTCGAATATTTTTTCGAATATTAGTAATACTTCTCGTGCGATTCTCATGATTTTCCGCTCGTCATTTGGTGTATACTTCTCGTATGGTGTAAGCTATTGAAGGGGTTCTGAAAGGGACTCTCAATAATAATGGTGCTTTATGCCTGGGATGTTACAGGACGCCGCTTCACGAATATCCTCCAGCAAGATATTTTTTTTAAATTCGTTTTGTAGAAGCTGAGTTATCTGTAGTCAAAATCTGAATTTCTGAGTCTTCGTGCCTTTTCCTCTCCTCTCGCCACTTTTTACACGTCGGCGGCAGCGTGCGCGGGAATTCCCCGGAGGGCTGATGACTCGCTATAAGCGACGTGGCTGACTGGCCGCGACCATGGTAGCTGCGTGACGTCTGAAAGATTCTTACCAGTAGCCATCTCTTAACGTCACAAGCAGGAGCGCGAAACGGAGGTCACCAGTATGAAAATGTCGCCGGAAAGGGCGCGCCAATTTTCGCGCGCGATTGTGGGTTGCTGCGTGTGGAAGAGTATTATTTGTCTCGGGCGTTCGTGACAGCACAATGTCGTGAACAAGGACGGAAAAACTGGGCAAGTTGGTTGGGATTCATACTTATGCTGCGCGAAAAAAAAAACAAGGACAAAGCGAGCGAGAAGACACGACACGGGCGCAGTGTCGAGTCATGTCTTCGCCCGTGTCGTGTCCCCTCGCTTGCTTTGTCCTTGTTTTTTTTTTTTTGCCAGCTTATGTACTCTCCTCAGAAGGTGTTTCAGAGCACCTTTAAAGATTGCATGCATGCTTTTATGGGCAAAAAAATCACCACATATACAAACTACGTATACATTAGTTTATTCTCATGTGGCCCCATAATTTATTCGCTGCCCGCCGAACAGGGCAAACAACGTAAACTAGCGGCGCCTGTTATCTGAAACGATGATGTGTACATTCGTGGCTTCGTTTGGTTTCGCTTTCAGGACGTGGACGACCCCGACGTCCAGCGGTCTCTGGAGGCGGTGCAGCCCTTTGACTTTCATCTCGGCCCTAGGGAGCCTCCAGTTCACATCGACGGCATCGATCCCGACATCGACGAGGAAGAGACCGACATGCTTGCCCCTCCTGCCAGGCAGTGTTAACTGCACGGCTGTGACCTTCCGGTCGTTCCATAAAGCTAGAACTGCGAGACAGGTCCACTATGTTCTTTGTTCAAAGATATATTAGCTTGTTCACCAGCGTTTCTGTTTTAATTAATTACTGTACTCGATAAAGGATCGAGCTTGTTGTTTGTTGCTCTTAGCGTTAATAAAATGTGTTGCATATGATGACACCGCCAAACAGAGCGCATTGCTCACGTGTTTTTTACACCTACCTTTCTCTCTCTCTCTCTCTATAGCAACTGTTACCTTAACACGCTCCTGTGTGACGCCATGCCTGCAAGACCCGGACGGAGTTTGCAGATTGGCTGTGTGAATCCATACACCAAGGGCATATTTATGATGGGAGGAGCAGTCCCCCCCCCCCCCCCCCCCCCCCCCCCCCACCACCACCAAGAAAGCAATTGTACACTGGGAAACTACCCTGAACGCCATTTTCTGATGATTATGTGAAAAAAATACATTCTGAGAATAGGGCCGTCCCAGCCCCCCGCCCCTGAAACTGACAGCCCAAGGTGGCGCGATGGCGACAAACAAAAGCTGAGCTCGCTCACCATCGGCATTGAGCAAGCGGCAACGTAATTGAAACCGAGAGTTAGACTTTCAGTAGCACCTCTGAAATTTGAAGAAAATTCACCTTCGCAAATTTTTGAAACTAGGCGTAGACAACGGTAATTTAGGGACGAATTCACGTTTACAATTGCCGCACCAAGCCACATGACCAAAGCTAGCCAAGGAAGTTTCAAAAGGATTGAAAATTGTCGGTCTCGGTTTATAAACGCCATTGGCACACAGGATGTCCCACGTAATGCTTTCTAGCATAAAATATTGCGATATAAGCGTTGTTTTCGGTCATCACGTACAAGTATATCTTCAGTTCGCTGAAAGCTGCTGACCCGAAAGACGCGGGTTCGATCCCGGCCGCGGCGGTTGAATTTCTTTGGAGGAGAAATTCTAGAGGTCCGTGTACTGTGCGATGTCAGTGCACGTTAAAGAACCACTGGTGGTCGAAATTTCCGGAGCCCTCCACTACGACGTCTCTCATAGCCTGAGTCGCTTTGGGACGTTAAACCCCATAAACCAAACCAAACCACTATTGCTGAGATTTTTGACAGAATGATTGGTTAGCAGGAAATGATATGCGCGGTAACCGTCTCACTACTCGTGCACACCTCAACCGCAGATACTGAGCAGGAGTACTCGGGTTTGAACTCGAGCACGGCGGCCGCGTTTTGATGGAGGCGAAAGGCGCCCTGTGCTGTGCGATGTGAGTGCACGTTAAACATTTCCAGGCGGTCGAAATTATCCCGGAGAACTCTGGGCCGTCCACCAGGCCCGCGAGGCGCTTGGCGTCCCCACGTGGGAAACCTAAGGCCCCATCGGCGAAAGCTCTGCAGGACTATAAATAAAGTTGTTACCAACCAACCAACCTCCACTGCGGCATCTCTTTCTCTCTTTCTTCTTTCACTCCCACCTTCCTCCCTTCATTTACGGAGTGGTTCAGGTGTCCACCGAGATATGTGAGACCATAGGAGGCTATGGTGAGACAGATACTGCGCCATTTGCTTTCCTCAAAAACCAATTTACATTTACAATTTTAATATTGGATCGCCTGCCACCTGTACGAGTCCAGGCACCGAATTCGCCCTGAAACGTCCTGCACCGGGCTTTCCCAAAATTCGTTCTTGACTCGAAGCATGCGGTATTAAAAAAGATCTCGCTTTGGGCGCGTGAAGAGGTTTTAAAAATTCTCAAGTCGGGAATTTTAGCCTTTTTTTATTCAGTGTGCGTCATAGTCTTCTTGAAAACGCCGCGCATGAAACTGAAACCAAAACCGCATTGGAAGCGGAAACAGCAGCGCCCGTTCTGCTTCCGTTGCCAGTGCCATCGCCATTTCCAAAACAACGCACGCAGCAGTAGAATGGACGGGTTGCAGATGCTTGGTTGAGTGTCACATGCGCTGATTTCTTGTCTCTAACGTCGTTTCTGTCAGCGGAAGGCCTTCCACGATGCCAGGCTCCATAGAGATCCCATTGCGTGACACCGATGAGGTGAGTTCGTGTCCTGTCCTGGCTTTCATCGTGGTCGCTGTCGGCATGTGGAGCGGTTGTGGCGGACGCTCACCAGTATTACCGTTTTCCGCATGTAGATACTGATCTGCTCCTGTAACGTGCTTGTTCCAGGTGATTGAGCTCGATGTGGATCAACTCCCGGACGGAGAAGAAGTCTTGGGCATTCTCCGACAGGAGCAGGCTCAACTGCACCTATGGGTCAACCTTGCGGTACGTAAGAGCTGGCGATTGAGCGTGAGGAAACGGTATACGCGAGGGACGAATTGCGGAGAGTTGCGCAGAGCAAATACTCGTTGAGTCGTCGCGATGCGCTTCATAGATGTGTTGGTGCTAGCTATAGACCTTCCGCATTTCAGCAACCATAATCACGAACTTCCTTGCTGTGGATAAAATACATGCAGTGCGCAGCAATAATTTAGAAAAGGCAAAAAAAAAAAAGAGAGAGATGGCCTAAGTTTCGGCAGAGACAATTTATTTAGCATATGTGAGAAAGTTTAGCGGGAAAGTTTATTTTGCATTTGAAGAAAAATGAAATACATGACGTACCTAGTTCATTGCAGTGAAGAACACACCTGTTGGTCTTGATTTCTTCCTGGTAAGAGGTTGCGGTTTCCTGGTGTGCCGTCGCGTCTTTCCAGCGCTACTGAGAGAGTGTGGTGCACCTGGAGTCTTTTTTTTTTTTGATGCGATAGCTTTAGAAGCCTCATTGGGAAAGTAAATGTGTCGTCGTCGTAGAATTCGCCCATTGGCTCTAGGAAAGTGACGTCACCAGTCTGGATAATTCCAATTGGTTGAAGAGAACAGACGGCACTTCCGGTAAAGGCATGTACAGCTTCTAATGCTATCACACTGCCGAAACATAATGTAATTAGGTGTTCCTGCAAATTTTAATTTTTTTGTGTGTGTCTCAACAGTGCAAGACACCACTGGTACAGGGACATGCTTTCAGGCTTACAGGGGTGGCACTATTTCTATGTCACTCTGTCACACTGCCTGTCCTGTCCCCTGTGCATGGCCACTGTATGATGCAATTTTGTTACCCCCAGTGCCAGTGTTTATTAGTACTGTGAAGTTCCAGAGTACAGTGAGGCAACACTTTATCGCATAACATTGTAAAACAGCTACCATGGCTAAGCATAGGCTATTCAGCCTGTAATAACAGTAGCAGAGGAAATTGCATCGTTTATTGCTTCTCACCTTCCCATAAATCCTGGGAGTGGGTGCATATCAATGGAGGTGAAATGTAAAATGATTGACAGATGGTTACGATAGCCAGTAATGTGAAATTTGAGCTCTGGGCAGAGCTCTTCTTGTGTTTTCACACCACTGCTGGCACATGGCATGTTACGCTGCTAGCCACCCTCCGCGATCTTCCTGTGGTAGCCACCTTCTGGTTGTCCGCTCCTCCGCTCTCGCGGTCAACGTTTATAGATACTTTTTTAGTTTCATAACTCCTCCTCTGAAAGCGGGCGCTGCTTGTACCCGGGCGGTGAGAGGGCGCTGCAGTCGAGGTTTGCGCGGTCACCCGCGTGCGCGACTCCTCTCCTACAGATACTACATAGCCCGTGCCCGGGTTTGTCGTTGCCTTTTTTTTTTGTCCTTCTGTGTTCCTGTGCGCTCTGCGAACACGTGGTCCCCATCGTGCACTCAGAACAACAAACGCTGCTGGCCGTGAAGCAGCTTTCGAGCGCGACGACGCGCACTTGCTTCGTGCCCGGTTGTACCAGCGGCTACAAGAGGATCGAGATGAAGTTTAACGGAGTACACTGTGGGGCCAGTTGGTCGTACATAATCAGAAAGAAAAAACGTAGCGTTGAAAGAGGACACAGAAAGATGAGGACAGGACGGGGCTACATTTTTTTTGTTGCTCATGAAGGGGACGAGAACAAATAAAAGTGCCCAATGTAGAAGAAATGTAGTTTAACAGCGTACACTGTGGGACCAGTTGGTCATACATAATCTGAACGAAAAAACGTAGCGTTGAAACAGGACACAGAAAGATGAGGACAGAACGGGGCTACACGTAGCCCCGTCCTGTCCTCATCTTTCTGTGTCCTGTTTCAATGCTACGTTTTTTCGTTCAGATTAGGTACAAGAGCAACCCGGAGAAACGCCATCCGGACGGAAGCAAGAGGAAATATCAATATCATAGACTTCCTACACAACAAGGGCGTCAGCTATATTCTCACAGCGAAGTTTAACCAAGAACCGCTTGACACATTGAAAAAGCCTAGAAATGCTCATATATAATGTGTTTTTTTTTTAATCCAGAGATTTTTTGGCCTAGTGAGGTCATTAGGAGGTGACGAAGACCACCCTACAGTGACCAAGTTCAGCCAATTATTTAGGCTGCTTTCTCTTTATACACCTGTTGAAGTAGCTGTAAAAGGGAACTGTGAGACGGGAACTGATGGTGTCTTAATTAGTGCCTTCGAGAGCCTCGGAGAAAAGCGTCGCGACGCTCTCATCCAGAAAAAGGCTAGAAAGAACAGATCTGGCAGGAGCTGATGGCGATACTTTTCAGGGACCTCTCCAATGCCTCCAACGACACAGATACAGTGTTCCATCACCAGAAGAAACAGCCTTGTACTATTTGGCAGGCTATGTGGCTTTTAAAATGAAAAATAAAGCGCAGTGTGAACTCTGTAGCGCAATGTGACGCACTTGGCAGGCAGGATTCTCTGCCGCGTGAGGCTATGCTCATTACTGAGCGCGAGTATGTCAGTGGCAGTCTCGCGTACCCTTCCAAAAAGATATTTGCCTGTGTAAGCGCGGTAGAGGGTGCTATAAAACAGTCTAGAAAAGGCGAGATGTTCGGCGACCTGTTTTGAAACCTGCTGGATTCTCTTGTAAAAAAAGGCACGAATGGTGTTGGTTGTCCAGAGCATGCTGAGGTGTTCACAGCTCAATTAATTGATTTTTATTTAGTGACGCGCATGCACTTCTTTGCGTGAGCAAAGTGCTTGGAAAATAGTAGCGCCGTTAGAGCTCCAAGAGAGCGAAAGTAGGCGAAGCTTGTCTGACAAATTAGTTGACAGCAAATCTGTCTACAACGATGTTTAGTGGGTTTGTGAATAAAATTTTTCTGTTTAAATGCCAAGGGCCTTGAATTACTCATGCATTTCGGCTACACCGGTATCGAACTCGCGGCTTTCGGGAAAGCAGCCGCTGGCCGTAGCCACTGAGACAGCGGCGGGTTTTATTTGCACCAGCATTGCTGTAATAAAACGTAAAAGTAATTTTGCGCGAAATGCGAGACACAACAGCCAGTCGCGAAAAAACTGGTTCGGCGGATAATCCGAATCTATCGAAGTAGCAAGGTTAGGTTCACCTCACGAGAAGCTGAATCGAAGCATGCATTTCGTCATTGCCCGTACAAAACGGCCGCTTGTGACACGGCTCAGAATACTGCTCTTAAATTTGCAAACGCGCTAAGCACACATATGTTATGGATTACCTCCGGGCAAGAGCTGGAAACAAAAAACAGCAGTCGCGCAGCGATGATTCGAATGCGAGTGCTCGTACGAAACACTGCACGCTAGCAGACGACTCTCGCTCTCGAAGCTCAACCCGCGATTGCAGCGCCGCGGTGGCGGGGACGGCGACCGGCCGCTTGCTCCCTACTTGCGCTGCGAGGAGTTACGGAACTAAAAAAGTATCTATAAACGTTGCTCGCGGTGGCAGGTGGCGTTTCGCTTCGTTACTACCTGCCATCTGACAGGTGACAGGGTGACCTCTCAGGTGGCGTGTTACGCAGATGGCCGATGACTACAATGCGGAATGCAGAAGCGGGCACCTAATTGCTGCGCTCTAAAGTGCTAGTGTGCTCTGCAATGTCAGCACATGCTAAAACATTCGGGCTGGTTGAAATTAATTCTGAAGCCTCCCATGTGGTGTTCATCGGTGGTCACATGCAGCTCAGGACAAAAACTTTCGTGACACTATCATCTACCCATAAATGATTGTATTATAGCCGGACGCAACTCAAGAATGCAGCGG
The DNA here is from genome assembly GCF_055824585.1 of Amblyomma mixtum. NCBI lineage: Eukaryota > Metazoa > Arthropoda > Arachnida > Ixodida > Ixodidae > Amblyomma > Amblyomma mixtum. The sequence continues at coordinate 15,105,427 of NC_143016.1, forward strand.
CAAATGCCCCCCCCCAAAGGAGGCCCTCCATCTAATGGCATTGACTTATTGTCATGATGTCACAGTTAGTCCGCTTTTATCTGCTAGTGCTACATCACATGGGGCTGATAGTGGCAAAGGGATTAATCATGGATTATCTGGATTCACCAGGACATCATGATAGTTGGTCCAGGCCGTTGACTGGAGGGCCTCTTTTGAGGGGCCTTTGCCGCTGCTTTCTTGAGTTGTATCCAACTATAGTGGTGTCTGACTCCAGAGAGTGGGGAAAGTTGCCAATCGCAAGTTTGTTGACAAATTTTTTTTTTAATAATAATAGTAGGATAAAAAGTCTTTGAGAGCAGGGAAGCTATGGATGAGTTTTAGTGCTTGAGTGAATCAGGATGTGCAGGTTGCTCATGAGTTGAAATGGAATACAAAAATAAACAACAATTCACTGTAGTTGTATGCAACTCAAGAATGAAGCGGCTGATGCCCCTGAAAGGAGCCTCCAGTCAGTGGCGTCTAGCCATTTTAATGATGCTGTGATTAACCCTTTGAGGGTCGAATTATTTTGAAGAAAACTTTCCCAGGTGGTCAAATTACTTTATTGCGGATCTTGAATCTACAAAATCTATATAATCGAGAATAAATAGTAAAAAAAAATTAGGAACAGTACTTTGGGGACGGCATCACTCACAACTGGAAAATGTTCAATAGAATAGAATAGCAACGGTGATAAGCAAGCTAAGAGCAGCACCAATAAAGATAGAAATCAACTTTCACCGCCTCTGCAAAACAGTGCCCAAAAAGAGAAAACACGTTTCGCGCGACTCCGTTGTGATCCCGCGGCGGAATCAAAACCGCGTAGGCGCGTTGCCACAGAGGGCGAGAATACCTCGCGAGCAACGGTGATAAGCAAGCTAAGAGCAGCGCCAATAAAGATAGAAATCAACTTCGGCAGCCCCTGCAAGATAGTGCTGCCAAAAAGAAAACTCAAATTTCGCGCGACTCCGTTGCGATCACGCGGCGAAACCAAAACTACAAAAGGGGTGTTGCTGCAGTCTGTGCCGCTGTGCTAAAGCTAGACATAAGTTCTGCTTATCTCCGTAAGAAGGCAGCACAAAATTCAAACACTTCTTGTAAGTCCTAAGAGGTGGCAGCACCCCCCAGTGAGCACGCATTGTTCTTTTGGCGCAAAATTTCAAACGGAAGATCGAAACCGTACCCGTACGGCAAAGACCTTGCGGGACAGAAAACCGCCGCCGTACATATACGGCAAAAACCTTCAAAGGGTTAATCTGTTTAAGCCATGGCTAATCCCCCTTCATCTGCCACTCCCTGCGATTTCATGCTAGCAAGTCGAAGAGCATTAATTAACCACGACGTCATGAGAATCGGTCGCCGCTATTGGCTGGAGGGCCTCCTTTGAGGGGCATCAGCCGCTTCGTTCTTGAGTTGTATCCGACTATAGTGACTTGCATGTTGAATCAAGTGCTGTGCCAAATGATCCTTTGTAATGTTTGTCTTCTCTACCATCTTTGTGGGTATCTCCGCATGCATGCCACAAGTTTGAGTTCCCAGCGTATTAACTGTCAGTGGGGACTGGTGCCAAATATCCTAATTAGACTGCAGGCATAATAAGAAGCTTGACCAACTTCAGGACCAGGAAACTGATCTTTTAGTTTCGTTATTCTAGCTACAGCTGCAGGTCTGTCAAATCCAAGAACTGTGGAGTCTTATTAGTTTGGCTTTGCTGATGTCATGCATGGCACCTGCAGTTGTGAAGAGTTATTGAATTTACAATGGAGCCAGCTTGCTTAGTCCCCTTTTTCAGTCCTCCTCCTCTCAACTAGATGGCATGTGGAGGGATAACTCTTGCTATGCACATATTACATCCATGCGTGATGCACATTACTAGTGATGGCTGCTGTTAGGATGCTCTGAAATCAGCGATGTTGTTTTCATGGCTTATGTTGCATGGCTCTGCAGCTGGAGTACTACCGCCAGGGAAAGGTGGATGACTTTGTGCGGCTGCTTGAAGCTGGCCGCACGGAGGCCCGGCTTGACTACCGGGACTTTGAGCAGGACCAGATGACCTGCCTGGACACACTGGCCGCCTACTATGTGCACAAGGCCAGCCGGGAGAAGAACAAGGACCGCAAGCATGAACTGTTCACCAAGGCCACCCTGCTGTACACCACTGCCGACAAAATCATCATGTACACACAGGTCAGGGGCTGGCAGGCTCTAGCATGAGGCATTGTGTGGGGTCATTAGTAGTATCATTGTTGTTCAGTCACAACTTTCATGTTTCGTGGTTCGATTCCTGTTTTACTTTTTATGTAGTTCTTCCTTATGTGCATGGTTTTTGTCTATGTTTGCACTTTTTTCTCTTTTTTCTGCATAAGAATAAATTAACTGTGATGGTATGCATGCGGTGAATACTGTGCTACTGTTTTATAAGTCTTCTTGATGATTATAAATGAGTCTTGCTTCATTCATGTACTGACTGTGGCTCACTAGTCCTGCCATTTCACTTGTGAAATGCGCTCCATCTCTTCTTCAGAACCATCTGCTCGGGCGAGCGTACTTCTGTCTTCTGGAAGGTGACAAAATGGACCAAGCAGATGCTCAATTCAACTTTGTACTCAACCAGGTGAGCTTCTTTGTTAAGCTGTCATTCAGCAATATGCTTTTTTTTGCACTTGTGAGTGTAAGAAAGTGCATTTAATGTGATTTGTTTTACCCTCTCTTTCTGCCAGTCCCCCAACAACATTCCATCACTTTTGGGCAAGGCATGCATTGCGTTCAACAAGAAAGACTACAGAGGTGCACTGGCCTTCTATAAGAAGGCTCTGCGTACCAACCCAAACTGTCCAGCTGAGGTCAGTGTTTGCTGTTGTACTTTCAAGTTCTCGCTGCGTCCACTGTTGCTTGGACCATGCCTCTTTAGCATGGGAGACTGCTTTAGCACTGCACAGCATACATTTCAGTCATGACCAAACACTTTATTGGTGGCTATTTTGCTTGTGGAGTGACAAGTGCTATCACTGGTGCTGCTTTTGGTCTACAGAGAGGTGTGTAGCTTTTCTCTCTGGCTGTAGGCCAAGCTGACTGAGAGGTCAGTGTGGGGGCTCTGTGTGAAAAGTTTTGTTGACTCTAGTGCAAATAAGTACTATAGTGCTGAGATGGCGACGCGAAGGAGGTGGATGCTATTTAGAGCCCGTTAGTTTGTGTAGTGTTGAATTAGTTTGCACTGGAATGTAGAAAAAAAAATCTCTGCCTCTCCCGTAACCGAGAGTAGAGTAAGCATGAAATGTTTACGGGCCTAATGTCATCTCGGTAGACACCCGAACCGCACCGTACAGGAAGGCAGGAACGCCACCACCCGTTCAGCGCATTTGAACGCAAGGTTTTTTGAGGAAAGGAAATGGCGCAGTAATTCTCTGCCATCTCTGTGGACACCCGAACCGCACCGTAAAGGAAGGGAGGAACGCCACCACCCATTCCGTGCGATGCCTTGCCCTTTGAACACAGCGCTTCTCCCCCGGGCCCCTGTGCGCCTGCGCGGCTTGGCTTCGATGCGCGAAGCCCCTAAGAGATCACGTATGACAACGAAGTGTATCGTGGCATTTATGTGCTTTTTGCACACGTTATTAGAAATCGGAAATTATAATTCCGTGCATTATCAAACGCACAGCTCGACTGATATCTTGATAAACATTGAGAAGGCACTGGCAGCAGTTATTTTTTGTTACTCGTTTGGAGACCAACCGGCGCTTGCATGCCGGTTGCGTAGGAGGGCTTAGAGAGTCTCGTTAAATCTCGTTTAGTCTCGTACGGTGCCCGGATGTTCTCGTTTCAGAGCCCGGATGATGGCTCTCGGTCTCGGCGTGACGTCACCACACTGCCGACAACGGGAGCTAAAAGCATTTGATGCTTAAAAATGAAAGGAGCAATGAGTTCGCAGGGGAGGAGTCCCGGGATAAAGAGCACTTGTTCCCTGTGACACTGATATTTCGCTTGTACTTACCTTTTACTTGTACTTGTACTTACCAGTTTTTATTGTACCAGTTTTTTCCTTCAAGAAATCAACATTTTGGCCGTAATATTAAATTCAGATCACCGTGTGGCCTGAATTTATGTAGGAGCAGAAAATTTTATAGCATGAAAATTTTGGGCATCTGGTTGTCTTAGTATGTCGATATCTCAACATCTAGGACAGATAGAGATGTCCTGTTGTTTGCTAAGGGAAGCTAAAGGCACAGTGTATGCAATAATCAATGCAGATTTGCTCAATCGCACAATTTCGCAAAGTTTATCGATGCATTACATTCATACCTTGAACATTGATATTCCAAGTGTTGTAAAATTACTAATGAGGGTAAAATAGAAAAATGGTTTTGATTACTATTCCACTCTTTACTCACCATGCTATGTAGCCATGGATTAAAAATGATTTTTTATTGACACTTCTTTTTTTGCACAGAGGCACTAATGAATGACTAATTAAAATGAATTATATTGGGAACCAACTACTTTATGAGAAAGATAATTCAACTGTTGAAATCAGTGTAAAAAACCGAGCCAGCTGGTCTAGTTTCATTAGGATTGGACTAAAAATAAGGAAAATAGGTCTAAGACTAGTGTCTCCCCTTAACTCACTCAAGGTTAGGCTACATGCGACGCAAGTACACTCAAAAGTAGAAGAATGTACAGCCGCTGCTGTACCTCAGTCGGTGTGGAGGTCGTGGGTTCGGATCCCATGGGCTGGATGTGGTTGTTTCTTCCTCTACATTCTAATCAATTTTTTTTTTTCAGGTAAAAATTGATTGCACTGTAATTTTATATTAGCCAACACTACAAATAATAAAAACATTTCGTTATGCTTTCCTAGGTTCATCGGCTGTTCTCTTCCTTCCTGTGTATGTCGTAATGAGCCCCTCATTTTTTTACTCTCGTTGAAATTAGCCTGTTGCAGCAACTTGGTGATTCTTCGCCTGAACACAAAAACACAGACTAGACCTCTGTCTTTACTTTCTGTTCATCAGCGAGGGAAAATGCAGTAACCTCTGTGCAGTGGGATTTCTGTGGATACTTAGTAATTTTGTGTTGCCCAAATGAATACTGAGTCTGCCACTACAGCATCATCACCTTGCCTGTGTGTTAAGTGCCTTGGAATATGGAACTTCAACAAATTATTCCTTTGTTTGAACTTAAGATACTTAATTGCTGTAGTGTTCTTCACGAGATACTTCATGATGAAGCCATTAACCCGCCAAAAGGTGTAGATTTCATGCTGGGTGCAATGCACTACTGCTTCCAGGGGGTGTGGTATTGTGTGTATAGAAACAGCTGAGTGCACTTTGCGGCCTGTGTTCTTTCAACACCATGCCCTCTCTTGTGGCATTGCTCCTTTCTGACGGGTTGAGCAACGTGGCATGCAGGTGCGTCTTGGGATGGGCCACTGCCTCTACCGCCTGGGCAAGCAGGAGAAAGCACGGGCGGCCTTTGAGCGGGCGCTGGCCCTGGACCCACAGTGCGTGGGTGCCCTCTCGGGGCTGGCCGTGCTGCAGCTGAACCGCAAGGGGCCCGAGGCAACGCGTGCTGGCGTCCAGATGCTGTCGCGGGCGTATGCGGTCGACCCGTCGTGCCCCGTGGTGCTCAACCAGCTGGCCAACCACTTCTTCTTCAAGAAGGACTACAGCAAGGTGCAGCACCTGGCCCTGCACGCTTTCCACAACACGGAGAACGAGGCCATGCGGGCCGAGAGCTGCTACCAGCTGGCCCGCTCCTTCCACGTTCAGGAGGACTATGACCAGGCCTTCCAGTATTACTACCAGGTACTGCCGCTGGGCCTCTCACTTACGGTCACTGCAGTCATTTGTTCGGTGGGTTGGAGCTGAGTTGAAGGCACTGTGTGGCTGCACTACTCTACTTCACATGACACCTTCTGTTCTTTCAGAAGTACTGGCTGGGTATGTTTGCCCCTTACGCTTTCACAGTTCGTTCACAAACTGTCGCTGCATTTCAGCTCATGTTGCGTGCACTCAGGTTCAGCCTACCCATTGCATTTGGTTGATAAACATCTATATGACCAGAATTTATTGAAATTGTCAACGTAGTAGCCAAGAAGCATTTGGTTGCTGAACATTTATACAATCAGAATTTATTGAAATTGTGAACATAGTAGCCGGGAAGTTGTCTTATCCGGAAACGTCATATTTGGAAAAAACAATGGCGCAACTCCATGGGATATTTTTATTGCCTGCGATTTTGAGCATGTGAACCGCGAAATTGTATGAACCGGGAATGTGTCAATGAGGCTTTACTGTATTTCTGTCTGATTTGTGGAGACCGAGTTAGTGCTGTGTTTACGCATATAATAGGTGCACTTACATCATAGGCGCACCCCCAGTTTGGTAGCTAAAAATAATTTTTTTTTATTTCCGCGCATAATAGGCGCACCCCGAAAAAAGCCCTGAGATCAATACTGTATTTACATGATTGCAAGCCGATGCCTCCCCCCACCCCCAAATCTTTATTTTAAAGGGACTATGCAGTAAATTGTGATTACGTAAAGCAGACGAGAGATAGGCATTCTATCACTTGTCACCCCAGTGCAAGAATTTTTGAGCTAGCATCAATAATAACGAAGTTATAGACAATTAAAAATCATGCTCCTCCTCTCCCCCCTCAACTCGTACATGCGGAGCACCAAGAAAAAATAAAGAAAACAGCTCTGGGACTGGGCCCCGCCCACAAATGCGTCATTCCCGTTTGGTTTGTGACTTCCGGTTGTCGCACCCAGCACCCCAGCAGCAGCGTCGGCAGCGTCTCTTCGGTCTCTCTTTGCCTTCCTGGATCGCGTTGCACGTCGGATTTCTTTGCTTGTCACTGCGACAAAGGCACTGCTAGTGGTTTCCGAACTCCCGACAGAAAGAGGCGGCAGAGGTAAATTGAAAACGTATGCGTGAAGGCAGTGCCCTGGCTCACGCTTGCCCGAGGGTACCGAGGGGGTCGCGCGGCGGCTCGAGCAAACGATTTTCACGGCTACCGGAAGTGTACCCGTGATGTCATGGCTGCCGTGGCTCCAGCGAATGACAACGTGTAGTGGCCTGCCGACGTCACGGGACTAGTGACGTCTATTTTCCCGATTTCGGTGTCGGAAGTCGGTCACTACGAAAACACCAATCGGCCCGCGAATTTTAAAAAACACGGTTTTTAAAAATTCTTAATAAATTGCCGGCTCAGTTCCGAAGACTCATACTTGGTGTGAATGCTTCTTAGCATCATTTCGAAGTATTGAAAACATTTACAAGTGACCTTTAATTCATTGCATAGTCCCTTTAACAGTTTTTGCGGAACTGACCACTAGTCCTCACTAGTGCTGCCGCCGTCACAGCTGCTGCGGACCCACAGCACATACAACGACATCGCGTGGAACAGCCGTACACAGTTTTCAGGGATGCTCACTTTAAACGTCTGTTTGGAAAGCTTCATCTCCAGCCGGAAACCTTCCCGACTTCGGCCCATGGAAACCTCGGCGCTTGGAGTCATGTATGAAAATTTAGGCACGCCACAGTCGCAACTGCCACACTTTTTGGAGATGTCGAATTTCCTGCCTGCCGCATGCTTGCCGTGTTTGAGAACAAACTCCCAGCCGTGTAGCTATTAAGGTGCTTGTAGGTCGTGCTAGAACAGTAACGCTCGGCGGCAAAGCCACAGCTACGAAGAACTAATAGGCTACCACAGATCCCAGCACTTTAACCGCCACAAAAAAAAACTGGAGCTGGCGATGCTTATGCCAAAATGGATAGCGAAAGCTCGTGGTGGAGGAAAAAGTTTAGGATGATGATGAGCTTGGCCTCGAGCGCCCTCTGTGGCCTGAAGCTAGAAGCTCCTGTGCACATGTGTGGCCTCCTCGATCAAGCGGCCATTGCGTGCAGCCGAAGCTGATCACAGAGGCCACGGCGCGTGCATTTCAAAGGCTATTCCCGCATGGGTCTCGGTGCGGCCCTTACACGTATCTTTTTTTTTTTAAATTTTTCCTTTGATAAAACAGTTTGCGGCCCACACATGGGTGCGTTTATGCGGTATGTTCAATTTTGCGAGTCGCGTAATAGGCGTAATTTCGCGTAATAGGCTCACCCCGAACTTTGAGCCCGATTTTCTGGAAACAAAGTGTGCCTATTATGTGAGTAAATACGGTATTTGCTTTGGGTAATCGCAACAAAATTGCTATCATACAATTCTATTTAGTTTTTATAATTGCAGCCCTTGGTTGTTTCCTGAAATGGCGCCACGTTCCTGCTATCGCTAGTTTGAGCCAGTAATGCAGAGCGAATGCTGGGCATCGCATTGATTTAGCAAATGACCATTACGCAGGTGCAATTGTTATGTTTTACCAGGCCTGCATATTATTGTCTCACTTCGTAATACTTTTGAGATGTTCCAACATTTATGAGTTGCAGCATATAAGTAAATGCATGCTAAAAGAATTTTGGTGGCATTCCAGTGTTTCCTTTTTTTTTTTTATGCATACCCACAAAATAAGAGTGGTGTGGGCAGAGGCCTACCTCCTTAGGCTCCATTTTACTTTCTTTCTGTCTGTTATTTGGTGCCGCTTTAGCCAGTATCGGCAGAAGTGATGCCATTTGGCTGTTTTCTTTGCCAACAGGCTACTCAGTTTGCACCACCATCCTTCGTGCTGCCGCATTTTGGCCTTGGCCAAATGTACATCTTCCGGGGGGACGTCGACAATGCGGCGCAGTGTTTTGAGAAAGTACTCAAGGCCCAGCCTGGCAACTATGAGACCATGAAAATCCTGGGATCGCTGTATGCCAACTCATCGAGTCAGTCCAAGCGAGACCAGGCAAAGACTCACCTCAAGAAGGCAAGTTCTAATGCGGCACTGTTCCTCTCCCTTGATCTTATATTGCTACTCTTCATTTGCACTCTGCATATATATGCAGGTTGATGCAACCTTAATCCAGTGAGAGTGCCAAAAGCACTCTAACAAGGATAATTGTTCCATTGTTCCAACATTTACGAGTTGCAGCACATAATAACAGCTGCATTTCAGGAGGATTTTAGCATAGGGACTTGATAAAACAGTAAAACATTCAGCGTTGTTAAAGTGCTTAAAGTCTTGCTGAGTGTTGTGAATTAGTGCTATTATTTTTTTTTTAATACAAATTTGGGGCCGTATTTTCTTGGATTGCTTTCTTCATTGAGTTGTGTGTAGTATTGCATGGTGACATGGTAGTGAGTCTTCGGTTGCATTCATATGAATCTCTAATTTCTGACTATTTCACTGCTTCTAGCTTATTATTTGATGCCGCTAATATTAGAGGTATGTTATTTGAACAATAAATAACAGGAGGTCTCATTTCACTGTTGTGTAAAGTGTTTCTTGTTTTTCTTGTCACCTGCGTTTGCAAGTGTCTGCATTCACAAGCAGTAATGTTTCTTCTTGCTTGGGTTCACCTTGCACCCAATGGGAGTGACACCTACTTGCGCATGTGTGTGCATGTCTTGGAATGCAGGTGACTGAGCAGTTCCCTGAGGATGTGGAGGCCTGGATAGAGCTGGCTCAGATCCTGGAGCAGGGAGACGTCCAAGGGGCACTGTCAGCCTACGGAACTGCCACCCGTCTGCTCCAGGACAAGGTTTCTCATCTGTTCATTGCGACTACTTCTTCCACTATGGACTTCAGTTTAAGGGGGGGACATGGGTCTTAGAGCATTTTTTTTTTTATTTACAGACCAAAGGCAATGAAACTGCACAGACTTATTCAGTTTTTTCTGCTGATTTCAAATATGCAATTTGTTTAGTTCTAGGCCAATTTGTTCCTGAGATATTAATATACATCATGCCATTGTCTGCTGAAACAATAGAAAAAAAATGGGCCACTAGAAATTTAATTTTAATGTGTGGGTAGATACTACAATGTGTGTGAGGAATGCAACGCTGGAAGCAGTTTTCAGTTTTTTGTCCGTGTGGACAAATGGGCTTAATAGTTAGTTTTCAAGTGAGTTGACCAGACATACAGTGCCAGAAAACATGACACACATGAAACTAACTATTAAGCCCATTTGTCCACATGGACAAAAAACTGAAAACTGCTTCCAGCGTTGCATTCCTCACACACATTGTAGTATCTACCCACACATTAAAATTAAATTTCTGGTGGCCCATTTCTTTTCTATTGTTTCAGCAGACAATGGCATGATATATATAATATCTAAGGAACTAATTGGCCTAGAAATAAACAAATTGCAGATTTGAAATCAGCAGAAAAAACTGAATAAGTCTGTGCAGTTTCATTGCATTTGGTCTGTAAATAAAAAACATGATCTAAGACCCATGTCCCCCCTTAATGCGACTTTCTTTGAGCTGTTGCTTCGGTTATTAGGCTGATGCTTTATTTTTTTTGCCTTTTATGTCTTCCTCTAAAGCGAATTGAAAAATTGATGCTTTGTTGAACATATCAGTTCAGGTCAGAAAACCTAGCTACTTGTTACTTTTTAGCTTTTAGCCTAGAACCTACCTCCCACCAGCTAGCAAGCACTTTGTTTTGTTAACACAAATATGTGTCTGTTAATATGGCGATTAATTTTCTTCAGTTGAAGTTTTTGCCTGATGTCATATATTATAGCCAGACCTGTAGCCGTGTTCCAGTGGGCGACCACACTGTTGCTGCTACCTTGATAACTCAGTTTGCATAAAAAGATGCACTGCGGGCTTTGCCAGTCTGAGCACTTAAGTGGTGCGCTGCATAGCAACAGTGGCATCATCAGCCAGTGTAGCCTTAGGCGTTTGTAGGCGGTGCTAGTGTACAGGTGTACAGACTGCACAGTCGTGTGCACCGTATCCCAACCAGCGTCCCTCATAGCCTGAGTCGCTTTGGGACATTAAACCCCAATAAACCATAAACTGTATCCCAACAGCAACAGCTGCTGTCAGATGCTGCTTTCTTATCTGCTCAGTGCACTGCCAGAGTGCTGTAGACAAGCCTTGTGCCCTCTCTTACTGTGTGCCGGCTCACAGGCTCACTGGCCTTGAGGTGCTTGTTCTTTCACAGATTGGTATGTGGGGATGCGTTGTCGGGTGCATCATCTGGCATCTTCCTTTGCCCTGACCCCAGGTGAAAGCGGACGTGCCACCGGAGATCCTGAACAATGTGGGGGCGCTGCACTTCCGGATGGGCAACCTGCAGGAGGCACGGCGCTTCTACGAGGCATCCCTGGACCGCAGTCGCACTGAGGCCCAAAATGACGAGCACTATTACGGCTCCATCTCGGTGACCACCACGTACAACCTGGCCCGACTGTACGAGGCCCTGAGCCTCTTTGACCGGGCCGAACAGGCCTACAAGAACATCCTTCGAGAGCACCCCAACTATGTTGACTGTGAGTGGCAGCGTCCCTGTGCAGGTCTTTTTGCTTGGTCCTCACTGCTCTGCTCTGTGGGAAGCTGGTCTTGTGTCAGAGGGCTTGTCTTGGGCTTGAAGTGAATATTTATCGGAATATAACGTAACCCAAAATCTGAAATTGACAGGACCCCCACACTAAGGAATCACTATAATTTTGATCTCCTCACCCAGTGGCCTCAGGCCTACCTTTCTGATAAATTCATTCTTATATTTAATTATTGGCCTGAGTGCCTATTATCTGCTGGGAGCCTTCACTTTTGTCCGGTGTACATATGTGAAACTTGAATGAAAGAGTGTGCTTTAATCGAAAAGCATTAAAAATGACAAATGAGATCATGAATAAAGATGAAATGTAGACACTACGCATAATCACCTATGCAACCTAGATGTTGCTAGTGCCCATGGTGAAGAAACAGATTGAGGTCATTAGCCCAAGACTGGAGGAATTGTAGGAACATTTTGTTAGTTAGGTGAAATGTGTAACATATTAATGAGGTCTTGTAAAAGCCAGCAGTTTATAATGCTTATGTAACAACATTGTGTGTTGACAGTCGCTAACTGGTTGGTATTGGTGCTGTGCAGTGTAGTAACTGCCAGATTTGTCTTGTGTGGTTGACGCTGGTAAATGCTGACAGCTTGCCATGCTCACAATGGTTGACCTGAATTGTTCTTTCCACTCTGTTACTTATACGAAGATTTTATTCTGATAATATGGCTAATGCCGGTGCACCCATGTCCTTTTTGTGACCTTTTTTTTTGTGGGGGGAGCTACCACGGGCGATTGTGCTTTTCATGAGTGAGGTAGTTTTTTTACCTGTTTCCTCTTTAACCTCTCAGTGCTTTCATAGAAGCAAAAAAAATGCTCAGAAAATTGTTTCTTTATTAGCACGTGCACGTGCTTCAGTGACTCTGCTGAAAGGCATATTAAGAGAACTCTCATTTTCATCTACCCTTCAAGCTTGCTGTTGCTGAATTAAAAAGTCTGTCTGTGGAGCCTTCTTGCACCATCTAGTTTTTGTTTCTCTGGAAGTGCAACATGTAAATGTATTTATGATTATGCTAATGAAACGAATTATGCTGGACAAGCCACACTCACCTTTACATAAATTTCACTAAATTTGATAGGCTCGAGCTGTCATCATTATGCAAAATTTGACCTTAGTGATACTTGCCTATGAGTTTGAATGTTCTTTTTTGTTGGCAGGTTATCTTCGTCTGGGCTGCATGGCAAGAGACAGAGGCCAAATCTATGAGGCCTCTGATTGGTTCAAGGAAGCCCTTCAAGTGAATCAGGTGATGATGGAGAAATACCAGGCCTCACACTGCTTTTTCGTTCCTGTTACCTGAAATCAAGTTCTGGTATTGTTGCTTGCTTTGTGTAAAAAATGAATGATGCTTTAATGTAGTAGGCTTTCTCAGCTAGTGCGTCTCACCCTCTTATATTCTTGTTTAACAAAATAAGTAGATTTTATTTTATTACATCAACTTTCTCAGAATAAGCAGGTGCTGTTTGAACTTAGAGCTCTGACAAGTATTGTTAACTTGCACATAATGGTTTTACCGATGTTTCATGGTTATAGACACAGGTAGCCACATCTATGGGCATACGTGCAGCTGACCTTGTTGCCTCTGACTGCAGCTGCATAACAGTGTTGTCAAGAATGATATTGTTGGTATAGTCTTTAGCAAGCAGGTGTAACTGGGAAGGACACCATGAAGCACTTATTGCAGTGTTTTGGCAGCCTTACAGAACATGGGGTAATGATTCTGTCCTTTATTTGCTACCTTACCTGTGTCCAAGCTTTTTCATACTTTATGATTGGAGTTCAGGGGGCATTTTCAAAGGCCTGATATTTAGCACCCATTATAGTAAAATTAGGATCAAAGACAAATGAAAAAAAGCATTATCTAAGCCTGCGGCTCTCAAACCGTGTTCTGTTGAGCCCTCAAGCTCCTCAAGAGTTATTTTTGGGTGCCCCAAGCACCTCAATCTATGCATGCCTCAACCCCTGTCCTTTACTCACCCTATTTCGGTCCTCAGTTGTACTGTGAAAATACCAGATAGTTTCACTATACACCCAGTCATTATTAATTAAATTTGTGCATTATTTAATGGGCCGTGTTTCTGCATGCCGTCTTTTGCATGCATGTCAGGGAGAAAGGGATGGAAACCTAGACACGGAGGGCTCCTAGGCTCCTTTTGAAAGCTGTCGGGGTTCTCTGAGGCTAAAAAAATTGATGAAATCTCTGCCATGGGCTGCATTTGACTTTGCTCATCAGACTGTACCAGTAGTCTAAATATGCACCCAGAAAAAAATTGAGGCATAATCACTTGCTTTGATGCAGAGGAAACGTGACAACATCCTTTTCTCACTCGCCAGTCTATTCAAATTCTGATTCTGTGCCAATTGTGTCATCTCCTCATCTCACATTGTGTCATCTCTGGATGTTTGCTTAGTCCGGCTGTTGTAATTATGCAAAACATGTCACTCTGATAGATTGTGGCAAGTCCTGATACTACTGCCGGCACAGTGGTGCAGTGGTTAAGCAATGCACCACTGCACTGGCAGGTGGGTGCTTCAGACGCAGCCACCAATGGGACATGTGAGAGCCAGGTTGCTAGAGTGAAACAGCACTGCGCGAAGACGACGGGACAAAAGAAGGCGCGAATACACACACACAAAGCGCAGGTTGCTCTTCCTGAGCAGTGCAGAGGAGGAACACCCCTTGCAAGCCTCATTTTTTGCACACATCGTTCTTTGGGAGGCTGTCTACTTTGCACATAGGCCTGCTGCTGTTGGAGTCATATTCTTCTCAGGCATTGTCTTTTTTGCTGAGTCATTTTAATCCCGCATCTGCCTCCTTCCCCCAATAAGTGGAGAGGGGCCAGGGGAGATAGGGACTGTTGGCAGGTAGTGAGGAAAATCCCCCTAAACACCACCTGCCACCTTCTAGAGGTAGCAGGTGGTGGCTCCACACAGACGTCGCCGCCGATGCTGACGCCCGACAGTTTTCACCTCCGTGGCCCTTCTAATGCTCTAGCATTAAAATGAAATGTTTGAATGCCCCGTGAGATGGAGGTGGTTGTGTTCACCCCACTGACTTGGCCAACTCTGGTGTGTGGTGCCTTGCAGGAGCATCCCGACTCATGGTCCCTCATTGGGAACCTCCACCTGGGCAAGCAGGAGTGGGGTCCAGGCCAGAAGAAGTTTGAGCGCATCCTGAAGGGGGCCCCCGGGGATGCCTACTCCCTGGTGGCACTGGGCAACGTGTGGCTGCAGACGCTGCACCAGCCCATCCGTGACCGGGACAAGGAGCGCCGCCACCAGGACCGGGCCCTGGCCATGTACAAGCAGGTGCTGCGCCTCGACCCACGCAACATCTGGGCCGCCAACGGCGTCGGTTGGTTCTCCTCCTTCTCTGTTCTCAGCACGTGGGCACAGGCACAGTTTAGTGGTGCACACAAATTGAACGCAACTGGTGTTCACCTGAACTCCTTGCAGGGGTCACAGTTTTTAACCTTGACAGTGAAGAATTGCTGTTGCTTTCTCATGCAGCTCTATTCACTAGGGATGAGCTTGTGTAGAGTGGTGATTTGAGCCAAACAGTGTGGAGTGCCTTAATTACTCACAGTGCTTAAAGCATTGATACGACACTAAACTGCTTGCGAGACGTGGACAGCTTGTTGTTAGCATTGCGAGTAAGCAGGCTTAGAAAATGTGACCTTCCAGCTTCACTCATTGTGATTGCTGTGTCACTGCTGCTTGTTACTCGTCAGTGCTAGTTTTAATTGACAGTCCACGCAAGAAAACTAGTTTCAGTGATGTAGCTTCAGCCAACAAGCTCAGCTAGTACAGTTCTTGCTCGGCCTTGTCTATATTCGCATATGTTTTGGACTCATTTCATGCGTGTGCTCACTCTCTCGTGGTACCTTAGCAAGTGATGGATGTGCTTGTGTTAAGGGGGGACACTGGTCTTGAAGAAAAAATTTTTATTAATGAAGTCACAGTTAAGAAACCTTCAGGGAATATGTATTTTTGTGCGCTGATTCTAGATGTGTCATTTAATTTCATGTAAAACAATTCATTGAGCACTTATGCAATTTTTATGCATGTATTTGGGGAAGAGTTTTGAAGAAAATTTGCTGCAGGAAATTCGCTGAAATGTATGCCATTGGGTTCTCTTGACGCCAAGGAATGCAATAAGGGTAAAATTATCTTTCTGCCTATCATAGAACCCGAGTTATAGGGTTTTGAATTTGTCGCTTCAGAAATTAGACGAAAAGTGTGTGCTCCTGTTCCTGAAGTGGCAGCTCCAGTACCCTATAACTCAAGTTCTATGATAGCCAAGATGATAATTTTACCCTTATTGCATTTCTTGGTATCAAGAGAACCCAATGGCATACATTTCAGCGAGTTTCCTGCAGCAAATTTTCTTCAAAACTCTTCCCCAAATACATGCATAAAAATTGCACAAGTGCTCAAGGAATTGTTTTACATGAAATTAAATGACACATCTAGAATCAGCGCACAAAAATACATGTGGCCTAAAAATTTCATAGCTATGACTAGATTAATAAAATTTTCTTTTCAAGACCAGGCTCCCCCCTTAAACACATAAATATGGTTCCCTTACAGGTGCTGTGCTGGCCCACAAGGGCTACATTTCGGAGTCTCGGGACATCTTTGCCCAAGTGCGGGAGGCTACTGCTGACTTTTGTGACGTCTGGCTCAACATTGCACACATATATGTGGAGCAGAAGCAATATGTTGCTGCGATTCAAATGGTAAGTGCTGGCTTCTTTATTGGGGTGGCTTCTCCTTTGCTTCTTTGCATTCTTTTTCACTCTTCCTTGCCTCTGATAGGCATACAGTCGCCGTCCGATTTTTCAGACTCGGTGGTACCCGAAAAATGGTCCGAATAATCGAACAGTCCGAAAAATCCGTGAACTTAAAAAATTAAGCTTTTCTGCGAAAAACCGGCTTTCAAAATCGCGAAAATGGCGTCTACCCTTCACTGGCAAAAAGCTTCCCGTACTTTTCACCTCCCTCGGTGGCAAAGAAGTGGCAGCAATAGCTGTACAGTGCCCCACTTCATGTTATCGCAGACTCCAAGAATCCCATGAATAACATGACCCTACAGTGCATGTGTTTGAGAGCACTGTTCTCATTAGCCTCCGCCCTCTCATTAGCCTGTTCCGCTGCTAAAAGCGATGCTGATGATCTTCTGTGTACAGCTTTCTCTGTTATAGAAAGCAAGGCTAAGAAGTTAGCTACAACTTTGTATGTCACTAGAATCTGGGATGATGAGGTAACAGTCTGTCGGGTTGTGCTTGATCTTGACTGCAGACAAGACCGTGTTTGATTATGGGAGGGCGTTTTTTTGCTCATGGTTATTGTTTAGTGCATCTGGCTTTGGATAATGTTACTGGAAAGAAATGGGTTGACTTGTATTCAATACGTTCACCTTGCCATAGGTGGGGCTTACTTTTACCTGTTTGTGAATTGCCAAGCAATCCGGTCTGATCATGGTGCTTTATCCAGCAGATAAGAGACTGTGGCATCTGCTGTGCATTTCAGTACGAGAACTGCCTGCGCAAGTTCTACCGGCACCATCATGTGGACATTCTGGTGTACCTGGCCCGTGCTCTGTTCCGCTGCAACCGTCTGCGCGAGTGCAAGCGTGTGCTACTCAGGGCACGCCGGGTGGCACCCCAGGACACCCTGCTGCTCTACAACATTGCCCTGGTGCTGCAGAAGCTGGCTGCCCAGTGCTTGCGTGACGACAAGTCCTCCCTGGCCACCGTGCTCTCAGCCGTTCACGAGCTTGGCCTTGCACACAGGTGTGTAT
The DNA here is from genome assembly GCF_055824585.1 of Amblyomma mixtum. NCBI lineage: Eukaryota > Metazoa > Arthropoda > Arachnida > Ixodida > Ixodidae > Amblyomma > Amblyomma mixtum. Next base: position 15,122,693 of record NC_143016.1, read on the forward strand.
GCATTGTGATGGTGATTCACTCCCTTGATTCTTATTTCAACTCGCTGGTTGCTCAGAGGTGGTGTTTCGAAAGCATAGAGGAGTGAAAATGCAGCTAACCTTGCTTCGAGGCTTAAGAGAGGCCATCATTCGTGCGAAAAATTGCCTCGTACTGGCACCGAATTTGTGGGAGGAGAATCTTGATGCCGTCGTTGTTGGAGCCCCAGAGGAATAGAGTTGCGGGATGTACAGTGGGTGTTTGGAAAGGATTGTGGATTAAATGTGCTGAAGATTCTTTGTTTTTACCTGTTCTTAATCTTTGCACCTATTGTCAGCATTTTGGTAAAATGGCACTTTTTGATAGGGTAGCATTGGCGCTCGTTCACGTGAGCCTAGAAGAAATACGGATGAAGCTGGAATGCAACTGATTTTACTTCTCGGAAGAAAGAAGAACCAAATTGCCCAATAGCCATGCTTCAGTAGCCATGAAAATGAGCAGGTGCTGTTAACCCTCTTCAGTCCTGCACTGTTTCCGTGCCTTTGGAATGGTGTGTGGTCATTACAGGAGCTCCTGTAACTCTACACTACATGCAAAAATGAAGTTCATTTTGTTAGTTTTGCTCTTACTATGTTTTTAGTGACCTTCTTAACAGCGGCGTAATCTGTACCCTTTTGTTTGTGCAGGTATTTTCAATACCTGAGTGTCCATGGGGACCGAATGAAGTATGACCTTGCCCAAGCTGCTGCCGAGTCCAGGTGAGAATGTGTACTCGTTGTGTTTGTGAAATTGATTTTTGTGACCGGTAGGATGTTCACTTTGCTGTGTTCCTGTGTGCAGTATGAAAGGAACAGGAATTAGCACAGAAGTGCATATTGTCTGGTTATTGCTCTACTACAGGTACGAATGACTTTTGGATATTATATGCCAAGAGGAAAGCTAGTTAGAAAACAAAGAAACTGTGCTTGTCACTCATAATTATGGACTAATCAATAATTGAATGCTCGTACTTTGTTTCCTTTCACATTGTATATGGTGGGACACTGTACAAAGCAGTATTCATCACTTGAAAAATTACCATATATAATACTCACGTAAGGGCTGCCTCCCGTGTTAAGGCCACACTTCTAGTTTGGCAGCCTGTAATTGAAAAAAAACGACATCAGCCAAAAGAATTGCTCCATGCGTGCATAATTTTGCCCATGTAGTATGATAATGACCTGTGACACTCGCTGTGACCAAGGACGCATCCTGCATGCCACACTTTGCCTGGAATTGCGAACACACAGTGCTTCAGCGCTGCTGACTCATCTTGTGCGCTCAGCATTTGCACCAGAAAGGACGAAATGTTATCCTGCGCAAAAGCCAAAACGGGGTACATGCAAGGAACTGAGTCGCCCGCCAGGCGACGCTGGTGAAATACGCAGCGCAGTAGCATGCCATTTGCCTGGTGTTGCTGAGCTTGGCATGCTTCGCTTCAAAATCGCAGCGAAGGTGCTTGGAATCTAGTCCCAGTGTATGATCAAAGTTCTAAACTTGTTACCCAGTTACTATCACACAATAACCTCACATTAAAGTCAAATTTGTAATTGATTTCTGCAAGGCCTTCGACAGCAAAGCACACAGAAAAGCAGGCCAGGCGAAGGCCACCTCACACTGATGGCCGTGAGGCACATGTGTGGAGTGCCACTCCGAGCTGTTGACCAAGCCGTCATTGCTCATTACTGGCAGCTATGCACCAGTAAAGGGATCTAGCAACCTGTTTTACTTTTTGTGCCTGTTATCGGGTGCTTGTTGCATCATCCATGCTTTCAATGCTTTATGTATTTGGAGGATTTGCCAGGCTACGCTAATTCGTCATAAAAATGCATGTTACCGTATAAAATGGGGTCGTGTTCTCGGGGCTCCCCTGGAGGTGGAAAAAATTTATGGATAAATGCCAGTCCCATGTAAAAGCTGCTCCTCATCAAAACCGTGGAAAAATGTGCGGCCCTTACACGAGTATATATGGTAGTTTCAGCTCTGGGTGACTTCATATAGTCAAGTGTAGCCGATTATTAGTGCACATGGTATGGCTTCCATGCTGCCTGCAGGCTAGCTTGTACTGTTCAGCTGATCTAGTTGTTGATGCCATAAAAGCTGCGTTCAGCATGCAGCGACCATGTGGAAGAGATGTTCAGGAATGGCTGCTGCATGTTCCTTCATGGAGTGCCCGCATGGGTGCTTGAACCAGGCGTTTATCCTTGACCCTCGTTCTTGGTCCTTGCTCCTGTGCTACAGGCAGTGCCAGGACTTGCTGAGCCAGGCGCAGTACCACGTGGCCCGTGCACGCCGCATGGACGAGGAAGAGCGGGAAATCCGCCGTAAGCAGGAGGAGGAGCGGGAGGCCCTTCGCCGCAAGATCTCCGAGGAGCAGAGGATGATCGAGGAGCAGAAGCAGGAGCAGGAGAGGGCCATGATCATGAAGCGCCAGGAGTTCGTCGAGAAGAGCAAGAGCAAGCTGCAGTTTGTCGAGCTGCCCGACGAGAAGCCCAAGAAGTCAAAGGCAAGTCCATGCTGCGGGCTGCCTGCGTGCCCTGAATCACTTGTGTTTGCACGCTGCGGCAGAGCAGTCGACTGGGGTAATTGCAGGGCTAGTCCTGTTAGTAGCCGGCAACAATCTCAGCCTCTTAACTTGATTTGGATTGGTCAGCCCGATGAGTATCATGAAGACAGTGGAAGGGGTACTCGGTGTGTTACAGCATGCTACCTTCTTTTACTGGTGGCATGCCAGGTGACGTGATGTTGAACAAACACCTTAATGTTGGGGGCAGTTGCCTAAATGCCAGAATTGCATCTAGTCCATGGCAAAAGTTAAAAGTGTGATGTTTGCTGGAGGATTCACTTAGCATGTGTTTTTTTTTTTGTGTCTGTATGGGATGGCCCTTGTAGGGACGCAAGACCCAGGACTATGTCAGTGACAGCAGTGATGAAGGAGGTGAACCGGGAGAGAATGGTGAAGTCAAGGAAAAGAAGAAGCGCAAGAAGCACCAAGCTGGCTCTGATGGGGAGGAGAAACCCCGCAAGAAGAAGAAGGAGTGAGTGCCTTCCTGCTTTGGTTCGTCACTCGTAGCTCTCTACCTTTCAATTGAATGGCATGAAAGAAAGCTGGCATGGCAGCTATGTGCCGATATGAATGACTGAGCTGAAAGCATGTTACAGCTTCCATGGTCAGATTGCCCTTTATGTATGGTTTAATGGTCGTCAACATAATACTCTGGAGAGAGCAACCTCACCAAAGTAGGAAGGGTAAGGGAGGAGAAGATGATGATGGCTGTGCACAAACTGCGCTGTTGTGTGCAACCTCCTCTAAGCTGCAACTAACGCATGCCCGTTATTTTCTGATGCTGTGAAGTTTTGTTCATTGCAGGCATTGCAGCCAACAAGCAGTGCATTAAAGCGGTTGCCCCAGCCATCATCAATGTCAGAGGTTGTCAGCTAGAAGGAGTGCACCCATTTTGATGCTGGCTGACGCCTGCCTGTGTGTGTCCAATGCAGGCGCATGAGCCGCAGGGATGGTGGTGAGAAAGAGAAGGGCGGCCGTTCCCGCAAGGGGGCCAAGGGCAGCAGCAAGAAAGCTGCTGCAGCAGCAGCAGCAGCGGCAGCCAAGGACTCGGGCATGTCGGCCAAGCAGCGGCTGCGCATCGTCTCCAAGGAAACCATCTCCTCCAGCGACGAGTCAGAATCTGACCGAGGTGGCAAGTCCAGGTGAGGGCAAGGGAGGGTCTACAGCAGAGCCACGAGAGTTTCGTGGCTTATTTATGCGAGCATATTTTGAGTTCTTTACAAAAGCAAGATGAATGCGGGATATATATTGACATGTGAGGTATGCCAGTCAAAAAGGAAGAGAAAAGAAAAACGTATTCAATAGTGCTCCGCACGAGAACAAGTGCAGAATTATGTTGTGTCCTTTTTTAAAAAAAATTGTTTTGAAGCATATTGCTGCCTTTCCTGAATGGCTGTAAATTTGTTCTGTGGTATTGCTTTTAAAGAAGAAGTGGCTGACAATCAGTTTTGATGGATTTGCAAGAGTGTACCATGTGTCACTGGTGGCAGGAAAGTGCAGGTATCGCCTGCATGTGAATGACCGTATTTGGTTTAACTGCCAGCAGCACTCTCATGTGACATTGTACATTGCTTACTGTTTATTCGGCTTAGCAAGACTCATTATTGTGGTTTTTGTTTTATTGTTATTGTTTGCAGATTTGAAATCAGCACATTGTCTTTGCTTGTAAAGGTTTGGAATCCCCATAGAATGTAGAACTTAATGAAGAACTGGTTCCATCCTTAATTGTGGACCTCAAGTGTTCTGCGATTCAAAAAAAAAAAATTCTGGTCAGTTAAAATGAAATGAGTTAGTACCTGTGTGAAATTAGAAGTTGAATGATAGTGGGTTAGTTTAGTTCTTGTAGGTGTACTGTTACGATGCAGAAGAGATATCCTTTGTAGTTTGCACTGTGTCTGGGTTTGCATGCTGTACTGTGGTGCAGAGTAAATTGAACCTGATCATTTGTACACCTTCTGTAGCTATGTAGCTGACCCCGCCAATAGTCATCATGTTACCTCTTTCTGCTGTGCTTGATGTGGCGCGCACTGATGGCCTTGTCCGCTGCTTTGCAGTGGCAGTGAGGATGAGAGCACCAAGGGCAGGAAGCGCAAGCGCATCTCCTCTGGCAGTGAGGCTGGTGACTCTGACGTTGGGAAAGGGAAGAGACGCCAGATTGTCTCTTCAGACTCGGAGAATGAGAAAGAACAGTCAAACAAGGGGTGAGTTGACCGTCACGTGCTTCTCTAAAATTCGAACACTCACTTGTCAGGTGCAAAGCATAAGTGATTAGCAGCATTTGCAAATGCAGGAGAATCTTGCTGATATGAATCTCATGGAACTGTGAGAAATATCCATGTCATTAAAAAAATGATCAAAATCCTAATGCTGAAGAACAGGAAATTGCGTTCACCTAGGCAAGCCTATTTAGGGCTGGTGGGATTTACTTATGGCCACGCAGCCACCTTTTGATTGTGTGCGGCCACCGTGTACGGTATGACTGATGATCGCGGGGTTGGCGATATAAGGGCAGCGCTGCTCATGGGGGCAGTTACTGCTCTTGTGTTCATATCAACTGTATGAGTGCAGGAGAATGTTCAGAACACTTGAAATTGTACACATTATATACAGTGCATTTTGTCTGGTAGATTTTACGAATTCGTATGAGCGATGTTGGTACCACTGAGATTTTACTGTAATACTATAAACAGCCAAGATGGAGGTTGCCTTAGTGCAGTTTAAGGAGGAACTTTACTAATGGGTTTTGTGAAAAGGTTGAGATTTCAGTTTCCTATGAGCTGGCAAATTATTACGGTGTCATGGTTGCTACTAGAATGCAATACTAATGTTGCCTGTCCTCACATGCTTGCTGTTTTCTTCATTGTAGGTCACCAGCAAGCAGTCCAAGACGGTCAAGGTCGAGATCAGCCTCTGGCTCTCGGTCTGGATCCAACAAATCACGGTCCCCATCGAGGTCAAAGTCACCATCGCGGTCTCGTTCGCGGTCAAAGTCAGGATCCCCAGCTAACTCACGATCTCGTTCTCATTCAAAATCCCGTTCCAGGTCTAAATCTGGCTCACGGTCTAAATCAGGTTCAAGGTCAAAATCTCGGTCAAGGTCCAGGTCAGCTTCCAAATCGCCCTCAAAGTCTCCTTCCAGGTCACGATCTGGATCGAGATCTCGGTCAGGCTCGAGATCAAAGTCACGGTCAAGGTCAGGATCAAGGTCGAAATCAGGGTCCCCAGCCCGCTCAGCATCCAAGTCACCATCACGATCGCGGTCTAGGTCGAAGTCTGGTTCACGGTCTCCATCAAGGTCGCGTTCCAGGTCACGTTCAAAATCAGGCTCTAGATCTCGGTCAGGGTCACATTCACGTTCTGGGACGCCCTCTGGCTCTAAGCAGGGTAGCCCACCTGGTTCCCCTGCTCAATCTGGCTCCGAAAGTGAGTGATCAGTGCAGCACAAAAAATGAAAAGGCCGGTCGGTTTATTGTTCGTTTCTCTTTGTTTCATCACCTCATCATCTCTGTGTTTACGACAACAGTCTTGGAGACAATAAAAATTCACACAAGTTGAATTTGCTTTGTTTCAGTGTAGTAAGAGTTGTGTACTGTATTTACTCGCATAATTTGGGCACCACCTTGGTGAAGCCTTAATTTGAAGGAAAAAAAAGTGCACAAATAACGCGAGTAAATACAGTTTTCTGCAACGATAAGCACTCATTTTGGATTAATTTGTGTTCCTCTCTTTGTCCAGGGGACAAATATCTAAAGTTACAATATCCTTCAAGCAGTTGGGTACTTTGCATAGAATGTGTAGGTACCATCCATATATGTAAGAATTTCAGGTGTACACATTTTTTACGCAGCACCTCAACTGATAGCAAAAATTGTGAACGCAGAGCCCGTGTAACACTCTCATGAAAACTACTTTCGTTACTTAAAAAAAAGGCATCAGCTGTGAGATCCAACATTTCACAGCACATGTAGATGTGACACTTCTACCGTCTTCAACTCTTGAAGCATATTCTGCAAAATTTTCCCTGCCTTCATCACATGATTGTTGCACTGGTGCGTCTATGCGAGCACTGAGCTATATCACTGTGCATGTTGTAATGTGCTGCACCAACGCTTGACCAGTCTTGTGTGACCGTGCCGTTATGCTGTCCAACAGTATGGATGGGCCAGCAAGTAGTATTGTGCATGTGTTAGCAGCATTTAAAGTGTCAAGGACAAGAACAACTTTATTAAGGTTTTGACAATGTTACATGTTTAAATGAAGTCTGTTGTGTCTGCTTAGTTTACCTGAATCTCTCGGCAGTTGGGATAGTGAGCTGTTGCATACCATCTGAAATTGCAGAGCATCAGTGAGGTGAGGAGACTGTTGGTCTGTACTCTACAAAAGTTATGTCCCTGTTCAGTGTTGAGTTACGGGTGCAATTGAGCAAGGTCAGTTTTTCCTCACGTTTTTTGTAATGTTTGGCTATTCGCTTGTCCGGACAGACATATCGAAAGTATGTGTCCTGGCCTGCACATGCAAACTGCAGCGAGGTTTGATGTCCTGGCAACTACAAGTTTTCTCTTGCTATGTGTTGTTTGGCCATTATTTTTTTAAGTGCAGGAGCTGCGAATTTGAATATTGCGGGAAATTAATGTGCAGCTGACGGTTATATACGTATAGCACCACACGTAACGGTAGTTCGAGGGAGCTCTCATAAACAATCTTTTTTTCTTTTTGCAGACGGAACAGAAGGTTGATTAGCCACTAATTTAGAATAGCAGCAATTAAGGCTGGTTTGTTGATGGTCCTGACAAAGCGGCAACCGCAGCGCGCGCGTTGCCATGGCCTCCGAGATTACCCGCGGCACGTTTCTCTGAAACGAGAGCGCGCAAGTGATCTCGGAGGCCATGGCGTTGCACTGAAGACTTCGATCTCCACCCACAGGCGCCGCCACACGCGGAAAAACGAAACTCGAACCTCGCGGCGCCGTCCGCGGCGGCAGGCGTGCGCCCAATGGAGGCGCTCGCATGCAGACGACAGCGGCCTTCTTTCCTATCGTAAGAACGCATCGGCTGCTGCGGGCGATCGCGAAGAAAACACTTCTCAGTTTCGCGGCTCGCGGCACGGAGTCAGTGCACCTCGCCTTTGGGGACCGCGTGTCACGTGCTTGCGGTGCGTCGTCTGCATGCGTGTCGAGTGCGCGAACGTGCATCATATCGCTGCTTCGCCGCTGCTCGTCTGCCGTGCTCTTCTAGTCGCTTCGTAGTTTAGATATTTAAAAAGTAAGTTCGGGAAACGGGAAGAGCAACCATGGCAAGTGCGGGGAACCCACCCTTTCCTTTCCTGAGGCGCTTTGTGACCAAGAATGAGGCTGTTAAGGAGTTTCTCGCCGAGTTCCTGGGCACGTTCATCCTCTACGTAAGTGCGCTCATCGTTTTGCCTTCTTTATTGCAACCTTGAGTGTCCTAAAACGTTTT